>NC_080021.1:116208576-116511606 GCF_030020395.1 Manis pentadactyla | reverse complement strand
GAGGCCTACTGGAAGCCAACAGGCTAACAAAAGCAAAAGAACAAAACAGCAAAAATAGAGAAGGAAAGGTGAATGAAGGAGAAAGGAACTTTCAGAGCCTGGCCAGGTTGTTGATCCCTGAGCAAACCCTCTATCCATTGAATAAATGTTCTCTAGTTTGCTTAAGCTAAGCTCAAATTAGTTTGCAAAATCTAAAGTGGAAGGGTCTTAACTGTTACAGGGAGAGTAGAAAATGTCACCCCAGCATTGCCATCTCCTGGAAACCTAGGCACCCGACCCCCTTCGCCCCCCCGGCTTGTCTTGCACTAGGAAACCTAAAAATACACTAGGGAAAATACAGTCCAACAGCCTCACGTCAGAGCATGGCAAACACTGAACCCAGGAAGTGAGATGACTTACCCACGCTCCACCAGGCAGCCAGAGCTGGGGCTCGACCCTGGGACCAAGCTGCAAGGAGAGTAAAACCCCAAACCTGAAATCTCCTACGTTAGGAGCAACCCTTCGCTATCGTTTTGTCCCAGCCAGGCTGGAGCTACCAGGATAAACAAGCACGTGTTGCTAGGCGGGTGACAAGTGACGCGGCTAATGCCCCCGCCCCGCGGGTCCCCGCCGCCGTGACGCCGCGTTCCCCGCGCACCTCTGCGCGCTCGGCCGGCGCGGAGCAGCTGCGGAGGCCGGGCCGCGGGGGAGAGAGGCTGGGGGCTCAGCGTCCCCAGCCTGGCCCACCCCACCCCACCCCTGCGCTGCAGGGAGGGCCAGCCGGCCGGGCCTTTCAGAGTTAATTAGCCCTCATGAATATGGATGTCAGCGCCTATTGAATACGGTTGAGAGGTCATAACCTGACCTCGGCGAGGCGTGCATAGAGAAAGCCTGCTCTTCTCAGCTCGGGTCCTAATTGAAAGCCGGGTTTGTCAGGCGCAGCGCCGTGGGTGTGATTGCCGCCGCCCCATTTCTCCCGAAGAAACACTTTTGTGGGCCGCCCTCCTCGCAGCCCGGGCCCCATTAGCAGTCCCTCTAATTCCCTTCAGGTATGTGGGGTCAACCCCACATTCGTCCCCCTGAAATGTCGCCGTAATGATATCTGCACTGGGAATTCTTTCTGAAGCTTTTCTTTTTCCTGTGATGGTTTTCATTTCCTGTCATTTAGAGCTGGAAGCATTTATGGAATATCACATGGTTTTCGTTTACACAGGAAATCAGCTGCAGTTGTGAGAAGATACTGACTTTTTGTGTTTGTTTTTTAAATCCTCTCCACCCCGCAAAAAGAAAATTGAGAGAGGGAGAAAAAGACTAGCAGTATTTTTTTGAAATAATTTCCCTTTTTAATCCAAAGTCTCTGTTCTCCAAAGTGGTCTGTGATGATACAGAAAAGAGTAGTTTATTTCTGACACATGGTCTATCACTTTATGTTGAGAAAGTCCAGAGGGAAAAGCTGCTTTTGCTTTTTCCAGGACTAAAGAGTGAGCCCAGGGGGCGGGGCGCCCGCAGCTGTGCGGAAGCCCCGCCCCTGGGTCGGGGCGCTGGGAGGGGCTGAGCGCCCAGTCGGGGGCATCGCCCGGACAGCGCCCTGGATCTCGGCGCACACTTTCCCGGAAAGATGGCCCTTGCCGCCCACTTAACCTACTAGGGCCACTCTGCTTACACCTAAGAAGAGCAGGGTCCTGCTCCTCAACCCTCTCCATCCCCAAAGCCCTCAACGCGTCAGTCAGTTTTTGACCCAGCCCCAAACCATCACTCCAGGCTTAGGGCATCTCAGGGCTGGATCAGAGATTGAGAATGATGTGGAAGAATTTGCGATTTGTTCTATAAGGTCCACCCCCGGTTACCACGCAGTGACGAACTCCTGGCAAGCAGCACCCCACAGGTTACTCAGTGGGCAGCTTCTTTACACCCTCCACCCGGGTTCCAAGGGCAACTAGACTACCCTGGGCAATAGCGCCACCTCGTGGGCAGCATTCCTCCCCAGGCATTTCCTCACACCCTTTTCTGGGATGCTGAACAGTCCCTGTGGGCCAGGGGACAGCTGCCTTAAGAGGCTCAGAATGGAATCAGGGCTACAGAGGAGCCCCCACTGGGGATACAGATGGTCCCTATCTCCTTTCTTGCCCCTGGAATGATCTGAAAACAGAAAACAAGAGGTTCTACTTTCATGTCATTCATTAAGACATTCTACAATAACAGATTTCTTTGATAAAAGGCTGAGCCCCCAGTTAAATGGAAAATTTACTTCTTCCATTAAATTTGAAAAGATATAATTTAGGCATCTATTTTAGGCTGAACCAGTTTATTACCTTTTCTCAAGGGTAAGTGGCTCCTAGAGAGGAAAGAAAGCAAAGGGGCAGGAGGCCCCCTGAGGTCCTGGAGGGGCAGGAGTTGGCACTGTGGCCATCCTTAAAACGCAGGGGCCTTCCATGAGGTGGGACCAGGAGTGAGGAGGTGGTGGTTCTGGGAGGCAGGGGAGGAAAGAGTCTGTGCACGTTTCAGGGGTGGGCAGAGGACCCTCAAAGAACATGGAGTCCCCGTTGGGCCCTGGCCCCAGCCGTCCCGGGATGGTTGCTGTGTCCCTGGCAGCTGAGGACATTTAATGAAGAATCTCAGACAGCCTCACCGTGACCATCCCCTTCTGCACCCCCTCCCAGTCCATAAAACCAGCAGCCATGTGTGAACATGAGCCCCATGTTTTTATGGGCTGTCTACTAGCGGCCGCAGGACAAGTGGGGGACCAAAGCTTATTGCTGCAGCCACTTCAGTCTCCAAATATTAACCTGTGAACATGACCCATTCCCTGAAACCGGATATTTGCAAGGACACCCAGAAGCCAGCTGGCTACCAAATCTCTCCATCAGGTAGGTCATGTGTGCTGTGAAAATCCCACTTGGGATTTTTCTCAGCTCCTGAGGGGTCAGCAGCAAAGCTCCCTTCCATGACACGGGAAGCCTGGCCCCGGATTGGGGTGTGCAGAGGGAATTTCAGCCAGGGCTATAAGCTGTTTTCCTCCTGGGAAACTGCATTTACCTCATGTTGCTTCTTACCTAATTGGAGAACTATTTTAAGTCAACATGGTGCTCCTTTGAGGTTCTTCGGGACTTTGGCTCGGTGGTGAGCTCTGCCTTGAGGAGCTTGTGGAGAGCAGTACAATCCCTGCTGAATGTGCTGACTTGGTACATTTTGAGATGCATTGTCTTGCTTTCTCTTGTACCTTTTTATTCCTCTCTCTCTGGAAGTATAGGTTTTATTAGCCTCTGTAGGGGAAAATTATCACAAATTTAGTTACTCTAAGATCCAAGCCTTGCTTGGCTGTTTTAGGGTGCTCAGGTTTTAGGGTGGCTCCCAGAGAACCACTAGGACTGGGAAGTGGCACACCCACTCTCTGCTCAGAACCCTTCAAGGGCCCTTGGCTTGACCATCTGGAAAAGGGGAGGATTTTCTGAGGGAGCAGAAGCTTCAGATGCCTGAGAGCCTGTCTCGCCCAACCCCGCAGGCTTCTGTGAAGTACCACATTCCTGGCCCAGCTTCAGCCAGCTGCCCCTGCCTCTCCCAGAGCAGCCCTCCTGAAAGGGTGAGTGGCCCTGGCAGGCCTGCACTTAGAGCTTTCCTATGGCCGACTCAATCTAAAATAGATGGACATTTCCATCAGCATTTGCTCCTGTTGCATTTATTAAAAAATAACAAAACCAAAAAAACCTGGTAATATGCCAGAATGAGATACATAATAATGTTGTTTAGCAGCAACTGTGTCATTTGGTGGTGTTGACAGTAAAATAAAGTAACATAATAAACATAATTTGCTCAAAAATGGCTAAGGAAAGGCAGATGGTTAGCACATTTTGCAGGACCTGCTAGTCCAAGTTTGCACGCATGTTTAGACGTTGAGCTGCCTGCAACAGATGCTTGCTTGGGTCCCCCATGTGACGGGCACCAGGCAGACTCAGGGCTTCAGGGAGGCAGGGAGACGGTCGACTTGCTGCCGGGGGCATCCGGCCCCAAGCCCTTTCTCAGAAAAGGGGGCGCTCGGCGGCGCGTGCACTGAGGGCCCAGCCAGAGCCAGCCCAGGCAGGAGCTTGCAGGCACTGCCTCCCCTCTGCCCAGCGCCCACACCATTAGCATTCACAGCCTGTCCCCTGCCCAGCGCCCATCCTTTGTGCATCTGGAAAAAGCGAGAGCTTTCTTCCCGGGAAGGATGGCGCCAAAGCGCTCCAGCTCCTGCCTGCGAGCTTCCCAGTGGCTTCAGGGGCCAGTGGGCCTCAGCTCAGCGCTCAGAGCAGGTGCCCCAGGGCGCCTAAAAGAAAGGAAAAGTTATTTTTGCTAGAGGAGGCCCTGGGCCTAGGAAGCAGTGGTGGGGATGGGATTAGGGTTGGGGGGTGGGGAAGTGGGGGTTGTCTCTTTCCTGCCCAGGTTGCAGGGGTTGGGGCTTCAGGTCACTGCCATCCAAGATCCTGGTGGCTGTGACCTGCTTCCTCTTCCAGCTACTTTTTGCAACTGGGGATGCCAGGCTTGTCACTGAGAAAGGGACCCTTACCATGGTTCAGACTGGCCTAGGAAGTTCCTGGAAGTTCCTGTACTTCTGGCCACCTGTATACAAAACTCGGGGGCTGACAATGGAGACTTAAGAGATGGGTCAGACTGTGTTTGGACAGGAAAGAATTTGGGAGACCCAAGTGTATGTGAAATAACCTGAAAGGCAGACTCCTGGATGTAGGACAACTTGCATGCGTGCTGGGCCACAGCTGTGTAACACACCTGAGTCCAGCTCCTCTTGCCTAGCTGGAATTGTTGTAACACTGGACACAGTGACTGTTATATTGTATTAAGCACCGTGTCCTGCAAGTGCTTTGTGCCCACTAACAACAGTCATTGGAAATCTTGATGGTTTCATAGGAAAGGCATTTTATCTAGGTCTAGAGGATAATTAGGATCTTATCCAAGTGTCCCTTAGCCCCTCAAACAGCATGACCAAGACTTAACTGTCCCCCAATTTGCTTCTCAGCAGCTCCTGACTGATCTGCTCCACCCTCACTCCTGCAGGCCAGCCTCTCCTACCTACTCCCAACAACCCCCAGCTCCCCACAGCCCCTAAAGCAGAATGAGCTGCTCCTCAGCTCAAAACTTGTACCTTGTCAGACCAAGGTCAAAGGGCAGTGAAAGCAAGGCAAGTAGGAGGCTGGCTAGGGGGAACCTGTGAAGGATAAAGTGGAGGGGTCAGGAGGAGGTGGGGAGCACCTCAGCTCATGGACCCCTGCAGTGGTCAGTCGTAGTGTGGGGAGTGGCCTGGGTTCAGGGGCTGGGTGGCTTGCAGCTGGAAGCTGTCAGGTGACTGCTGTCCCTGAAGGACAGTGGGTCAGTGCACCCCCATAGCGCCACCCTCACCAGTGGGATCCTGTTGTACGTGGAGCAGTAGGCCCTGGCTCTCCAAGCCCTGTCACACTTATCTCTCGCCCACCCCATCCCCACTGCTGCCCACTGTATACCTTCCCTGATCTGATCCTCAGACAAGCCAGGCTTCCCCCAGTGGTGTGGCTGTTAGGCCTGCCTAGAATGCTGACCTCATCTCCCCATGGTGGATTCCTCTTTAATGCAGATCTCTGTTCAAATGTAGCAAGACCTTACCTGGACCTTCCACTCTAAAGCACCTTATTTCAGTCTGCATAACCCTTATCCCCCCATTTTGTATATTTCTTCTTTACCTGTGTAGGTATCCAGTGTGACTTGGGAGATCAGGGGTCTTCTGACTGTTTATCATTGCTTTGCTACAGCAGTGTTTGGCACCTGGTAGGCACACAATACTTACACAATGTAGGCATGAATGCAAGGCCCGGAAGAGCCTGGAGCACTGGAATGCAGAGGCTGAGTGTTCCGGGCAAGGCTCTGCCCATTTATCAGAACAAGAAGAATTAGTTGCTGAGTGTTTGTGGGCCTCAGCTCTGCTCTCCTGGGCATCTTACACAAGTTTAATAGGAAAATCTAATAGGAAGGTGCTCTGAAAGACCCAGGGCACCACACATATTGAAGGTGTTTATCTGTTTCTAAACCTTTTAGGGCTCTTAGTATAACCACCACTGTAATGTGCTAACATGCTCATGAAGGGTGGATCAGAACATTTTCCTCCAACATCCGTTTTCTCTGAGTAGTTGTAAAAAATCCTTTAGCACAAAAGGCCTGCTTTGTTCTGTAGCCCAGGAGACTGGCTCAGCTGTTGGCAATTTAGTTGTTACCAGCAGATTTGGTTCTAGAACATTCTGGTCATTTGCTCTGTGACCTCGGGCACTTTTCTAGCATAATTCTTAGGTTATTTTGTGGGAACAGAGGGAGGATATAGCTATACAAAGTTCTTGCTGACATTTATAAACAAATCCTTCCAATTGATACTTACATATCCAAAACAAGCAAAACAGCTCCCTAGAGCCACACCCAAAAACAACCTTAAAAACCCTGAAATTTCCAATTATCCCAAATCTTCTTGACTTGCAGAACATGGCCCTCTCAGTACCATGTGTGCCATGCTAGCAAATCATCCCACAACTATTACAAAAATCTCAACCCGGGCCATGGTGGCTGGGGCACAGATGTTGTATGTAGTGGCTAGAGCATGTTTAATATCAATAAACACTATCCCTGAGACAGAAAATCAGAATACAGAGCTAGAAACGGGGATAACAAGGGGTATGCAGACCTGCAGGGAAACAGAACAAGTCTCAGGACTGAGCGCAGGCCCCCCTGCCCACATGGAATGCCCAATTTCAGAGCACACTGTTTAGGCACTGAGTGTTGGCAAGCCCCCAATGGCCAGGCCTCTGTGCCCAATAGCCAGTTTGCTTCTGGAGATGGATGCCTGGAGTTTGTGCTAAGTCTAAACGTCCCAATTTATGGTTCTTGAGCCCTGGGCTAGCCCTTTGGCATTTGTCTGGCAGATGTCCTGAAAGATTTAACTCTGCACGTGCTGATTTCTGAAGCTGCTCGGACTGTACTCAGTTCCAGGTGGTATGGGCTGGCCGCTGTCAGTTTAGAAGAATTAACTTCCAGCTAGATACCATCCCTCGAAGATACCCAGCTAGTGTCTCCCTGCCCTCATTTTCTGCCAGAACAGGCACTTTTAGAGATGCCAAACTGTCACACTGAACTCACCAGCTGACAGTGCCCTTTGAGTTCACCAGATGACAAAGTGCCACACTGAGCTCACCAGGGCTTCATGGAGGAAGATGACGGGGCAATTCCCATGCCCGCCTAAAGGAGGTGATGAAGCCAGGGCCACAGGCCAGAGCACCCCTGGACTGGAGACCCTGGCTAGCCTTCACCTGCAGATGTGCCATCCAGGGCCAGAGCAGTGGTGTGTCTGTCCAAGGTCACATGGCTGGGGGGAGCAGCTAGCACTGGGCCCCAGGCCAGTTTATTTGATGCCAATATCCACTTCCCATTTAGTCCTATGGTTGTGCCTGATCTTTTAAGTGTGAATCATCATGGGGCAGTTAGTGCATCCTCTGTTAAAGGGAGATTCTTCCATCTAAATATCTGACATTAAAACACAGAGTCAACACGGAGCAGCGTGGCAACCCGGAGGCCCTGAGGTAAAGGTTTCTGACCCTGTGATATAGAATGGAAGCAAGAGAGGACCTGTGGTTATAGACTGGACAAACTCCAGGAACATTTGTCCCTAGAAAATAGGAGTGCAGGGGCTTCTATGTGGCTCTGCAAGGGTTACATATCCAGAAGGTCTTCCTTGGGTCTATTCCAGTCAACTCCATGGTAAGTTGAGTTGCTGAGTGACTCAGAGTGTCATGTGCTGTTCTGAGTGTGGCAGACAGGCCCCAGGGGGACACCTTCCAGGGACTGCCAACCCTGGGGCTATCCCAGCCAGGGACGGCCTTCTCTGACCACCTGGAAAAGGCTGCCTCAGGTCTGCTGTGGCCCAGACCTCGGTGGCGGAGCTGGCTGCCCAACCTGTTGCATTGTGACTTGCCTCCCTTGGCCTTAGTGCCCCTTGGAGAACTACCTCTAGGACTCGGCAGGTGTCCTCACTGACCTGATCCCCCAACACTGGTGGAAGTCCCCTTTCAAACTCAGCATTTCCCTTGTGTGGAGCCTACTTTCAGAAGACATGCAGGTCAACTCTAAAGTGGTCAGAATTGATCACCTCACTTGCTGTTAGGACAAAGAGACCCCCAGCCTGCACCAATCTAAGGTCACCAGGGACTTGTAAATCCTGTCCATCAAGGCCCCACAAACAGCAGTGCTTCATTCAGTTTGATGTTTGCTCAATACTGGTCTCCAGAATAACTCTGCTTGTCTTCTGAGGGTCTTCCAGTGGGGCCATCTCCTCAGTGCTCTGCAAGTGAACTTTTGCAGAAATCTGATGTGAAACTCCCAGGAAAGAAAGGACTTTTTTGACTAGTGAGATTCTGCAAAGTTTTCCATTAAGTTTCATGACCCCTATTTCAAAGGAAAATTGTTTTCCAATGTGGCCTGTCGTGACTGTGGGAGCCAGTGTCTGGTCTGCGGCAAATCCTGGCCACTGTCCCTGTGCTTTTGGAACCTTTAATGAAGGAGGGCAGAGAAACACCCCAGCTAATGAGAGTCTCCACAGCAGCTGGTGAGAGGTGAGGCACGGACACCAGCACCTGACAGCTTCCACCTTCCCACTGATGGCTGCCCCTGAGTGAGCATGGCCTGAAGCCCCCAACCCCATGACGGTTGATGCAGGTCTGGGTGCATCTATCATCATTAGACCAACATTTGTTGAACGCCGGCCACATGCCATGTGCTGTGTTGGATGCTGGGGCCACAAGACCCGGGCAACAGGCTGCCACCCCACCCTTAGCAGATGCAGGAGGGAAACTGTTTCTGGTCCCTTCACAATGCTCCAGGGCAGGGGAGTGTGGTGTATCTCATGAAGGTATCTTAGGTAGCAGGTGCTGGTGGGGAGTCTCTCACAGCAGTTCCTTCTGTGGACCACTCAGGTAACGACAGGGACAGAGGAGCTAGCCGGGGCACCAAGTCACTGATATCTGACTAGATTTCCACGTGTGTGCTTGTCTGGCTATTTTTCTAGTGCAAACTTAAGTATTGGCAGGCCAGATGAGGGCCCGAGAAGGCAGGAGCAGCAGCCAGAGCCTGGGCCCCTTGAGGCAGGCGTACTAAGGCAGGGGGTCGAGTCCCTGCTTCAGTACCTGGCCTTTCTTCCTGAGTACCTCCCATTGGCTGTGCAGAAGGACATCCCAGCCATGCTCCTCCCACAGGTGAGGCAGGCGCTGGGATGCCAGGTTGTCAGGTGTGTAGGAGTAAATGTATTAGCTCTGAGTCTAGTGCCCAGCAAGGACTGGCCCAAGCCAGAATCGTCCTCTCCCAGCTCTTGCTTGCTGCTCCTGGAAGATCAGCGGGCCCCGGATTCACCCTCCTGAACCCAGGCCAAGCTCTGGGCCACGAGCCGCAGCACCGAGGCCTGGCCAGGCCTTGAGACTTCTCTCAGCATGCATCCCAAACACTCCCCAACATACAGTTTCCCAAGCCTGTGGATTAATACATGCCATTTAAAAATAACTGGCAGTGATTGATAATTAATTTCAGAGATAGCCCTTGCCAAATAACTCCTTAAATGTAATCTCCCTGGGTGTCAGTTCTGCTCATTGTCATGCCTTTAACTCTCACAAAAAGCACTGTTGAGTTTAGCCAAAGTGTCCAGTCAGAATCTTTGCCATTTTCAGCGGCCTTCCTCATTCCGGGCCATCCGATGTCCCAGCAGAGCCCGTCCTGGTTTTCTGCAGTCTGGTACTGTGCGGGGTGGGGGTGTCTTGCAGGGCATTGGGTGGGGGACTCCTTGGATGTTTCCCTTAGGCAACCACAGTCAAAGCTGAGAAATATTCATTTCTAGTTATGTCCTTGCTGATCTTTATTCCTGATTGTTGGGCAAAGTGCTGATGTGGAACAAAAATCCAAGCAACCAGGATGTCTTGCACTGCCCCAGCATCAGTCCATGGAGAAAGCAGCAGCTCAGATTGCCCTGGGCTGTGTCAGCTCATCAGGCTGGTGCCCAGGCCCATCCTCTGGGTTTGCAGTGGGACAGCGAGTGCTCTGAGGTGGACTTACACCAGCAGAGTCCAGTGAGTGCCGGAAGGAGAATGGGGGTGGTGGGCCCTGCATGCCGGGAGGTGTGCGTGGGGTCAGAGAGGGGTGGTTTGGTGGACTGCGTATTGTCCTCCTCCTCCCATTTTGGCCAGCAGTTTCCCCTGCCTTTGCTGTGTGCATAGCCTCCTGAGATCACAGCTGGTCATGACTAGCTAGACATTGGAGACCCAAGGAGCCTCTGCCCTTCAGTGATTCATAGTACAGCTGGACAGCTGAGAAGTGTGTATGAGGGGGAAATAAAAATAAGCAAACACCCTCCATTGGTGGAGGAAAGATCCTCTTGAGCAAAAAATCCTCATTTCAAATGAGGGGTTTGGACAATGATTCCTGTAAAAGTCCAAGAGAGGGAGGAAGCCCCCTCTTTGCAATCCTGGAAATTCTTCATCAAGGAAAGGAGATTTGAGCTCTGTCCTGAATTATGCTACAGTTTGGAAGAAGTGTTTGTGGGTTGTGGTGGCAGGATAGCACATGGTACATGCGACAGAGGGCTCCACAGCCAGTGGGATGTAGAGGGGGGAAGGCAAGTCAGGTGGGAACACTGAGTCAGAGCCAGACTGTGCAGGGCCTTGAGTGTCAGATTCAGTCTGGCAGAAAATATATTTTGAAAGAAGCGATGAGTGTGAGTCCCGGGCTCATAGAATGGAAGGTGTTGTAGGGGAGCTTTTGCCAGGCCCTACATGTGGCACTTCAGGAAACTCAGGCTATGGGGTACAGGCTGATTGGCTGGAGTACAGAACAGTTTCCTTGATCTGCAGGCAACTCTGAGCTATCAGAGGATGCCTGTACCCCAAACTACTGTTAGGTTCTGAGTGACATACCAGCTCAAAGTAACAGTGACTTAAGAATGGTTATTTTTTTCTCACATTCTAAAAATTCAGGAGTAAAACTTCAGGGGCCAGATGGTTTCCATAGTGTCATTGCTCTAGATTGCTTCTAGCTGTTTGATCTGCAGTGCATGCCTTTTATTCCCAACAATGCCTCATAGCTCAAGATGGTGCTGCAACTCCAGTCTTCACATGTCATTTCAGTCAACAGGAAGGAAGAAATGAAGAAGCCTAAAGATTTCCATAAATTCCTTGACAATTCTCCCATTGAGAAGTGGGGGTTATGTCCTTCCCCTTGAGTTGACTACTTTGTTTCCTAGAAGATGGCAGGAGTGATGTTGTACCTGTCCCCAAACCCAAGTCTTAAGAAAATGGCAGCTTCCACAGTCCCTAGGAACATTCTCTCCAGAAGTGACACAGCTGACATCCTGACTGTTATGCTGGAGAGGCACATGCAGGGACTCTGGTTGACAGTCTCTGTTGAGCCCTGCATTCCAGCCATCTCCCCTGAAAGTGCCAACAATGAAAACAAAGCTGTCTTGGCCCCCTAGATCAGCCCACCCACCAGCTGAATATCACCAACTGACCCAGTGGAGGGAGAAACAGAGCAGCCAGTAGGCTCTATCCAAGTATTGGATCCACAAAATTGTGAAAAACAATTAAAGTGATTGTTGTTTTAAAACACTGAATTTTGGGGTAATATTTTATGCAGCAATAGATAACCAGAACAAAATTTGGTATCTGAAAGTGGGTGGCTACTGTAACAATAACCTAATACATGGCCCTGGCTTGGGGATGAGGCTTTGGGCAAAGGTGGGAGGACCTTGAAAAGATTGTTAGTAAAAGCTGGAAGGACCTCATAAGGAGTCTGCTGATGAAAGCCCAGAGGACAGAGAGGAAAATATTCCTGGAGGCTGGAGAGAAAGCTTGGCAGCAATGTTGCCTGTGGTCACATGGGAAATAGGACACCAGTGAACTCAGGTGTCTGGCTGAGGAGACTCTAGGCAGAAGACGGAGCATCCATCAGCTTGTTGCAGGTGCCTGTGAGAGACTCTGAGAAGAGAGAGGTGGAGTGCGAAGGGACAGTCAAGGTGCCGGCAGAGCTCAGGAAACAAAGGGGCCAGGACATTCTGGGTGTGATAGTAAAATTGTCATTTCTGTTGTCTCCCAGCGAAGGTATCTCTCAGTGAGAAATGGCTTCAGAACAAAGATTGAGGGCACTCTATACAACATAGCCCCAGGGTAACAATCTCAAGCTTGTGGCTATTTGATTTCTTTTAAGACCTTAGAAAGATTTAAGGATATACCAAGTAGGTCTTCTAAGAGTCTTGAAGATATGCCTTACAGACTTTCTCAGTTAGATAGGGCTTTTAGGAATTTTAAGGGCATTGCATAAAACAGCTTCTGACTATGAGCCACCGGGAGCCACACCCCAAGAAGAGGACTTGGCTCTAATCCAGTAACTGGAGATATGTGCCTGGCTGGATTCCCAAATTGCTATGGACCAATCGCTGATCAGGCTTCTTCTCCTCCCCTTTTGAAAGGAAGGTGTTAAATGGAGTTTTCCTATCCCCAAACCACTGTCCTTTGTTGAATGTGTAGCAGCCATGGCACTCTTTATCTAGTTCACAGGTCTTTAGACCAAGAGGAACCAGACTTGAGCTGGTCCTGAAGGAACATGCAAGTGGATCTGGTCCTGCTTCAGGAAGTGCAAGGCTAGGTCTTGAGCCCAAGCCTGAAGCTGTAGTGGGAAAAGACTTTTGGGGGTCCTGGAGTCTTGTATGTGGAGCAGATGTAAGTGGTTAGTGCCAGAGGGTGGACTGGACTATGATGGATTAAATATAGCAGCAAGTTCTTTGATGCTTGCTCACAACGCTCTGGGTTTGGATCACAAACTAGCTGGAACTGAGGATTCTCATCGAGACAACTTTGTAGTTTAGTTTAAATGTGAATTAAAACATTGTAGGATAATCTTTGGGGTCTACCAATAATTTGTCAGTCCTTCAGTTCAGAAGCCCCCAGCTGGACTCTGAAGGATGGTAAATGAATAGCCTTGTATGGAGGAAGGAAGGATGGATAGAGACAGGGAGTGGGAGAGAGAGAGAGAGAGAGAGAGAGAGAGAGAGAGAGAGAGAGAGAGAGAGAGAGAAAGCCCATGGCAGACTCCAGGCCTACAAGCACATTCCCAGCATTCCCGTCGGGGCAACAGATGGTGCCCCTCACTGGGGAAGGTGACAGTCTAATGGACTCTGGTGTGACTCTTGTGGGTGACACACATGAGGAGGAGCATGTGGGGGGAGGCACGTCTGCTGACAGGCTATGAGAAACGACTTAGAAACAGTGGGTTTCCCAGCTCTCTGTGGACACATCCCTGAGTCTTTCCCATGGGGCTTCACATGTCCGAGGCGGGAAGACAATGTGCTTCTCCAGGATTGGAGAAGCCCCACCACACGCCTCCTGGGAACAGCTTCCCTTGTTATGCAAGTTTCCCTTATGTTTTTCTTGAGCTCTATGGCCACAAGAAAATTTATCTGCTCAGCTGTTCTTCTGAAGACACGTTTAGCTCTGTCTCTCAGGAAACAGTTTAGAAACGAAGATTAAACCAAGATTCTAAGGTCAGGGCCCACGTGAATTCCACTGTGGAGTGGAATGACCGTGTACAGGAGAGAGTCCCCAAATGCTTCTATTACTCCCTTCCCAGAAATTCCCTTTCTCTACTCTACATCTGCCAGAAACTTCGTGTTTGTCTTTTAAGCTCTTCTGTTAAGTAACTGAACTAAATGGATTATATTGCACACAGCTGTAATTGCCTGGAGTTAAACAATAAAGAAGTTTTACTGCTCTTCTGCAGGCTAATAATTTTAAAGAAAGTAAAGCAAAGTGTGCCAATTTAAGGTTCCTTTGGGGGCAAAGCTGGAACTGTGGAACACCCATTTGCTGGTCATGGCTGTGCTTCCTGTTGAAGAAACGTGACCTCAGATGCCGAGGGAGAAAGAGGAGGTGGAAAGCTGGTCCCGCCAGTGGGAAGGTTGGGGCATGCAGGAATTGAGGCAGGGATCCAATCCTGATGTTCTCTTCCTAATTTTTTCCTAAATGAGCCAATGCTCACAGAAATGTCAAACATTTTCCAAATGATGTTCCAGGTAGAGTCTGTCAACTCACTTTCTGAGAAAGCACTGAAAACTAAACTTTAGGAGCAGATGTCAGCATTTTGGGCCCTCCTGACACTGGTAAAGGTGCTTATGGCAGTTGGCCCTGGGGAGTTGATGGGACAGGAGCTGGCACCGGCCAGGGGGCAACAGGGGCTCACCATACTCTACAACAACAGCAAGGTGGGAAAGGTGTACCGTACACTTGAAAACACAAACTTTTACTCCAAACTAGGTGAGAACTCCCATTGTAAGGGGAACAAATAGCCCAGGCTGCTGCCAGGACCCCAGTGCAGACCCAACTCTCCTCCCCCAGCCTGCGCCAGAGAGCCCACATCTGTAGCTCCCCCTTGCATTGGCCTCACCAAATTTCTGATGGTGCCCAGAAACTGTGCCTGGCCCACTCTCTCCAGACCACTGGGCTGAAGGAGCAAAGCCTCGTGGGTCATCGGGGCTGGAGCAGAGCCAACACCTGGCCCACCTGCATCTGCACATGCTCCCTGTGCTGCCCCCCGGGCCTGTCCTCTCCCTCTACCCACAGCATGGGGGTCAGCACGGGGCGGCAGAGCTAGGGGCTAGACTGCAGCTCTTGTTTCAGGAAGCAGCATGGCCGCTCCCTAATTGTAAGGGTGGGAGCACAGAACAGCCACAGGCCTTTCCTTTGCCAACAAAAAGGCTGAAGTTTGGTTCTCCCAGGTTTCATTTCAAAGAAAGCTAAAAAAAAAGAAAAAAAAAGCCCCCTCATTTTGCCTAAATGCTGCCTTCCCAGGGCGAAAGTGGAGACTTTTATTTGTCTCTGCCTGCTGCTTTCTCCACCCCACCTGCTTCTGAGGTGGTCTAATGGGTAAATTACTCATGTCCTGCTAATCGGTTCCAGGGTCTGGGACAGGAAAGTTACCAGGAGGCCAGTTACCCCAAGGGCAGACAGCGCTTGGTTTCGTGCATCTCCTCCCAGGGGCCATGAACTTGGCATGTCCTCTGCTTCCAGTCAGGCCCTGGGCTCCGGATGAGTGCCTTCTGGGGAGCTCATATCTGGGCTCAGTTGGAGCTCATTTGGACAAGAGTGCCAAGAATAGCTTGCCTACTCAGGCCTCTTGAATTGGTCATGGGGGTCTGGCCTGCGGTAGGAGGGAGCTGTTCCTGCCACCCCATCAGTGGGCACGGCAGGCCACAGGGCCTTACAGGACTCAACTGGACCATATTTTTAAAGGAGTATTTGATATTTTTAAAGTTAGAAAAGTAAAAAACCCAGTCTTTTAAGTTCAGCTTTCAATAAATCTAGCATTCATTTTTAACCTAAAATGTTTGATCTCACTTTGAGTGGTCATCTTACTCAGCTTGTCCATTTAAAAACTTGGAAGGTTTTGTGGATCTTCCATCATATTCTCAGCTTTCCCTACAATTGGATCCAGGCAGTTTTCCCATTTCCCTTTCCATCCAAATGTCCTATCATCTTAGGGGAAATTATGACTTGGGGAATAGTGTTCCAACATGAAGTTTCCCCAGATCTAAATATTGTGACTTGGTAATCAGAGTACCCCATTCTGCTGTACGTGCTTTAGAGTCTGGGCAAGCTGCCTCTTTCACTACACAGACTGCAACATCTCAGGAAGGTCCCTTCTCTCCACGTCCCTTCTCCTTCTGTCCAGAAGGCATCAAGGAAGGCTGCTTTCCTCAGAAGCCCAGGGCCCATCCGGGACACCGCTGTCGTCCCTGAGCTGACCCGAGGGCCTGGCTCTATCCTCAGCTGGCTGCCCTGGTCTCACCCCAGACCTGGGACTAAAGCAAGATGACTTGCTCACTTGGGGCACTCCCTCCCCACCTGGTCACACACCTCAGAGCTTCACCTCCATATGCCAAATCAGATCTGTTACTTGAATACCTGAGTGTCATCAGCACATAGCTAATCTTTTAGGATTTCTCCAGTGGCATATTACATAGTTTGTGAAACTCTTTCTGTATTGATGGATCTTTCCACAAGAAGTGATTTTTCAAGTATGACTTGAGAGAGAAATTCATTGCTGGAAAATTAGGGAACCTTCAAACTTTAAACACATATACACATACATACACATACTGTGAACTTTTACAATAATAGACTTTTAATGAAGTAAGTCTTTGGAGAGTTTTTAATGAGTCCCCTCCCCATGTTGTCCTTGGACTATAAGCAATGGTTGTTAACAACAATCAGGGGACTTGAGTTACCAGTTAATGGCATCCGGGTGTACCCCACCGTTTACAGGCCTGAGCCCCGCTAATGGCTTTGAGCAGTCTCTGCTTGGCTTGTTGAAAACCAGTAGTTGTGTAGCACTCTGACTAGGTAATTTGAAAGTTGCCCTTTGGGATCTATATATTTTAATTTCAGGGCCTAATTCATGGGCAAGTTTATTCAATGAGGAACAGGCATGGGGAATTGCAGAGAGCTAAGGAAAATGTCCACTAGGCCAGTTACACCAACTCTGAACCTTTAACAGCTCTCTGCTGGGTATGTATGTCCTGCCTGTAAGAAAGCATGTATTGCTTCGCTGTCAGTTTGGTTTGTCTGTGTGTCAGGGAGTAGGGATTTCTGCTTTCACTCAGGTTGATTTATTTTTCTTTTCCTTGGTAATTGTTAAAAAACAAAATAAAACCTGCGAGCCTTTTGGAACTTTTGGCAAAGTCCCTTAGCTGAGGATAACTAAATCCAGGAAGTGTTGAGAGCAGAGCCAGAGCCCCCTTCTCCACAGCCCTCTCTTTCCTGGGATGCGTCTGGGTGCACAGGGTCCCCCAGGATGCTGAGTGAGCAGGAAGCCATCTCTGGGCAGTCAGCAAAATAAACCCAACCAGACTGGGTTTGTGTTGGCAGGAGGCAAAAGAGTACCTTGCTGATGGCATGAAAGGACAGCTACCTCATAATGAGAACAAAATTCTCCTTACCTCTAATTACACGGAAGGGAAACAATGACTTTAAAAAGTTTGAAATGCCTTAACAGGAGTCCATATAATGAAGCCAGCATCTTGAGTTTTCAGTGTCAAATACTTCATGCAGTTTCCCCTTCACGAGAATCTACGTGGTCATGGGGGTGATTCTGTTCCAGATATGTGTTCTGCAGCCCTGGGTGTGGCTCATGCTTCGTGAGTGGGGGAATGGAGTTCTTAAAAATGAGGGAAGAATTTTGCTGAGGTGGGTATGATCAGAGTGGAAACTGCCGCTGACCTTGTTCTGTCTGCATGCCAGAATGTCCTTGGCTCTGGCTCTGTCCCCTTCATCACCAACCAGTGAGGTGGCACAGACAGGGCAACAGGGCCACAGGATGTGTCTTCCCCAGTTCTCTGTGTCTGCATGGGCCATGAAGCTGTGCAAAGCCAAGTGGGCATCACTGTGGCCTCAGAATCTCCAGACACTGGGCTCCATGTGGCCCTGTGGGCTGCGAATCCCTTCAGAATTCCCGTCTCTTGTTTTTCTACATCAACACAATTGCATTGCCCTCCACTGGGCCTGGAGGAGGCTGCAGGTAACAGAACAAGGGACTTGATGTGAACTGCGGGTACTGACAGGAAGAGGACATGGGCTCCCAAGGGTCATTCACCACAGGCACAGGCATCCTGGGCAGGCATGAGGTCTTCACATGGTGCCCTGTGCACCTTGTTTCAATGTCTATGACATCATGCTGACCGCCCCGGCTCTCTTATCATCTGAAATCCTGCCTGACTTGTGAGCACTGCCCAAGGTTCTTTCCACGCGGGGCCTTGCATTATTTAGGGTCCGTGCCATATCTTCCTGGGGTCCATGTCGTGTTCATCTGGGCCCCCCCAACTCCCCAGCCCCTAAGGCCTGGCACTGACTTCCATGTTCTGAAAGTGAACAACACACACATGCTAAACCATTTACTCTTTTTAATTTATTTTATTTATTTATGCCCACCTTCTTCTAGAAAGCATATAAGGTGACTCATAAGACATGTAAGATATGGCTAGATGGGGTAAATTATTTTCTGACTAAATGAATTCCAGTTCTTTCCAGGTCTGAGGACCTCAGAGTTGGTACATATGAGATGAGATCCCGTCTATGTAAAAAGACACACATCAAGAAGCAATGCTGACTCCCATAGTCCTGAGTCTAAAAAGAAGACCTACCACTCAGTTTTGTGGTGACTGGCATTTCCTAGTTTCCTACATATACATCTTGTTTGCCCACTGGAGTAGATGGCACTTGAAGAGAGGTATGATTAGCTCTGTGCCCCCCGAAAGGCAGGCTGAAACTTGGGCCCCCAGGAGGTGTGTCATAGAAACTTTGGTCTGGTCTGAGCCCAGCCCTGGGGATAGCTGTCCATACTACAGCAAGTGATGTGATGTTTTCATCACTCACCCCATGATGGGGGCCCGTTGCTGCAAGCCCTGAAGGCTTTTTAAACATTTGTAGCATTTAGTAGAATATCCAATTTCTGTATCAGTTCAGTTAGGGGTCTGGATTTTAAGCACAGAAACTGGCTCTAAATAGTTTCTACAGAAAAGGAGTTCCAGGGAAAAGTAGGAGTTAGCTCACAGAATCAGTGGGAAGCATTGGGAACCAGATTCTGGAAATGGCAGAAACAAGGGGTTGGGTAGCAAGGCCACCCTGTGCTGCTGCTGACTTAACACCAGCGGTCCCTTGGCCTCAACACCCTGGAGTCATGGAGCTGCTGTTGTCACACCAGTCTCTCTGCCTTCTCAGTGTCTGCACCCCACTCCCTCAAGAATTAAGCCCTGGGTTTTCAGTCTGGGCCATGAGAAGGTGATTTGACTTTGTCTTCCTCTCCAGTTGTCCAAGATCCATTATAGGTGCCCACCTCCCTCTAATCCCGGAGTCCTTCACGCCTTGAGCACCATTCTGGGGCAGACACAGCCCAGTGCCCCAGGACCTGCCCTCAGCGAGCATTTCTTTTCAGGCAACCTCAGGTAATAATTAAGCTATTTTCCCACCATGGTTCAGAATCTCATGTCCAAGCAATGGAATTGCTATCCTTAGCCAGTTCATAATCTGGGCTCTTTCCCTTTTCCCTCAGAGTCAGTTATTGGCAACCCACTTATATTTGGCAACGTCTCCCCAGCCAGACTGTCAACTCCATGGGGGCAGGAGCTTTATCAGTGGTGCTGTTGGCTAGAACGCTGTGGGACAAGCAGCTAGTACTTGATGAATAAATGAATAAATTAATGAATAAATTATTTCAATAGCATTCTGTATCATAGAGCTATGCTTAGGAAATTCTTCCCTGGAATTCTAAAATCTTCCTTGTACAGCCAATATCAGCTGTCACAGAGCCGTGTGACAGGGAGCAGTGGGATCACAGATCTTGGTCTCCTGAAGGCCAGGGGTCGCCTGGCTGTGATCCTCAGGCCCATCACTGTCTCACATCAGTGATGGAGCAAGGGCTCGGTTTGATTATCTGGACCCATCTCCGTTAACTTGGGTGGGGAGCAAGATCAGGGGTTTCTTGTTTATAGCCCTCAGGGAAATGGATGCAGGATGGCCTGGCCCGTGGATGTGGGTGGGCACTCTTAGACCTTCATGCTAAGCTACTGCCTCTGAGTGACCAATTGAAACTTCCGAGATTCAGGTTTGTGAGTACAGTGGACCCTTGAACAACACAGATTTGAACCAAGGGCCCAGTTATGCACAGATTTTTGTTCAATAAATATATAGGAGAATTTTTTTGAGATTTACAATTGAAAAAACAAACTGCATAGTCTAGAAATATCAAAAAAATTGATAAAAAGGTCTGTCATGAGTGCATAAAATATATGTAGACACTAGTCTGTTTTGTCACTTACTACTATAAAATCAACAGTAGGTTATCAGTAGCTAAGTTTTGGGGGAATCAAGAGATACACATGGATTTTTTACTCCATGGGGTTGGTTCCCCTAATTTCTGTATTTGAAATAGCAGTTATTTGCAGGGCATTTTGCTTAGGAATTTTTATAGGTGTGATGGAATTAAGTGTTCTGTTGAATCTTTGCTGATTATTTACAAGGCATTGCTTAGAAATTGTTCAAACAAAATTTCCTCCGTTGTGAACACACTTTTGTTTGTCTATGAACTAACATTACAAATAGTATTCACAGAAGTTTACTCGTTGGTGGCCAACTCCTCTGTTCCTGGACACACTAGTGAGCCGAGTACTAGCCAGAGGCAAGTCATTACATATCAGTGCATTTCTGTAGAAAGCAGCTTATTAGTCAAATGGATCAGAGCCAAATCTAGAGAGTCTTAGAAAGGGCCCTCTGAGGTTATCCACACCAATTTATTAATCTAAGAGGAAACTGAGGCCCCAAGAGAGTTCTTAAAGGCCTGTGCTGGACTGGCACTCTGATGTGTCCCACTCCTTGAAAGAAAGTAGGACAGTTGGTGTTGGTTCTGGCCAAGGAGACTGAGAAGCTGATGACGTGAAAACCTCCTAAAGCTGAGAAGCGTCTCAGCACTTTATAATGCTTCGTGGTTTCTCCTCTTTTGAGCTGATGTTTACTTTCCCAAGCGTTCGTCCGCGGTATGCTAATGCGGCCTGGGTTTGAGGAACCGCACAAGGCTCTCTGGACTTGGCTGGGCCCTCTTGGTGCAGAGTCTGCATCTGGCTGTGACCCACCTGTTCTCCAGCCTGTTTCCCGGATGCCCGCACAGGAGGGAGGAGTCCTTCCCCATGAGTGGGCGGGAGACAGCCGGCCGGCCAGGAGCGGCACAGCTGGGAATCATTCAGGGCGAGCCTGCGGTGGGAATGGGAGGGGGGAGGGCTGAGAGGGCCCAGCCGAAAGTGGAAACTTGTTCTCCATCAAATGCGGGCCAACTCCATCTGTCCCACACCTTCTTCACACGGAATGTTCTCTGGGTTTCTTTGGAAAGTAACTTTACACAAGCCCATCCAAGCTGAGGCAGGGAGTTGAAATTTTAGCATAGGCCCATTGGGAAGCAGGAACAAAAATCTAACAGTTCAAGGTATTACCCTTTTCGCCCATTCCAACACTGACTTACATGGCCTCCAGCTGGAATGCAGAGCTCGTACTGTGGAGCTCACACTGAAGCAGCTGGAGCTTATCAGTCGGCCCCACATTAACCCATTGGTTCCAGCAGCTGGGATTTCCTGAACCCAAAACACTAATTTCTGCAAATTGTTTTATCTTCCCTCTGAGTTTGCAGGGAGCAGGGAGCATGTGTGGGCAAAGAGGCTACGGTGGACAGCAGCAGGTTGCTTCTCCATTAGCTTCATGTTTGTGGATTTAGGAGCTTGGAGAGAAAGGAAAATGCAATCTGAGCAGCCTGTTTATTGTTCCAAGCACGTGTGCAGAGGTCTCCATGTTCCTGCCCAACACTGTACCTTTCCTTGCCTCTAGCCTTTGGAAAACAAAACCCTAAATCACATGGGCCCTCATCACCCATCATCATTATTAAATAAATGTGGGGCTCTTACACTGGAGAGGTAAAATTCCTGCTCTAAGGAGGAGTGCTATCAGGTGCCGAGTGAAATCGCCCTTCAGCTGGGCAAGGAAAATGAAGATTCAGTGGGGACACGGCCCAGGGCAGGTGTCAACAGAGGCCAGAAAACAGCAGGTAACTTCTTATTTCCTTTTGACTGCCTTAAGTTTTTCTCCTGTCCCCTGGTCAGAGAGGGTTGCATGGAGCATGCCTGCTGGTGGCCAGACTATAAAAGGAAACCAAACTACTATGAAATAGAAAGCAAATTCCCACCCTGACCAGGTAGTCTGTTTCTACTGGTGCTAAATGGCTTCCTGCCCTAATGCACAGGACCACAGTGAGCATGAATGAGCCAAGGTGTGACAACACCCAATCCAGGGCTGGGCTCCATTTAAGATCGAACCTTAGGCAGTTCCTGCTGCCCATTCAAGGTTTTCTGCATCTTATGCCCAGGCAGAAGTTTCCCGCCACAGACCACCACCAGGTATGTACATGTCCTGTCTTGCCAATGGGTTTCAGCCCCGGGCAAGTTCACTATGGATTCAGTGTGACCAAAGAAAATGACAGCAAAACGTTCTTGGGTGAAAGGGTTATACCCAACTTTATTTCCAGGTGGCAGGTCAGTCACTAAAATCCCGTTCACTCAGAGTGATTCTGTATGCAGCAAGCCAGTCTCTGCCTCTGGGCCCCTCTGTCTGCACAGCCATCCTGCACAGCCATCCCCCGGGCCTCTCTGCACAGTCGTCTCACACAGCTGTCCTTTGGGCCTCTGTCCTCGGTGCTGCCACCACTCCAGCCTCTGCTGTGCCCTCCTGCAGCCTTGCAGCTCTGCCATGGTGTCGTGCCGGGAGCACTGGGCAGAACTCTTTATATAGAGTCAAATTGCCCACAGGTGTGCAGTGAGCTAGTCAACCAGGGCCTGGTGAGAATCCTGGCCACAGAAACTCTCATTTTATCCACATGGCCTATATTCAAGTGGCCGGTAGGCAGAGGTGCTGGTATTTCCCAACTAGTTGCCAATGTTTGGAACTCAGGAGCCGAGCATGCATATAGGTGGCACACATTTGCTGTCCTTTACCTCTGCTGCCCCTTCCTGGTGGATCAGGAGATCAGAGGCCTCTGCTTACCATAAGCGCATCAGCTGGGTGGGACTGCCTATATAAGACCCATCCTATATTCGAGGCCCAGTGGAGTAGGGTGAGGCATCTGGGATTTGAGAATAAGTGACAGAGGTCTTGACATTGACCTTGCTGAGTTGGAGGGGTGGGGAGGGGACACTCTCACAGTGCGTGGGGCTTTCCTACACTCTCATCTGGGGTCTTAGGATTTGGGTTCCTGCACATGTGAGGGAAGGCAGCTGGCCCAAGATCAGGGCTGAGGTGGATCACCCCATTTTCTGGCTTCAAGCCAGAGACAAGGAAGTACCTCAGAGTGTGAACTACCTGCTGGGAGGCCAAGGGAAGAGCTCTGGAGAGGGAGGGTGGTGGGCACTGCCGTGGGCCCAGAAAGGCCTCCAGGATGTCCCAAATGCTGTGAGAAGAGGGA
Source organism: Manis pentadactyla (assembly GCF_030020395.1). Lineage (NCBI taxonomy): Eukaryota > Metazoa > Chordata > Mammalia > Pholidota > Manidae > Manis > Manis pentadactyla. The sequence goes on along the minus strand of NC_080021.1, from coordinate 116,488,548 downwards.
CCCAGGACGCAGCTCTGTGCTGTCCTCTGTTCTGGAAATGGTACCATGTGTCAGAGCTGGGCAGTCTTGGATCTCGAAGCACAAACTCCCCTGGGAGGCACACTGTGAAGCATCTATAGACTGGTTTCCTCTAGGATGAAGCCCTGGAGGTGCTGAGAAGCAGGAAAGAGCAAGGGTAGAGGCTGCTATGCTTTATCTCCTTTACAGTTATGCCCAGGGCAGCCCAGAGAGCAAATGGTAAATTGGTCTTTAAAAACGTAAAAAAAAAGATGTAAGAGTAGCTAATACTCTTTCCCTTAGACCTGGCTTTCATTTGCTTATAAACACTCTACAAGACAGCCCAGATTTAGTTAAAAGACCCGGATGATATGGAGAGAGATGGAGAAGCAGGTGGGGAAGTGGCTCAGGCAGGCTTGGAAATGAGATTCAGGAAACCGGACCAAGCAGCTGCTAGAGGCTTTGCTTTGGAGCTGCTGGGACTGGACCCATCTCAGCGGGAGGCCTGGAGACAATGGAGCAGGCGCCCGGGAAGGCACAGTGCCAGGCGCTCAAACACCCAAATGCCAGCAAAGAAATAGCATCTCTGCCCCCCTCCCCCCGGGGACCAGGCTCTGCCCTCTGCAAGGAAAGCCTGCAGTGTCACTCCCTTCTGAGCCCTGCTCCTTAATAGGAAGGGGGGTGGGGAGTATTGAATTTCTGATCAGGCCCGATGCTCCAGCCCAGCTCTGATTCCTCACCAGCCATGGACCATTTTTATAACTGGTGAATAAATGATGATTATCTGTACAATATCGCCTGCAGTGACTCCAGCGCCGTCCCATGGGGATGGGGAGGGCTGGGCGGAGCAGCCCTTTCGTGCTCTGTGGTGGATCCAGGGCCTGACCAAGCCAGACTTGGGGACATTGTGAGTGCAGGCGGCAGGTTCCCCTGGGCCTGGCTGGAGCTCTGGGCTGGGGAAGAGGGGCAGTGGTCGAGGGAGGGGCTTCCCTGAGTGGTCTGTAATTGGCACCAAGCCCACCGTGGCTCTGCCCACCCTTCCCATGCCCACTAGGCGGGGTGCAGTTCCCCAGGCACCTCTAGGAGGGCGGAACAAAAACCTTTTCTGTATCGCCTATTTCCCCAGAGAAGCCACGCCCCTTCCTAGCTGGTGACTATCAGGTCCAGAGGCAGGGCTGAGTTGGAAAGATAAAGCACTGCTTCACTGTTTAGTGAGCAGACGGGCAGGCACCTTCCTAAATGGGGGCCGCCACAGCATTTTCTTGTCCTGCTGTCCCTCCAGGCACCATCTCTAGACCCACGATCAGCAGAAGCCACCGGCTGCCCGCTGGGGCCAGATAATGCACTCTTGGTGCAGCAGTCACGTCTAATTCTTGTAAGCTGTCATGCTTAATGGGCCCTCAGCCTCCGGAAGACTCCTCTCCCTGGAGAAGGAGATCTCAGCCCTGCCCCCATGGTCCCCCTTCTGTTAGCCGAATGGTTCCAGTTCCTGACGTCTGCGAGGGGCCGTCAATTTAGCGAGTGAAGTCAGCGAGTGGGTGCCGGTCTGCCTGGAGGCCACTGCTGGGATTCCTCATCCTCCCGTCCCCAGCATACAAGTCCAGCTTCAGGATTACCAGTGGGCAGCTGGATACGAAGAAAAGACCCAGTGGGGGCTTCCAGAGGCCAACACGAGCTCCGTGGGCCCCGGCATGGTCTGGGAGGCTGGCTCTAAGGAGAAGCAGGGCTTCCTGGACCCTGTCACCCCTCCCGGCCTGCAGCTTCCTTCCTCTGGTTTTGTAATCTCTGTTAATTGCCAAGCACTTTCCATTGTATGTGATTTCATCGTGGACATAAGCCTCCGTCAGTTCAGCAACTGGGGGCTGAGCCAAATAGTTTTCTGATCCACTTCAGCCTGCAGTGTGCTATGGGCTGCCTCAGCACAAAGAAGCGTTTCTTTGGCTCGTGCAGCCCTGGCTCCCCCGACCAGTCTGAGGCTCCCTCTGCCGGCGGCCCAGCTCCACGGCACCCAACAAAGGCCTCAGGCCATCTAATCCTACAGAAGTGAACCCAGAGACTGAACAGGCATTCTTTTTGGCACCCTAAAATAACTGAAGGGGAAGTAAAGATGATTTGTCCAGCTGGTCATGTTTAATTTGGTAACACCTGCTTTCCTAAGCTGAACCCCAAACATTCTGTGTGTGTGTGTGCCAGCTGTGTGTCCACAGCTTAGACACTTCCTTAGAAGGAGCCAGCCAGCGCTGAGTAACATGTGGTACAGCTTCCCATGATGCTCCAAGGAGCCTTCTTGTCCATCAATTTTTTGTTGCTTCCTCAGAAACCTTCCTGAAGTCCGATGTTGAGCACAGAGCCTTGCATGCAGCGACCATAAATGTCTCTGAACAAATGCATGCATGACTATGAATGTCTCAGTGAGTGGCTTGTAGCTATGTGGGAGAAAGGTCTGGTCTAGAGGAATATTGAAAAATCAAACAAGCTTATATAGTACACCAATTTCTCACAAAAGTTGCCCAACCTGGTACCTTGATGCAGACCACCCAGGACCACTATGTAACCCCTGTGAACAGCACACCAGGACTTGCAAGACAGACATTCTAAAAGCATCTTCCTGTGCACACATCACGTTGAATTTCTCATGAGTAGATAGACATACAGGCACGTAAGCACCAAGTCAGGCCACACAGAATAAAAATAGACCAATGACCCACATGGTGTTTTTTGTTTTTTGTTTTTTTTTGGTTGTCTCTCAGGCCGGATTTCCTGAGGAGTAGGAGTGTGAAAGCCAGAGAGCATTTGCTGCTCGCCTCAGGAAATCCTGACTCCCCAGGTGGCTGTTATAGCAAACACCTCTGTAACCTTGCCGCAGAACCGGGAAGAGGCCTAATCAGAGGCCTCTTTTGCTTGTTGTCTTTGGGTGTTGGGGGAAAGGGACAATGGCTTCTGTGGTAACTGGCTGGTCTTAAGGGGAAGTCATCAGCCGCAGCTCTGAGAAGAGTGGGCCTGGAGCTGCTGACGGGCCTGGGCTGTGCTAGGCAGGCAGGTGCCCACACCCCCCTAACCTCAGCGGGGTGTGTGTGTGCACAGCAGCTTTCTGTAATGACCCAGCCTGTTTGAGGTCAGCTGTAACAGGCCAGCTATCAGAACTGCCTGTGGCAGCCAGGGAGGGCCCCTCCTTCAGGTCACAGGAGACCCTGCTGCTCCAGATGGATCTCCTTACACAGCCTGCCTGCACCCCCACCCTACAGGGACCAGCCCTGCCAAGCCCTTGGAGCCTGCCTTCCGGCAGCATCAGGTCCAGACTCCTCTCTCCCATGCCCTGTCTGGCTTCCTTGCCCTGCCCCCACAGTGGGTCCGTCTGGCCTGCAGCGTGCATGCAGGCTCCCTCCTGGCCTTGCCTCTTTCTCCCTCAGCAGCCACACCGCCCATGGTCCTGCCTGGAACCCGCAGCACCCAGCATTCATCCCCTTCACTCATCTGTCCTTGTCTAATGAGGACCTCTTCCCTCTTCTCAATGCCCCCTTCGCTGAACTCCTAGGGCACTCCGGTATTAGGCAGAACTTGCTGGTGGTGGTGGACTCTGCAGTACTAACAAGTTCTCTTAGAGACGCACCTCGGTGGTGGCGGACACGACAAGTCACCTGCAGGAGTTGGCTCTTGGGCTCTGGCCCAGGCTCTGTGCTCATTAGCCCTTTGACAAATTATCCCACCCCAGGGGACACTGGTGGTGTGGAGCCTCTTTTGTTTGTCATAGTTGGGGTGGACCTCCTGGCCTTGGGCAGAGGCCATGGATGCAGCTAACCCTCCTGTGATGCACAGAACAGGCCACACCTGAGGGTCCTCTGGCCCCAAATGTCAATAGTGACAGGCTGCGAAATCCTGCCCTCCTGTGGTCTCCTCACCTGTAAAAGAGGACACTTGTGAAAAAGTCTGCTGAGATGAGATGTGTGAAAGCAGATGGAAGCTGTGCCTGCTGTTTTATATTCTCTCCGCCCTCTGACACTATTTCTTTCTGTGAAGTAGGGACAGTGTGACGGTAATAGCCAACCCCAAGGGAATGTTTATTCTGGTTTATCTCACTGGATCCTCACGGAAGCCCAACTACACAGGCACTCGTGGGTTTCCTACTTTCTAGAAGAGAAAAGAATGCTAGAGCCACCGAGGAAGCAGCTGAGGGCATGTGCTCAGCAGTGGAGCCGACTTCTGAGCTTGTGCTCTAAACACTGGTCACATCACATCACTTCAAGACAATTTTCATGGAAGCATTTGAAAACATCAAAATGCTGTACAAATGTGACTGTGACTCTCCATAAGGCCTCTCGTGCCACCTCCTCCAACAGCACACAGCCAGCATGCAGCTGAGACCTGATAAATGCCACCAGATTAATTCAACGTGAATTACTCTGGTGAATCAAGAGAGGCTGCAAGCAGAAGACTGCTGTGTGGCCTGGAAGCTGAATCACCAGAACCTTGGAAAGCACTAGAAGCTGGGAAGAGCCTCAGTGGCTCCAGAGGTACCTGAGTAAGGGGTGACTTACAGCCCACATCCAGCCTGACCATCATTGTCAGAGGACATTTAGTCCCTGTGCACTTTATCAGCGCACTGCGCATGTGTGTTCTCGTAGCCAGGGAATGGAATCAACAACCAGGGCCCTGGGCAGCCTGCCTTCCAGTGGCAATAGCTCCACACCAGGGTGGGGAACACAAACTTGCAGGAGTGGACAGCTCACATCACAGTGTGGGGTCCATAGCATGACCCTGTCTCCTGCTGTAACGCCATATTCTGAATCGAGAAGGACTTTAGTCTCCAGGGAGGGGTTGCCAAGTTCCCTGTGGAGACATGTCCATGGGGATGGAAGGTCCAGCCTCAGCTGCATACCATCTATCAAATCACAGTCCATCTTTGTCTTCCTGTATTCAAAGGGCAGATGAAATCGCTGTTACTTGCCCATCATGACCTGGCCAGATTTGGAGAACAAAGTTACTCACTGCCATTCATCATTTCCTCTTTGTTTTTCCACTTGGGAAGTAAGAGATTAAATTTGTATCTGGACATCTCTTTCCAAGGTTCTCATCTGAAAATAATTCTGAGATTAGGAATAGTTATTCTTATGCCCTATGCATTAAAGACTTTAAGATTAATGGCATTGATGAAATCTTCTCAGCAACACACAGGAGACAACATAATCCTTCTGGTATGATAAACATCAATCCAATAAGATAACATTGCTCATTCCCCTGTAAATAAAATGGGCCACATCAATTTCTCTTCTGCCTGGGAATGATGACCAATTTATCCAGGATACACTGAATAATGATTTTCTAGGGGGACAGCAGCTCTTATGATAAAGTGCTACTACTCTAGCTGCATTATTATAAACAACATCCAATTTATGGAATTAGGAAGCAGATGCATTTCTCAGTAATGTGTCACCATTATCTAGAACGAGCCATAAAATCTAGGCTGTCATGTATTTTCTGGCTGCAAACTTCAAGCAATTAATATTCCTATAAAACAGCCTTGATCACAAGCCCAATTTAGAAATTAGTTGTTCAATATGATGATTAAATTCCAGAGCTGGAACTTGCTGTGGCCAACTATGAATAGCCAAATGTGACAAATCTTATACAACTTCTCAGACGGAAGGAACAGTTTGAGACACTGGGGATTTTCGGTGAATTTCAAATGAGACACCTTCACCTTAGGACATGCCACAGTCTTACTCAGCCTTCCAGGGGGAGATGAGTCACCAGTATTTTCCTGCATCAAAATACCATGGCTGATCCCTAGGCCTGAGTCAGTGTTACGGAGGTGGCAGACCTAAGCCCAGATGTACCCTTAACCTTGCCGGATGGCAGAACCTCAACAATGCAGTCCCCAGAAGGTCCTAGATGCTACCTCCCTGCTCTTCCCCAGCTCAAAAGCTGCAAGCTTGTGTGACCCTAGAACTCGGGAGTGAGAATGTAAGACTTAAGCTTGGAGGAATATTTGAAAACATGACCCTCCAGAGTACAGAATCTGGGCCACCAGATGCTGAGCAGAAAGTGACAGTGATGGGGACATTGTCATTGGCTAATAGGTTATTTTAAATATATGAGCAAGGCCATGCTTGAAGTTTTCATATGTAATATGTCAGCAAAATAGTGTTGTTCTATCATTCGGTTTGCAAAATATATTTCAGCATTCACTTGCATTTAACTATGTCATTTGTTTTCTTAGTCACTTCAGAAGTGCTGTCTTGTGTGTATCTGTAGTTTCCCTGGGAGCTGATGAATTTCCTTGTATTGAACATGGCCTGTTGCATTTAAAATAAAAGAGCCAAAAAGAAACCACAACTCACTGATGGTAAGTGTCTGGGGAAGTGGATGGACACTGGTACACACTGTCATGAAATGCAGAAAAGACAATTCGGCAATAAGATCCAAACCTACATCCTTTGACCCAGCCATGTCACTTCCAGGAATTTATCCTAAGGAGAAAACTTAGTGGAGAGTTGCTGATCTCAACATCACTTAATACTTTCCAGTGTCCAGTATAAGGGGACTGGTTAAGTACATATTAGGACATCCACTCAATGTAATGATATACAGCCATAAAAATCAGGCAATGGAATATGTGATGGTATAGTGCTCAATGCAGAGAGCCACTTAAACAGGGACGTATAGCATATCATCTCAGTTTCATATAAAAATAATATCCAATTATTTGATTGGAAATATCCAAATCACCAAACATTAACAATTATTACCCTTGTATGGTGAGATCATTGAGTGATTTCCTGTTTTTCTTCTTTGTGCTTTTCTGATTATTCTGTAGTGATGGGTGGTACTCTTGTTATTAGAGGAAAAGAGTGTGATTACTAAAGAACATTAGCCATCTTACGAAGATTGTAAGAATTTATATGATATATTCAATTATAGCATGCAACACAATAAGGTCTCTTAGTCATGGAAGGGGTTGGGGGGACTTGTTTTTAAATTATAATTTACAATATTTGTTGCAAGTGTACAACATAGTGATTCACTATATATACTATGAAATGATGATCATAATAGGTCTATTACCATCTGTCACCAAAGTTAATAATAATTACTGTCTATACTCCCTGGGCTGTACTTTGCATCCCTATGACTTATTTTATAACTGGAAGTTTGTACCTCTTGATCCCCTTCATCCGTTTTGCCCACCCCAAACCCTTTCTCCTCTGGCAACCACCAGTCTGTTCTCTGTGTCTATGGGCCTGGCTTTGGCTTTTGTTTGCTTATTAACTTTGTGTGTTTTTAGATTCACATATAAGTGAAATCATGTTGTGTTTGTCTTTCTCTGTCTTCCTTATCTCATTTAGTATAATTATGTTCACCATCAAGGTTTACCCATGTTGTTCCAAATGACAAGATTTCATTCTTTATTATAGCTGAATAATCATATATATATATATATGTATGTATGTATGTATATATCACATCTTTATCCATTCATCTATCAATGAACACTTAGGTTGCTTCCATATCTTGGCTATTGTAAATAATACTGAAATAATTACAGGGGTGAATATATCTTTTCATGTTAGTGTTTTTGTTTCCTTTGATAAATACACACAAATGGAATTGCTGGATTATATGATTTTTTTTTTTTTGAGGAAGCTCCATACTATTTTCCACAGTGGCTACACCAATTTGCATTGCCACCAACTGTGCACAAGATTCCCTTTTCTCCACATACTTGCCAACTCTTGTTGTTTCTTGTTTTTTGGGTTTTTTTCTTATAATAACCATTCTGACTGGTATGAGGTGATACTTCATCATGATTTTGATTTGCATTTCCCTGATGATTAGTGATGCTATCTTTTCATGTTAGGTATCTGGATGTCTTCTTTGGAAATATGTCTACTCAGATCTTCTGCCCATTTTTTCCCCCAATTGAGTTATATGAGCTCTTTATACATTTTGGATATTAGCCCCTTGACAGACATAATTTACAAGTATCTTCTGCCATCCAGCAGGTTGTTTTTCTGTTCTGTTAACAGTTTCCTTTGCTGTGCAGAAGATTTTTAGTTTGATGTAGTCTCATTTGTATATTTTTGCGTTTGTTTCCCTTGCCTGGGAAGACTTATCCAGAAAAAAATTGCTGATGAGATATGTGTGAGTTTACTACCTAGGTTTTCTCTTAGTTTTATGGTTTCAGGTCCTACATTTAGGTCTTTAATCCATTTTAAGTTTATTTTTGTATGTGGCATAAGATAGTGATTCCATTTCATTGTTTTGCATGTTGTCCAATTTCCCCAACACAATTTATTGAAGAGACTGTCTTCCCCATACTATATTCTTTCTTCCTTTGTTGTAGATTAATTGATTTTATAAACATGGGTTTATTTCTGTGCTCTCTATTCTATTCCATTGATCTGTGTGTCTTTTTTTGTACCAGTACCATACTGTTTTATAGTATAGTTTGAAATCAGGGAATGTGATACCTCCAGCTTTGTTTTTCTATCTCAAAATTGCCTTGGCTGGTCAGGGTTTTTCATAGTTTCATACAAATTTTAGGATTATTTGTTCTGGTTCTGTGAAAAAAGCCATTGGTATTTTGGTAGGAATTACATTGAATCTGTAGATTGTTTGGGGTAATATGGACATTTTAACAATATTCTTTCTATCCATAAGCATGGAATATCTTTCCATTTATTTGTATCTTCTTCAGTTTGTTCCATCAATGTCTGATAGTTATCAGACTACAAGTATTTCATCTCCTTGGTTAAATTTATTCCTAGTTATTTTGTTCTTTTTGATGAAATTGTGAAGGGGATTTTTTTCTTAATTTCTCTCTGTGATAGTTTGTTACTAGTGTATAGAAACACAACAGATTTCTGTGTATTGATTGTGTCCTGAAACTTTACTGAATTCATTTATTAGCTCTAACAGTTGTTTGGTGGGGTCCTATATGTATTCTATATATAGTATTATGTCATTTTCAAGTCATGACAATTTTATTTCTTCCTTATCAATTTGGATGCCATGTATTTTTCTTGTCTGGCTAGGACTTCCAGTGCTATGTTGAATAGCAGTGGTGAGATTGGGCATCCTTGTCTTGTTCCTGATGTTAGAGGAAAAGCTTTCAACTTTTCACCATTGAGTATGATGTTAGCTGTGAGTTTCTTCTAAATGGCCTTTATTATATTGTGGTATGTTTCCTCTGTATGCACTTTGTTGAGAGTTTTTATCATGAATGGGTTTTGAATTTTGTCAAATGCTTTTTCTGCATCTATTGAGATGATCATATGGTTTTTATTCTTTTGTTAATGTGGTGTATCACACTGATTGGCAGATGTTGAACCATCCTTGCATCCCTGGAATAAACCCACTTGATTGTGGTGAATGATCGTTTTAACGTATTTTTTCATTCAGTTTGCTAATATTTTGTTGAGGATTTTATGTATTTGTATTTATTAGGGATATTGGCCTATAATTTTCTTTTCCTGTAGTGTCTTTGTTTGCTTTTGATATCAGGATAATGTTGGCCTTGTAGAATGAGTTTGGAAGCATTCCTAACTCTTCTATATTTTAGACTAGTTTGAGAAGGATGGGTATTAATTCTTCTTTAAGTATTTGGTAGAATTCACCTGTGAAGCTATCTGGCCTGAAATTTTATTTGTTGGGAGTTTTTTGATTACTGATTTAATATTGTTACTAGTAATTCAGATTTTCTATTTCTTCCAAATTCAGTCTTGGACAATCATATATTTCTAGGAACCACATTTCTTCTATATTCCCAATTTGATAGCATATAATTTTGCATAGTAATCTCTTATATTCCTTTGTATTTCTGCATCAGTTGTAACCTCTTTCATTTATTATTTTATCTACTTGCATGCTCTCTTTCTCTTGATGAGTCTGGCTAAAGTTTTATCAATTTTACATTTCCAAAGAACCCGCTCTTAGGGTCACTGATCTTTTCTATTGATTTCTAGTCTCTTTTAAGATTATTTATTCTCTGATATTTATTATATCATTCCTTATGCTACCTTTAGGCTTTGTTCTTTCTCTTTTAGTACCTTTAGGTGTAGGGTTAGATTGTTCAGTTGAGGTTTTTCTTCTTGAGGAAGTCCTATAATGCTATGAATTTCCCTCTTAGAACAGCCTCGCTGCATTCCATAGATTCTGGAATGTTGTGTTTCCATTTTAATTTGTCCCAAGGTATTTTCTGATTTCCTCTTTGAGTTCTCCATTGACCCACTGGTTGTTTAATAACATGTTACTTAGTCACCACATTTATGTTTTATCCAATATTCTTCTTGTAATTAATTTTTAGTTATATACCACTGTGGCTGGCACATTGTGGATGCTTGATATGATTTCAATCTCCTTGAATTTACTGAAACTCATTTTTGGCCTAATATGTCATCTATCCTAGAAAATGTTCCATGTGCACTTAAGGAGAATGTATATTTTGCTGCTTTTGGATGGAATGTTCTGTAGATACCTATTAAGTCCATCTTGTCTTATGTGTTGCTTAAGGCTGATGTTTCCTCATTGGTTTTCTGTCTGGATGATCTGTCCATTGATGTAAGTGGGGTGTTAAGGTTCCCTACTATTATTGTACTGCTGCCAATCTTTCCCTTTATGTCTGTTGTTAATATTTTATATATTTAGGTGCTCTTATATTAGGTCAATAAATATTTACAAATGTTACACCTCCTTGTTGGATTGACCCCTTTTTCATTATGTAATGCTCTTCTTTGACTTTTGTTACAGTCTTTGTTTTAAAGTCTATTTTGTCTGATATGAATATTGCTACCCCAGCTTTCTTTTCATTTCTGTTTGCATGGAATATCTTTTCATCATTAAACTTTTAGTTATGTGTATTTTTAGAACTGAAGTTAGTCTGTTGTAGGCAGCATATAGAGGGGTCTTGTTTCTTTCAACCATTCAGTCACCCTGTATCTTTTTATGGGAGCATTTAATTCATTTGCATTTAAAGTAACTATTGATAGGTATGTAGCTGTTGTCATTCTGTTGTTTTATGGTTGTTTTTTTTTTTGTAGTCCTCCTCTGTTCTTTTCTTCTTTTCCTCTCTTTTCTTGTGGTTTGATGCCTTTTTAAAATGCTATGTTTAGATAGGTTTCTCCTTACTTTTTGTGTATCTATTACAGGTTTTTGGTTTTAAGCTCCTGTATAATAACCTGTAGATATAAGCAGTCTCTTTTAAGTTGATAGTCACTTAAGTTTGACTCCATTCAAAATCACTACATTTTTATTACCATCCATCCACATTTTATGTTTTTGACATCATATTTTACATTCTTAAATTTTGTGTATCTATCTCTACCTAATTATTGTAGATATAGTTGATTTTACTATTTTGTTTTTTAATCTTCATACTAGCTTTGTAAGTGGTTGATCTACTAATTTTGCTATATATTTGCTTTTTCCAATGAGTTGTTTTTATTTCATATTCTTTTTCTTATTTCTAGTTATGGCCTTCTCATTTTAGTTTAAAAAGTCTTTTTATCTATTCTTGTAAGTTTAGTGGTGATGAACACCTTTAGCTTTTGCTTATTGGAAACTCTCTTATCTCTCCTTCAATTATGAAAGATAACCTTGCTGAGTAGAGTATCCTTGGTTGACAATTTTTTTTCCTTTCAGCATTTTTACTATATTGTACCACACGTTTCTGGCCTGCAATGTTTCTGCTATCAGTTGTTAGTCTTATAGGTAACTAGTTTTTTTCTTTGGCTGCATTCAAGATTCTGTCTTTACCTTCTGATATTTTAATCACTCTGTGTCTTGGTGTGGATCTCTCTGGGTTCATCCTGTTTCAGACTCTCTGTGCTTCCTGGATCTGGATGTCTTTTTCCTTTCCTAGGTTAGGGAACTTTTCAGCTGCTATTTCTCCAAATAAGTTTTCTGCCCCTTTCTCTCTCTCTTCTCCTTCTGGAGAATGTTAATACACTTGATGTTGTCCCAAAGATCCCTTAAGGTATCCTCATTTTTTAAAAACTATTATTTTCTGTTCTGTTTGGGTGATTTCTACTACCCTCTATTCCAGGTTCCTGATCTGTTCCTGTGTATCATCTAATCTTGTTATTGATTCCCTGTAGTGTATTTTTCAGTTCAGTCATTGTATTCTTCAACTCTGTGAGTTCTGTTTAGTACTCTATTATCTTTCTCTTTGTTGAAGTTATCAGTGTGTTCGTCAATTCTTCCTCTTAGTTCAGGGAGCATCTTTATGACCATTACTTAGAAATCTTTATCAGTAAATTCCTTATCTCTGTTTCATGAAGGTTTTGTTTTTCTGAGGTTTTATCTTGTTCCTTCATTTGGAACATGTTCTCTGTTTCTTCAGTTTGCTTGACTTTCTGTGTTTTTGTATATTATGCAAAACTATGTGTTATACTCCTTGTCTTGAAGGAATTGATTTGTGTAGGAGATGAACTTTATCATTTGACCTTGCCCTAGTTCTTATCTCTCAAGCTGTCTCTCTGATCATTTCAGGCCTGTGGGGTCCAGAAATGCAATCCCTCTGGAGACCTGAGCCCCTGTGTGGGCTGCACATGGCCAGTGGCTCTGGATGGTTCTCAACAGCACTGGGGGCCAGGTTGCCCGCTGCATCTGTCATGGGCTGGGTGAGCCATTCTGAAACCAGGGGTTAACTCTCCAAATAGAACTGGATTAATTCTCCAGGCCTTTGGACCTATTTCTTCCCTCAATCTATTACTTTTCTAGGAGTGACTTTGAGTAACCATGTATTTGCATGATGGCTGTTAGTCATTCCAAACTTTACAATACCCATTCCTCTGCTAAGAAACTATCCCTGTGGATATGTGGAACTTGTGGCCTTGGCCTATATTCTGATGTTATAAAGGATGAGTTAAGGCCCCAGTGTTCCCAGTATTTTAACTCACCCACTCATTCATTTAATCATTCCATATTTGTAGGAACCTACTACTAGTTAGGCATTGTATTAAGGTGCCGGGATACAAGAGTGAGCACAGAAATTAGTCACGTATCTCATTAATAGTATGTGATTGCAAATGGAAATGTCCTAAGGAAGGGAAAGAATAATGTTAAAGGGGAATTTGTTATAAAGAAACCACCTAGACTGAGCAGGCAGAGAAGGTTTTCAGGGAATTGATGCTTGAGCAAAGATCCAAAGGCCATGCAGGGGCTAGCTAGTTGAAGTGGTGGTGGTGATGGTATCTGATCATTCTAAATGGAAAGAACAGCATGTGCAAAGGCCTGTTTGATGGGGCTGAATGGGCACGGGAGGAATTAAAGAAGCCAGTGTGGCTGGTGCACAGAGAACAAGGGGTGATTGAATAGGGGCCTTGAAGTCTTGCTAGATAATTGGTTTATTTATTTATTTATTTATTCGTTTGTTTGTTTTACTTTTTCCATGGAGCTTAAAAAATATGGAACGCTTCACGAATTTGTGTGTCATCCTTGCGCAGGGACCATGCTAATCTTCTCTGTATCGTTCCAATTTTAGTATATGTGCTGCCGAAGCGAGCACGGTTTTTATTTTAAAAGCAATGGGAAGCCCTTGAAGGGCTTTAAAAAGGTAGTGCCAAGATCAGCCATACATTTTGGGAAGATCATTGTAGACCCAGTATGGGGATCACACTGGAAGGGAATCCAACAGGATCCAAAGAGGCAGCCATCACAGTTGTCCATGCAGGAGATAAGGCAACCTTAATTAAGGTGGTAGCAGTAGAGGTGGTGAGCAGTGGGTGGATGTAGATATATTTATGCAGTAAAATGGTTAGCTCTTAAGGATGGGTTGGTTTGGGAAGCAACAATAAGGGAAATGATAAGGATAACTTAGTTTTCTTGCTCTTGTCACTTCCAGTTTGGGTGTTGATGCTGTCAACTGATGTGGAACCTCAGGAGGGGTCAGGTAGGGGCTGGCAGCCAGGGCTGGGAAACAAACATGGGTTTACTTTTGGACAATTTGGATTTGAGGGGTCTGAGACAATTTGAGAAGGAGTCATACAGGGAAATGCCTTGGTTGGTGGAAGGGTGAGAACAGGGATGAGACCAAAGAAAATACTATAATATTGAGCTTGCAGATCTCTGTGAACACATATTTTCTGTCATATTTTCCTTTTCCTAATGGTTCTGTCAAATGTCCAGTGTGACAGGCAGCAAGAGCTGCTTGAATCTCACTGGCATCTCCTGAGGAAAACAAGGAAAAAACAGAACTCCTTTTTAAAGATTGTGTTCAAAATAGAATTAAAGAAATATTTTGTCTTCTGAAAATCTGATATAATAACCTAGATGTACGTAATCTAGGGGTAAAAAATGAACCAGCATGAATGATGACTTAGGAATTAAAGTTTAAATAAAACTCTGAGTTGTTAGGTCTCCCTAAAGTTCTCTGTGACCCTAGCTCAAAGGGAAAGGCCCTGGGCTTTTCTCATGCCAGACGGAGGCCCATATGTGTTCAGGAAGGTTCTCCGAGTCCCTGCCTAGACCGCTCATTAGTGAACTTGTGCTTATGATGTCTCCCTCACTTTCTGGCTCCGAGTCACCTTGAAAGTTTAGGTGGTGGATGTTTTCCAATGCCAACAAGCAGTTCTCTGATTCTCCCAGCACAAGTGGGTGTTTAGCAATTCAATTTGATTGTGACACTAAGCATCCAGAGGTAGGGCACACCCCACAGGCAAAGACTGCCCATACTCCAGATGCCAGCCCTTGGGCTTCCCATATGCCTGATTGACCAGATCTAACTCAGAGTTTCTCATGATGATTTCTCAGAACTCGGGAACACACTTTTTTTACAATTACTGGTTTATTACAAAGGATATGATAAAGGAGACAAATGCACAGCCAAGTGAAGAGACACACAGGGTGAGGTCCAGGAGGGTTTTGGCCACAGAAGCTTCTGCCCTGTGGAGTTGGGGTGCTCCACCCTCCTGGCACATGGATGTGTTTACCAACCTAGGAGCCCCTGAATCCCCCTTATTGAGATTGTTATGGAAGCTTCCTTACATTGACATGATAAGTTATTAACTCAATTTCCAGCTCCTCTTCCCTGTCCCAGAAGGTGGACAGTAGGACTGAAAGTTCCAGGCTTCTAATAAAGGATTGGTCTCTGTTGACCTGTCTCCAGCCTAAGGCTCAAGTCACCTCATTAGAATAAAAGGTGCTCCTGTCATCCAGGAAATTCCAAGAGATGTAGGAGCTCAGTGTCACAAACCAGGGGCAAAGACCAAATAGAATGAAATATCCTCCTACCACCCCATTACTCAGGAAGTCCCAACGATTTTAGGAGCTCTGTGTGAGGAACTGGGGATGAAGACCAAATGCATATTATTGTGCTGTGGGTGGCAAGTCGACTCTGGTGGTGCCCCAGGGTAGGATGCTCCCATGGGGTTTCTAGAAGCCATTTGCAGCTAAGCTTCAGCAGTACCTGCCTCCAACCTTTCCAAGCACCACCCTTACCTGCCGGCATAGGGAGTCCTCCTCGGTGCACTCACTGCCTCCGACCAGGACTGGTCAGGAGGCCCCAAACTGGGCAGCTGAGGACTTGCCAGTTGGTGACGTGTGAGAAGGGGAGGAGGCCCTTCTCATTCTGCAGGTTGGTGTCTCTGGTGTATGCTTGTCTCACAAGAGTGGGAACTTGTGGGATTAATATAAAGAAAACACATCAGAATCCTTGTTCTATGAGGTTTGCTCAGAAGTTTCCAGATCCTTGATGACATGACTGTTCTAAAAAGAGGAAAAACAAGACCAGAAGGTGAATGCGCCCAAGTGTCCAGAATGCTGGGAATACAATAGGTCTCATGACTCCCTTGTACTCGCCTACAATGGGCTACAGTTTGCTCTCGGGAGCGTCATGTCTCAATGGGCTGGAGACTGCATGAGAACTAAACACAGATTCAAGAACTGATAGTGCTGAATTTCCGCTTGAAGATTTACTTGCTCAATAAATATGAGGAGTGCCTTCTGGGCATGACTCTTGTGCTGCTAGTGATAAGGAAAATACTCAACACAGCCATCAAGTTCAGTAAACTGCTTTTTTCCTCCCATTGGCAAAGTCAGCAGAGCACCCCCAGCTCTCTCCTCCCCTCCTTCTCTGGGCTCCTCTTTTGCCCTGCGCACGCCAAAATGCCACATATCCAAATAATATAAATTGCTCCCCTTGCTTGTGCTCAGGGCTCAGACCTTGGGAGAGTACTTCCCTCTGAGCCCGCCAGTGTAAAATAAACCTCAACTCTCCAAGACCTCCGAGTGCCGCTTGGTTCTTCTGTCAGCAATCCAGTCCAGGTTTTCCAGTGTTTTCCGTAACACTGGTACAAGACTTACATTACTCTTGTACTCCTTGAGTCCCCTGGCTGGTCCTTTCAGATCTTCGGCATTTCGTCATGTTCCCCCCAAATCTGCGGGTCCTAAGTAAGGAGGGACCAATAAGTGGCGCTCTAACAGGGACCTGACGCTCAGAGCGCAGAAGCTCCTCAAGATCGTCGATCCGGTAAGGCTCCTGGAAAATCACGCGTAGGGACAGGGTAGAGGTGGCAGGGACACTATAATGGGCCAAAATGAAACTAAAGCAGTTAAACCAGAGGACTACTTAAAGCTACTCCGTGCTCTCTTAAAAACTTCAGGAGTAAAGACTTCTAAAAGAGATTTTGCTCAACTTCACAAATATATTAAAAAACATTGTTACTGGTTGTCCTCAGAAGGAACCCTCAAACAAGCAGATTGGAATAATGTGTTAAGAGATTTAAAAAAGGTTCATAGGCAAGGAAACATTATCTCTGTGCCTGTTTGGTCACTATGTAATCTAATCACCCTTGCTTTACAACCTTTACAGACTCCCCCGCCATCTGAAACAAAATCTGATACAAAAGAACATGAGAAAGAGCTGTTAGAGGATACGACAAAACTAAGTGGATGGTCCTCATTACATTCCACATTTCACTCCTCGTCTTCTTCCTACTCAGAAACTGACGATGAGGGTCCTAGTCTTTCTTCACACCGCAAAACACCCACAGCTCCTGTTCGTGTTGCATCTGCCTTTGCAGCAGGGATGCTAAAAGCCCAGAGAGAGGGTGACTTAGATGCTTATTTGACACCCTTAGTGACACCAGTAAATATTGTTCCTTTTGTGCCAAATAAGAACCCTGACTTCCCTCAAGGAGGGGTCAAGGCACATTATGTAACTATTCCTTACAAGACTTTAAAAGATTTCAAGCAAGCTATTTCCTCTTATGGTACTAATTCTCCATATATGTTGTGGGTCTTTTGAGGGGGTTAGCAGAACAAGAAAAGATGATTCCTCATACTTTGGATTTATTAGCTCGTACTTGTTTAGATTCTTCCGATTTTTTACAGTTTAAGACATGGTGGTATGAGGAGGCAAAAGCACAAGCCTTGAGAACTCAGCATGCTAATCCTCCGATTCTCATAACTGCTGAACAATTAACAGGGCAAGGAGATTGGTTGCATTAGATAGCAAGCAAAGCATGATGATACAGCAGTAACATAAGTGCGTTTATGTTGCTTGAAAGCTTGGGAAAAGATACAAGCAACTAGAAAGCCTGCTTTACCATTTAGCAAACTCAGACAGGGAGTTAATGAGGCATATGTTGATTTTGTAGCAAAATTACAAGATTATTTGAGAAAGACAGTAGCACATCCGGATTTGAGAGACCTGTTATTACAAATGTTAGCTTATGATAATGCAAATACAGAGTGTCAGAGAGTCCTTAGACCTTTAAAGGCTCCTGGAGCTAAAATTGAAGATTATATTGAGGCCTGTGTAGATGTAGGCTCTCCTACATATCAAGCTAATGTATTGGCAACTGCTATGAAGGGAAATTCAAAAAATATAAAATGGTTTAGTTGTGGCAAACAAGGACATATGAAAAAGGACTGTCGATCTAAAAAAGGGAGAAAAGAGCCAAATGCAAAAAATAAACCACTGTTTGTCTAAAATGTAAAAAAGGAAAACATTGGTCCAATGAATGTCACTCAAAATTTGATAAAGATGGCAATCCTATCAATGGGTCTCAGCCTTTAAACCCTCAACTGGGCCAGCCTCTCGGGCCCTAGAAAATAATACAGGGGTGCCTTCCCCGGTTAAAAGAATCTGGCATGATCTATAAGCATCAACTAAAGGAAGTACTGCTGTAGATCTTGCTTCTTCTCAATCTGTATATTTATACCCATCACAGGGAGTTCAACTACTTGGTTCAGGAGTTTTCAGCCCCTTGCTGGCCAATTCTGTGGGATTACTTTTGGGCCTCAGTAGTTGGACATTAAAAGGATTAATAACATTAAGACCTGGGGTTATTGATCAAGACTATATGGGTGAAATTAAAATAATGGTGTCCTCTGAAAAGGAAATATGTAAACCTCAAGGAGAAAGAATTGCTCAATTACTTTTATTCCCTTATCTTCCACCTTCAACACCACCTTATGAGCAGGGACAGGGTAGATTTGGAAGTACAAATAAGCAAATATGGCTTAATACAAAAATCACATCTGATAGATCACAATGCAATGTCTGAATTCAAGGCAAGTCTTTTACAGGGTTGTTAGCAGGAGCTGATGTTTCTGTAATTGCTCTCAAACATTGGCCCAGGAATTGGCCCAAACAAGAGAAGCACATTCAAGTTTCAGGCATCAGTACAGCCTCTCAAGTATGGCAAAGTTCGGCTACCTCACATTGCTTGGGCCCTGAAAAACAACTGGCCTTATTAAAACCTTTCATTGTTGATGTAGCAATTAATCTCTGAGGACGAGACTTGATGCAACAATGGCAAGCTACACTGTCTTTCAGTGAGTGCCAGCTCCTATACCATTATAACGGACCTGTTTGGGTGGATCAGTGGCCCCTCAGTAAAGAAAAACTGGAAGCCTTACACACATTAGTTCAAGAACAGCTTCAATTAAGTAGACTAGAATTCTTCACCAGCCCATGGAATTCCCCTGTGTTTGTTATAAAAAAGAAGTCAGGAAAATGGAGAGTCTTACATGACCTAAGGCAAATCAATGCAGTCATTAAACCCATGGGACCTTCACAGCAAGGCCTCCCTTCTCCCTCCCTTCTCCCTCCCTTCTCCCTCCCTTCTCCAGCTATGATTCCAAGAGATTCAAACATGGCTATCATTGATCTTAAGGATTGTTTTTCTACAATTCCATTGGCCACAGCAGAGAAAAATTTGCTTTTACTGTGCCTTCTTTAAATTTACAAGCACCTTCAGAAAGATTCCAATGGAAAGTACTTCCTCAAGGAATGTTAAACAGCCCTACAATTGTCAGAGTTATGTACATAGGGCTCTTCAACCAATATGT
The DNA here is from genome assembly GCF_030020395.1 of Manis pentadactyla. Lineage (NCBI taxonomy): Eukaryota > Metazoa > Chordata > Mammalia > Pholidota > Manidae > Manis > Manis pentadactyla. The sequence goes on along the minus strand of NC_080021.1, from coordinate 116,469,258 downwards.
AATAAATGGCCCTCAGCTTACATCATTCATTATATGGATGATATTCTCATAGCCCTACCTAAGCATCTGGCCCTTACTTCTCTTCTCAATGAAACTGAATTTGAGCTGAGACAATGAGGTTTAAAAATAGCCCCTGATAAAATACAAATACAATACCCTATGAATTACTTAGGGAACAAAATTCAAGAAAACTCAATAATTCCTCAGAAAATTCAGATAAGGAGAGATCATCTTAAGACTAAATGATTTTCAAAAACTATTAGAAGATATCAACTGGATCTGACTGCTTTTAGGTATTCCTACTTATAAACTACAACATCTTTTTAATGACCTGAAAGGACCCCCAGATCTTAATAGTCCTAAAAACTGACCCCAAAAGCCGAAGAAGAACTCAAGTGGACAGAACAACACATTCAAAAAGCTCAACTATCAAAAGTTGACTTACACAAGCCCTTATTTTTTGTTAAGTTACTTTATACCCCATTCTCCTACAGGGTTGCTCTGCCAGTATGATGGTTGGTTAGGATGGATGTTTTTACAGTACCAAAGCCCTCATTACAACCTTACATTGACAAAGTAGCTTCCATTATCTTCAAGGGATGACAGAGATTAAGACAGTTAATTGGTCAAGATTCTCCATTATTCTTCCATTATCTAAACAAAATATTATGCAGGTATTTCAAGAAAATACTCATTGGCAAATTGCAGTCTCTAATTTTTTAGAGGATATTGACTGTCACTACCCTAAGAATAAATTATTTTCCTTTTTTCAGCACCATCAGTGGATCCTTCCTCAAAGAACTTCTCTCAATCCATTATTAAATACTGTTACCTGTTTTACAGATGGTACAAAATCTTTTAAAGTAGCCTATACAACTTGTTCTGGTCTCTCAAAAACTTTTCAAACATCTTTTATTTCGGCACAACAAAATGAATTATATGCTGTATTACAAGTTTTGCAAGATTGACTCTGTCTATGCTGCCTTTTCTGTTCCTCTTTTAGAAACTGCGACGTTGGGCACTGTACAATCCCCTATTAACACTTTATCTTCTAAACTACAGGCACGTATCCATCAGCGCCTACACCCCTTTTTTATTACTCACATACAATCACTCTCTAATTTACTGGGTCCTTTATCATACTATAATGATAAAGTAGACAAGCTTGTTTCCCTGGTTAATCACTCACTGGCTCAACCCATGCTTCTTCCTTTACTTTACAAAAACGTTTTTCTTTCTCTGCATCAGAGGCTCAAGATATTTTAAATTCCTGCCCGACCTGTTCTCAAATTAATTCTCCCCCACCTGCAAGACAGAACTGTTGTTCCTAGGGGTACATATCCCAATGCTTTATGGCAAATGGATATTGCTATTGTCCCTGAATTTGGAACTCTCAAACATGTCCATGTTTCCACTGACACTTATTCTTCTGCCTCGTGGGCCATGGCCTTTGCAGGAGAATGATCTCATTATGTTAGAACTCACCTTCTTTTTTTTTTTTTTGGTATCGTTAATGTACAATTACTTGAACAACATTATGGTTACTAGACTCCCTCTATTATCAAGTCCCCCCTACATACCCCATTACAGTAGTTGTCCATCAGCATAGAAAGATGCTATAGAATCATTACTTATCTTCTCTGTATATACAGCCTTTCCCATGTCCCCCTCACAGCTACATTATATGTGCTAACCGTAATGGCCCTTTTTCCCCCTTGTCCCTCCCTTCCCACCCATCCTCCCCAGTCACTCTCCCTTTGGTAACTGTTAGTCCATTCTTGGGTTCTGTGATTCTGCTACTGTTTTGTAGAACTCATCTTTTACAGGCATTCGCAGTACTGGGTGTTCTTACTACTATAAAAACTGACAATGCTCTAGTTTACCTTTCTTCCATGTTACAAAATATTTTTCAGTTACATAATATCACTCATAAAACAAGTATTCCTTATAATTCTACAAGTCAAGCTTTGATTGAATGTCATCATCTTACTCTTAAGCACTATTTATTAAAACAAAAAGGGGGACTATTCCCCAATATGATATGGCTAACTGCAAACCAATGGTTAATGCATGCTTTACATGTAATTAATTTTGATCCTTTAAAGGATGATGGACACTTGGCTATGGATGTGCATTTTTCTGACAATGTTTCTTTCTCTAAAGCAACAGAGGTCCCTGTATGGTGGTCTCCAGTATGTTCTTCACAATAGTACAAGGGTCATATCAAGGTGTGGGGCAAAGGTTTTGTTTGTATTGTTACAGAAGGTCAGCACTTGATTTGGCAACCCAGAAAATGAATCAAAATATGATATAAAGAGGAGCTTCTAATATTGGGGTCCTCTGTGAGACAGGGACAGTGGGTATAGTCAGAGTAGGGTGAGGGTCTCCAGAAAAAGCAAGGCAGAATATTTACAGTCAGAGCAATGTAAGTAAATGCAAGGAAACTCCCTACCAAAACTCTGTGTTAAACATTAAGCCCTAGACTCATTCTTCTGGGAGATCAGTTAATATTCCCCAGATAAAGAAGAGTAGCACATGTTTTTATTATGCTAATAATTTGTAATCATGTGTGAGATTCACTTTAGCATGCTAAAAGGCCCAGGCCTATGTGCTTTCTTTCCTCCTTCAGACCTGATGAGGTATTTGCAATCTGGTCAATTAATAATGGCAAGTAAGCCCAGCCATAAACAACATAGTAAAAGGCAGGAAGGATTCCACCTTAAAGATAAGATTGCATTTTAATACCCAGGAAGTTAAGAAGTAAAATTCTTAACTTACTCTTTAGCAAACAGACAATACCTCAGCCCACCTTGGGGGCTGGGCAGGCGACCTTGTTTGATATGCTTCCAGACCAAGACGCCGTATCACTATCTTGGGGAGAAATCAGAGAAGGACATTCCTTGTGTTAAGTTAATTCTAAATATTCAGGGACCACTTAACAAGTCAACACCCTTAAGCCTTTTTTTTCACATTCCCCCAAATCCTCAGTTGCCTATAAAACCCCTAGACAATGCACCACCCTGGGCTCTCTTGTCCCCTCCTGGGATGAGCCAGGAGTTCTGTCCTCTCACTGTATCTCTCAATAAAAGCCTCTCCCTGGCTCTCCTACCTTGGATGTTTGCTAAGTTCATTCTTCAACTCTGTAAACAAGAATCCCAGCATCATTTTAGGGGGCTCATCCAGGGTAACTTTGGGGGTGAGTATCAGCATCCAAGCCTGCTTTTTCTTTCGCTGTCCTTACAGAAGGAAGCCTAAGTCTATGGCACACAACATCGGGTGCTCGTCAGCCACTTAAATGGAACTAGCTCAGCTGCTGATCTCAAAGTCTCAAGCAACAGGTTCCCCTGTGTCTCCCTCAGTGGATCCCCCATCTTCCTTGGGAGCCAGGATGAGTGGAGGCCAGGATTCCCTTTCAGAGGCATCTCCTTGGATGCAAGGGACTGAGGAAGGCTGTGGGCACCTGCGAGAGTCTAGGCTGAGGCTACACTTCAGTGGCTTCTCAAAGGCCCACGTGTCTGGAATTAGGCCCCGACAGTCCGACAGGGGATCCATGAGGAGTATCTCTCTCTGTCTCTCTGACTTCCAGCCTGCTTCTTCAGGCCACCCTGGTCTCTGAGTGAGGCAGGAGGCGTTCCTAACTCTCCTGTAACATCATCAGTTTCACAGAACCTGTTGCCCACCACCGCAAAGTAGGAGATCCACACTTTGCTCTTATTCCTGACTAAATTCCGTACTCTTTATCTCATAAAATGTGTCTGGATACCCTTTAGCCACTTAAAAAAGATGACTAGTGTCGGCTTAAATCTCAGATGAAAGGTTTCCTGGTGTCTGCCGCTCCTTGATCCCCTGCCTCCAGACAGACGGGAATGTCAGGGAGTGGCTGAGCCAATTTCCTACTTTCCTATCCTAATGCGGACTCCAAGGGCAGACCGGACTAGTAGACAGTGGTCCTTGGATCTCAGCTCTGGCTGATTGGTCTGATGGTGCTGAGTGAACCTCCCGCTAGGCTGCTGCCTATGCGGGAGTTGCAGATAATCCCTGACCTCACAGATCAGATTTCTTACAGTGGGTGACTAGCAGGATAATTCCCAGGCAGTGGCAGAAACTGATGTTTACGAGTATAGACACCCTCATAACTGTCCATGGCAGTTTCTGAATTTTATCTCTGGCTTTGCAAAAAGTTCCCTTGCTCCCCATTCAAAGCAGTCCTCTTGGGACTGTGCCACTTTGTCCTGTGTAATGTAAATGAAGTTCGTGAAGTAGTCAAGCTGAAACCTGAGCCCAACATGTAAATGGCTCTATTCTATTTATCTCCCTTCCTTAGAGGCAGTCACCCTGGGGCTAGGCATTTCCTTTTCTGCAACCCCCAGGGAATCAAAACAGGCTTGTGACTCTGACCAAGGCTCAGGCAGTGAGAGGTCACAGAGTCCCTGCACTTATCGGACAGGCCCTCTCAAGGATCCCCAGACCCTGAAAAAGAAGTGCCTTATCTTCTGCACACAAGCCTGGCCTCAATACAAACTCTCTGACTAGAGAGGCTTGACCCCTGAAAGAAGTATGCAATATAATAACTACAAAGAAGGGAAATAGTCAAAAGTCCTGTGGACTACTACAATATAAAATTGGGCATTCTAAAACTTCCAAAATTCTGATAGAAGATATTAAGCATTAATGCTAATTTAAGTTGAACTGAAACCAACATGTCTTTATGATTATCAGCTGCCCAAGTTTACCTAAAATCATTTAAGTTGATGTTATCTGTTAAATCTTTCAAGAAGAAACTCTTAAATTGACTTTGTCTAATGTTGCAATCTAGCATGGTTGTTAGGAATGAGTAAACTAAGTAAGTGTAGCAAGTGAACATCTTAATAATTATGTGTTACAGTGTATTACAGTGTACACCTACCTACAGCCTGTGTTGGATTCTCCCAGAGGAGGACACCGCCCCAAATCACTCACGGAAGGTGTCTCTTGATGCAACAAGCAAGAGGAATTTATTCAGAGGCCAGCTAGCTGGGGTCCATGTGTTAGCCCAACGCAGCGGGTCTCAACGAGGACCCCGAACTCACAAAGCCAGAAGTTTTTATAGCATTTTCAAAGGGGCAGTATTTTCTACAGTCACAATACAGTGTTTTTTTTTTTTTTCATAGACACATAAATTTTTGGCTGACGCCTCATCCTGGGGGTCTGGTTAGATAAAATCACTTTCGGAATGTTTAGGGTGGTTCTAGCAAGATAAGCTTAACTGATTGAGGTTGGCTGACTAAAGGTCACCACAATTAACACAGGCTGACTAACTTGTTTTTCAAAGTTCTAGTAATTTTTCTCCTTCTAGGTTAGAAAATGGTGTTTGAGCCTTTAAGATGGCTGTGCTTATGCTAACTTTTGATTCTTCAGGTTCTACATTTCCCCACTTCTCTTTAAGGGCATTCCAATCATGGAATGTTTGTATCTTATTGTTGGGTGAGTGAATAATATTGTTGCTTCAACATTAGTACACGAACGGCACTCACTCTTTCTCTAACAAAAGTTATCAGCCGATTCAATATGCAGGGTCCTAAAGTGAGGAGCAACACAAGGATGAGTAAGGGCCCAGCCAGAGTGGATATCAAGGTCGTAAACCACGGGGACCTAGTGAACCAAGATTCAAATAGCCCTTGGCCGGCTTCTCGTTCTCTCTTTCTCTGGTCTAGCCTCTCCCTAAGCTTTGACATTGAATCTCTTACTATTCTGGAATGGTCTGCATAAAAGCAGCATTCTTCCTTTAAAGCTGCACACAATCCTCCTTCTTTTAGAAACAGCAGATCCAGCCCTCGTCTGTTCTGCAAGACTACTTCAGAGAGGGAAGTCAGAGATTCTTCAAGTTTAGTAATGGATTGCTCTATGGTTTTTAGGTCTTCATCAATAGCTGTCCTTAGTCCCTCATAATGTTGGTTCCCTTGGATAATAGCAGCTGTCCCTGTTCCTACTCCGGCTGCAACTCCTATCCCTAACAACACAGCAAAGGTCAGCGAGACCGGCTCCCTCCTATATCTATGCCTAGGTTCAAATTCAGCTACGAATGAGAGGTCATCATGATACATCAACCTGGGCACCAGCTGAACCATGATACAGAAATCGCGGGAGGAGTTGAAGGCAGAAGTAGAGACACATGGGGTCACTCCAGTGTTATAAGCCCACCACCCTTCGGGAGAAGGGACTAGATACTCATTTTCACCTGAGGAGGTCACAGCTATCGTTTCATTACACAAAGCTTTATGGGTGGGGGGGACTGAACCTAAACATTTTCCTCTTCCAGTTACTTCAGTCAGAGTTAGCTTCTTGTGGCTTCCCCAGCTACAGATCTCGTGACGGGTTGTCCTGTTAAAACTGCCTAACAATCCCAATCCTTCATAATAAGGCGGCCCAGAAGAGAAACACAACCAACAGGATTCAGTAGTGTTAGGGTTGGTGGTATTTAAGACCTGAAAAGCCCCTTCAAGGAGGTTGAGAAGGTGTTGTCTGGTGCCAGGAAAGGAGGTGACTCGGCCAAGAGTGGAGGTGGAGGGAGTGGTGGCAGAGTCCATAGGTGGGGCTAGGGCCTGTTTTGGGGCTGGGGCTGGGAGATGCGGTTGATCCCGCAAGACAGCGTTGGGTCCTACTGGGACAGCCAGAAGAGTCTCTACCTTAAGCCTGAGCATAAACAAGACTCCATTATCATAGCCACTCTGGTAGAGTCTTAGTCCCCACATAAGCTCTTTTTCCCAGTTTGTTGCTCTTTTTCCTGCATCTGTGAAAGAGATGTCAATAGGGTTGCAGGTGGGATTAGTCGTGCATTGGGCACAAGCGATATTCAACTGGATTTTTATGAGGCCTAGAGGAGATCTCCCTGCGCTTCCTGTCAGCCAATGGCATGTCCCTGTTTGTTCACAACCCCAATTTTTGCAGAAAAAATCTGTCTCCCCGCCACACTGTGAGGCCTTGGCACTATCGGCTGAGGGGGCTGGGCATACATAGAAGCAGGTATTCTGGAGCTCTTTCATGGTCCCAGAGCCCCAATGCACTGTATAATCTTGAGTACCACATCCGGGTACCCCAACTTTATCTTCATACCATGGGTCTTGTTTGAAGAGAGTGCACAAATCTACAGTGAGGGTAGGCCACCAAGTTCCCCTAGGGTGTTGTCCTGTTAACTGGACTACTACTTGTTGGGAAGCCGGGGTAATGATTTGCCATGTGAGTAACCTGGGTTCATGGGGGTTAGGGTTTTGGAAGGTGGGAAGTAACTGGGTCATTAGAATTAGAATTGTTAGTGACACAATCATTTTTACACAAGCGAAATTTAAGAGGGTTATCAGTTCGAATTACTCACCAGTCCGGGTCTGGTTGAGGCGCTTTCTTCAGATGTGAAGCATGTATCCAGGAAGAGATGCCATCTACTTTCACAGCTGTAGGTGTGGTCAAAAGGACGATGAAGGGTCCTTTCCACCGAGGCTCAAGATTGTCCGTTCGATGTCGCCTTACGTAGACAGAGTCTCCCACTTGGAACGGGTGAGGTACTGAAATGTCCTCTGGCCGATAGGCTTCTCGGATAGAGGCCCACACTTCTTTCTGCACAACTTCCAGAGCCCGTAACCTTTCAAGCAGAAACTTATTAGTCACAGATTCAGGGGATACGTGGAGGTGAGCTGCATTTAGTGGAGCCGGGGCTCCAAACATTATTTCAAAGGGTGTTAGTCTAAAACGGCTGGGGGTGTTTCTAACTCGGAATAAGGCGAAGGGAAGGAGGACCAACCAATCATATAAACCAGTCTCTATGGATAATTTAGTCAGGGTCTCTTTTAGAGTTCTATTCATCCTTTCTACCTGTCCTGAGCTCTGGGGCCTGTATGCACAATGCAATTTCCAATCCGTCCCCAAAATCTTGGCCAATCCCTGACTTACCTGGGCAACAAAGGCAGGGCCGTTGTCGGAGCCGATTACCTTTGGGATTCCAAACCTGGGAAATATTTCTTCAAGGATCTTTTTAGACACCGTCTGAGCTGTCTCAGTTTTGGTGGGGAACGCCTCTGTCCATCCTGAAAATGTGTCTAGGAAAACTAGAAGGTACTTATATCCATACTTAACAGGCTTGATCTCAGTGAAGTCAACTTCCCAGTAAGCTCCTGGGCGATCCCCTCGAAGTCTTTTCCCGGATGTTACTGGATTTTTACTCACATTTACTAATTGGCAGGGAACACAATTTCTTACAACCTCGTCAGCCAGTTTTCCTAATCCAATAACATGATAAGGGGAGTCTTGAACCAAGGTCTTTAGGTTTTTTGCTCCCAAATGTGTCAATTGATGCAATTGCCTTAAGTATTCTTCTGCCTCTCTCTTAGGCAGGACAACTCTCCCTTTTTCAGACTTGTATATCTCATGGGGTGAGGAATTTTTAAACCCTAATTTGTTTATACAAGCGAGGTCTTCAGGTGTATACTGGAAGCTCTTAATACAAGTGGCCTCTGGGTACACTTGGAGGGGTAAGATATTCATTCCCTGGGCTGCTTGTTTTGCAGCTTGGTCCGCCCTTCTGTTCCTTGAGCTATTAGAGAGTCACTTTTTTGATGCCCAGGGCAATGTATTATTGCTACTTCTCTAGGTCTATGGATGGCTTCTAACAAATTTAAAATTTCTTGTTTGTTTTTAACATCTCTCCCGGCAGAAGTCAATAACCCTCTCTGTCTATAAATAGCCCCGTGTATGTGAGCGGTGGCAAAAGCGTATCGGCTGTCGGTATAGATGTTAAGTCTCTTACCTTCTGCCATCTTTAGAGCCTGAGTCAGGGCGACGAGCTCTGCTCGCTGTGCAGAAGTGCCCGTTGGAAGTCCACTGGCCCACACAATTCGGTTATCATCCACTACTGCAGCTCCCGCCATTCTCTTACCATCCATAATGTAACTGCTCCCGTCTGTATACCAAGTCAGGAGTCCTGGTCCTTCTAAAGGCTGATCTTGTAAGTCCTGGCAGGTCCCCGCCTCCTCAGCCAGGATTTCCTGGCAGGTATGAAGTACTTCTTTTTCCAAATCGGGGAGCAGAGTAGCTGGGTTTAGGATGGCGGGTAGGGCAAATTCCACACGATCACGATTCAGGAGTAAGGTCTGGTAGTGAGTCATTCTGGCATTTGACATCCATCTTTCGGGTGGTTGCCGGATTATGCTCTCCAACGCATGTGAAGCAACTACAGTGAGTTTTTGTCCCAGTGTTAGTTTGTCAGAATCTTTAACTAGGAGGGCCACAGCTGCTACTACTCTCAGGCAGGCAGGCCACCCACTACTCACGGGGTCTAATTTTTTTGACAGATAGGCGACAGGTCTCTTCCAAGGTCCCCATTGTTGGGTCAACACTCCTCGAGCTACTCCGCTCCATTCGTCCACAAAAAGGACAAATGGCTTAGTTACGTCTGGCAATGCTAGAGCGGGTGCTGAGAGGAGGGCTTTCTTGATATCATCAAAGGCCTGTTGTTGCTCAGATCCCCAAACAAACGGGGCTGTCCCCTTGGTAAGGGGGTACAGAGGGGCGGCCAAGGAAGCATATCCGGGTATCCACAATCTACAAAACCCCGCTGTCCCCAGAAACTCGCGAACCTGGCGTGCTGTAGTGGGGACCGGAATCTGCGTCACAGTCTGCTTCTGGGCTTCAGTAAGCCACCTTTTCCCTTTTCTCAGGGAATATCCCAAATAAATCACTTGTTGTTGGCAGATCTGTGCCTTCTTAGCAGATGCTCTATACCCTAATTTGGCAAGTTCAGTCAAAAGGGCTTCAGTGGCCTCTTGGCAGGTCTCCCGGGTGGGAGCGGCTATCAATAAGTCATCAACATATTGCAGCAAAGTTACCTGTGGGTTTGAAGCTCGGTAGAAAGCCAAGTCCTGATGTAAAGCCTCATCGAAGAGGGTGGGCGAGTTCTTGAATCCTTGTGGCAAACGAGTCCAGGTCAATTGCCCAGTAGTTCCTGTGGTGGGATCTTTCCACTCAAAGGCAAACAGCGGTTGGCTGTTCTGGTGCAAGCGCAGACAAAAGAAAGCATCCTTTAGATCTAAAACTGAATACCAGATGTTTTTTGGGGCCAGGGAGCTTAGTAGGTTATAGGGATTTGGCACGGTGGTGTGAATGTCCTGTGTCCTTTTGTTAACTTCTCTTAAATCTTGTACTGGTCGGTAATCTCCCGTTCCTGCCTTTTTTACAGGCAGCAAGGAGGTGTTCCATGGGGATTGACATTTTACTAATATTCCCTGTTCCATAAGCTTCTGGATATGTGGCCTAATTCCATCCCTGGCTTCTTTACTTATTGGATATTGCCTCACAGTCACTGGCAAGGCTGAAGCTTTTAGTTCTATGATTACAGGGGCTGGTTCTTGGCGAGCCCCATGCCCGCCGTCTCTGCCCAGGCTCCTGGGAATCGGTCGAGCCACTCCTGACTAATTCGGGAGGGCTCTGGTTCCATAAAAAGACAGTATTCGTCTTCCAATCTTATGGTCAGAATACTCAAGTTCAAAGGCTTATTTTCCTGATTAGTCACCAGAGGTTTCTCAGCTTGAAAAGATATTTGGGCTCCTACTTTGGTCAAGATGTCCCTTCCTAACAGGGGCGTAGGGCATTCCGGTATAATGAGGAATGAGTGACTTACTTGTCCTACTCCTAAGTCTACTGCTCTTCGGGTGGTCCATGCATATTGTTTCTGGCCTGTAGCTCCAATCACCCAAGACTTTTTGCCAGAGAGAGGGCCCTTGTCTTTAGTTAATACAGAATGTTGAGCACCGGTGTCTACTAGGAACTCAACGGGTTGCCCCTCCACTTTCAGAGTTACCCTGGGCTCGAGGAGGGGTTCCGAGCCCCGTCCTCCCTAATCTTCGTCTTCCAGCAGAGACAACACCTTTTTTGGAGGCTTCTGCAGTGGCTTTTTAGGGCATTCTTTCACCCAATGTCCTTTCTCTTTGCAGTATGCACATTGATCTTTATCCAAAGGAGGCCGGTTGCCCAGGTGCCCTGCCTTACTAGTTCTACCACTAGAGGGCGGTCGTCCCTTACCTTCTACTACTGCGGCCAAGATTTTTGTTAAATTTCTCTCATGCTTCCTATCCCTCTTTTCCTCTTTACTTCCTCTTTCCTTTTCCTTCCTTAATTCCTTCTCTTCCTCAGTCTCTCTCTTATGATAAACTTTCTCAGCTTCTTTCACCAAATCTCTCAACGACAAATCCTGTAAGCCTTCTAGTCTCTGAAGCTTCTTTCTAATATCAGGCGCTGATTGCCCAATAAAGGCAAGAGCCACTGAAGCACTGTGTTCCTCAGAAGTGGGGTCAAAAGGAGTATACCGCCTGAAGGCTTCCATCAGGCATTCTAAGAACACTGCGGGTGCCTCAGCGGCTCCCTGACTAACCTCTCTTACCTTGGCCAAATTGGTGGGGCACCTTGCAACCCCGTGAAGACCTGCCACCAGAGCCTGGCGATAAATGGTTAGTCGCTCCCTACCTTCTGGAGAATTAAAGTCCCAGTTGGGTCTGGTCAGTGGGAACCCCCTTTCTATATCATGAGGGAGTTGCGACGGTCGTCCGTCAGCTCCAGGCACGTTCTTTCGCGCTTCCAGGAGGATCCTTTCTCTTTCTTCCGTGGTGAAGAGTACCTGTAAGAGCTGCTGACAATCATCCCAAGTGGGCTGGTGAGAGAACATCAGGGACTCTATCAGTCCCATTAGTCTCTGCGGTTCCTCTGAAATAGGAGGGTGGTTAGCTTTCCAATTATATAAATCGGCAGAGGAGAATGGCCAGTATTGCAGAGGTTGGAAAGGCGGGTCTCCTTCCTCCCCGAGAATGGGGCCCCATAAGACCTGAGGGGAAAAATACCTGATGGGTCCAATGCGGCCCCTCGGCGCTGCCGAGTTCCCTGGGCCGGTCCTGGAGCTGGCCCCGATGCCTCGGTACCAGAGGCTAGAGGCATCGGAGGTGCCGGGGCCGGAGGCACTGGGGCCTCGGCTGCCGGGGCCTCGGGCGCCGGGGCAGAGGCAGGAGGGTAAGGAGGGGGATCATCAACCATGAGCAAGTCTTGAGTGTCAGGGTGTATTTTGGTGGTCTCTTTCCCTTTTCCCCGAGGTTGAGCCTGAGCCAAGAAGACTCGAGAGTTCACTTTCTTTCGCACCCAGGGCTTTACCCAGGGCAGTGGATTTTCCACCAATTCTTGCCAGACCACAATGTAGGGCTGCTGATCCAGATGTCCCTGAGTTGAATTCTGGAAAACAACAGCTTTTACTGCAAGCAGAGTGGAGAGGTCAAAAGTCCCCTCTGGGGGCCATCCAACGTTAAAAGTGGGCCACTCGGAGGTACAGAAAATCTGCCACAGCCCTTTTTTAACTTCTACCGACAAGTCATGCACCCTTGCTCTCACTTCTGTCCAATGACCTAACGTCAGGCTAAGGGGGGTTGTCACGGTCTGTCCCATTGCCAGTATAACAATTATTAGACACGTAAAGGACACATAAAACAGAGACACACAGAGATTAGACACACAGCGGCCGCTTTTTGTCTTCCTCAGATTTCTGACCAAGAACCGGAAGGAATCAGTGGGCTGATACTCTCGGCGCCCAAAAACCAACCCTATCTCATCCGGTTCACTTTTGCGGAAAAACAGGTGGGAGGTCACCAGGCGTCCCTGGCCCTCCAAACTCCCCGGGGCGTCCCCCAGGGTTGCAGCCTGCGGTGCTCCAAGTACGTCTACCGACCGCAGTCGCGACCCCTTACGGGACCGGGACGGCTGCCAGACAGAGGTACCCTTTTCAGAACTCCGACCGGTCTCACTGAAAAGCAGAACACAGAACACAGACAACTCAAGGTGCCAAGAACGGCTTCGGGAGTGAAGCGGGGTGAGCGCACGATCCCAGACGAGCCCCCAAATGTTGGATTCTCCCAGAGGAGGACGCCGCCCCAAATCACTCACGGAAGGCATCTCTTGATGCAACAAGCAAGAAGAATTTATTCAGAGGCCAGCTAGCTGGGGTCCATGTGTTAGCCCGACGCAGCGGGTCTCAACGAGGACCCCGAACTCACAAAGCCAGAAGTTTTTATAGCATTTTCAAAGGGGCAGTATTTTCTACAGTCACAATACAGTGTTTTTTTTTTTTTTTCATAGACACATAAATTTTCGGCTGACGCCTCATCCTGGGGATCTGGTTAGATAAAATCACTTTCGGAATGTTTAGGGTGGTTCTAGCAAGATAAGCTTAACTGATTGAGGTTGGCTGACTAAAGGTCACTACAATTAACACTGGCTGACTAACTTGTTTTTCAAAGTTCTAGTAATTTTTCTCCTTCTAGGTTAGAAAATGGTGTTTGAGCCTTTAAGATGGCTGTGCTTATGCTTACTTTTGATTCTTCAGGTTCTACACCTGAAAGTCTTTGTGGTAACCTAAAACCTTAAAGTTAAATAGACATACTTTGTGCTTAGTAAGAGATTGTGCTGTAAAGCACCTGGTTCCAGAAATTATAAAGTGTGTTCATAAATTTGTCAATCCAAAGAATGCTAGTGTAGTGGTTTACAGTAACCTACTTCTCTGTGTTCACTGAAAATTAAAGTTCCTAATGGTTTTAAGTTCTAATTAAAGCTACTTAAAATAATAAGGAAAACATTTCTGCATGCTAAAGAATGTACCTTTTGATAGAAGAAGGTAACTTTGTTCTAAAGTACAGCTGTTTATTTAAAGAGGGAGAACTCTGAATGTAAAAATGTGGCTAAAATTGAAACATTTCCAGAATATCTCACCTGGCTTTAGTATATCTGCATATCAATAGGCGTTCAGAGGTGTAAACAAGTAGGCTTTAGTGCATTTTCATCTTTCCTCAGGGGTGGAGAAGTTCATCTCCATATCAATGGGTGATTACCTGGGCAACAGAGGGCTTATCTGTACCTGAGAGGTGAGGGGGAGGGGCAGTGTGGTTGCTGCTTGAGCAGAGAAGAAAGACGGCCTGGGACTGCAGTTTGTGAGCAATAAATGGGTTTTAAACTTTATTTCTCCCTTTGACTGACTTTGGTTTTTAGAGGTATTTTGCCCTGGGATTTCCTTTCCCCGGACTTACAATTGGTGTAGTATTGGCAGGATTCCTGTGAACCCGAAATCTGTCATAATGGGTGTGACTTTGTGAGGGCCCCCCCTAGAAATGATGGGGAGAAGTGGCGCTAGCGCTGAAGGACATGTGTCTACACTCATGTGGTTGTGGAGGCACCACTACTGCTGCCGGCCACGCTGACCCTGGCCCATGGCCCGAGCCTAAGGCTACTGCTTCTGCCACTGCTGCTGCTTTTGCTGCCCACTGGAGCCTGGCCACAATCATGGAAAGGAGCAGAGGTTCGGGTCACCTTGATAGAGAAGCAACTGGCTGCTGTGTACCACACCTTGCTGGCTACAGAGCCCATTATGGGAACAGCTCCGACCAAGGTGATAACATCCTATCCCATTGCGGGGTGGGTGCAAGGCTGGACCCAAAGGCCATGGAGTGGTGTGGCACAACAGACACCTCAAAAGACAATGTGGGCCCATCGGTGTGCCTTGTCTTTCACCTTTGAAGAACTCAGCTGACTCCGGAAGGAGTGCCCTGCATGTTGTGCAGATCAGCAAACCACCAAGAGGGGCCTAGAGCATCTCTCTGCAGCCTATGATCAGTCGTCAGTTACTGAGAGCAATCGAGGTACCCACTTTATTGGACATGTGTTGCAAGGATGGGTGCAGCAATTAGGAGTAAAATGGACATGGCCCTGGACATTTCAACACATGGATCGACAATGGCTGACTCTTCTGGCACCTTGGGGAAAAGGCTTGGGAGCTGGTCTTCTGTGTATTCCTGCAATAACAGCAAATTGGCCCCTGCCAATCACAGTTACGTGCTTCTATGGTCTTTGTGGCCTGGATGCGCCCCCTGGCTGCAGCTGCCGCATGATGGCTGGAATGGACAAGCTTTGGACTTAATCTGCATGGGACTTTGAACCTAGCTGAATCCTCCAGCTTGAGAATTATGATTGTGTTGCTGTTGTCAAGAAAATAATGTTTGAAGAGAGGCTTGACTTCGTCTAATGTTTGGTAGAAGTTTTGTGAGCAATCTAGCATGATTGTTAGGAATGAGTAAACAAGTGTAGAAACATATTTTGTGCTTAGTGAGAGACTGTGCTGTAAAGTACATTTACTTGATCTGCATAGGCTGAATCCTCTGGCTTGAGGATTATCAAGATTTTATTGCTGTTGCTATTGCATGTTACTAGATTGGTCAGAAGAGGAGGATCGAGTAAATTGTAAGGCGAGATTACTGGAGGGGTGGATTGTGGGTAAAATTGTAACATTTCCGGAATATCTTGCCTGGCTTTAGGACATCTGCATATCAGTAGGCGTTCAGAGGTAGAAAGAAGTATGGCTTTAGTGCATTTGCATCTTTCCTCAGGGGTGGGGAAGTTCATCTCCATATCAATGGGTAATTACCTGGGCAACAGAGGGCTTATCTGTACCTGAGAGGTGAGGGGGAGGATCAGTGTGGTTGCTGCTTGAGTAGAGAAGAAAGAGGCCTGGTACTGCAGTTTGTGAGCAATAAACGGGTTTTAAACTTTATTTCTCCCTTTGACTGATTTTAGTTTTTAGAGGTATTTTGCCCCGGGATTGCCTTTCCCTGGACTTACAAACATTAATCCCTAGATTCATTCTTCTGTGAGGTCAGTTAATATTCCCCAGATAAAAAAGAGTAGCTGTGGGTAAAATTGTAATATTTCCAGAACATCTCGCTTGGCTTTAGTACATCTGCATATCAATAGGCGCTCAGAGGTGGAAAGAAATATGGCTTTCATACATTTGCATCATTCCCCAGGGGTGGAGAGAAGTTCATCTCCATATCAATGGGTAATTACCTGGGCAACAGAGGACTTATCTGTACCTGAGAGGTGAGGGGGTAGGGCCGGTTTTGCTTCAGCCAGAGCAGGAAAGAGAGAAGGCCATAAACAACATAGTAAAAGGCAGGAAAGATTCCACCTTAAAGATAAGATTGCATTTTAATACCCAGGAAGTTAAGAAGTAAGATTCTTAACTTACTCTTTAGCAGACAATACCTCAGCCCACCTTGGGGGCTGGGCAGGCAGCCTTGTTTGATATACTCCCAGACCAAGATGCTGGTATTGGTATCTCAGGGAGAAATCAGAGCAGGACATTCTTGTGTTAAGTTAATTCTAAATATTCAGGGACCACTTAACAAGTCAACACCCTTAAGCCTTTTTTTTTCACATTCCCCCAAATCCTCAGTTGCCTATAAAACCCCCTAGACAATACACCACCCTGGGCTCTCTTGAACCCTCCTGGCGTGAGCCAGGAGTTCTGTCCTCTCACTGTATCTCTCAATAAAAGCCTCTCCCTGGCTCTCCTACCTTGGATGTTTGCCAAGTTCATTTATCAACTCTGCAAACAAGAGCCCTGACATCACCTGAAGAGTTATTCCAAGAAATGACCATCAAAAAACCTTGACAAGAACCCACACAGCAGACACAAAAATATGTAACACCCACTTAAGGGAAAGTGAAAAAATTAACAGAAGCATTAAACACCCTGAAAAAGGTCTAACAAGAAATAACACTTTTGTCTTTATTTTTCATGATGATGACACTTATGCATGTGCATACTACACAGGCTTGCATTATAACAGCAAGTGTGTATAATCCTCCCTACTTAGACCATGGTATGGTTATTCATTGTTTATCTAACTGCTCCACTCCTGTGGGCCCTATTGTATGGAAAAATGATGGTGAGGAAATATACAGACAAAAGAACTGGGGAAAACTTGGGATGGTGTAATGTTACTAACCAAACTGTTAGAAATAGCTGGTATAATATTTTTAAAGCAATTTTTACTAACGGTGATACTGGCAATTATACCTGTGAGATATTTAAGAAAGGAAGTCCTGACACCTTATAGAAGAGTAGTTCTGTGTACTTAAATGTGTCTATTATCCCAGAAAGTAATCTCTCCTCACCTAACTTATAGTTGCAACTTGCTAGCCAAGGACTACAAAAATCATCCTTCTGTGTGTCAGGAGATTCCTCTATCAGTGGGTTGTTAAAGAAAAATTTAATAGGTATAGGAGTTCCTCTTTTGGTATTTACTTATATATCAGGTCTAAATATTACTCTTCCTCTTATAGTTTCAACTTTTAATGCTCAATTAAATTTACCTGTTAGTACTACCATAATCACTGACTGAATATGTATTAATTGTATCCATGTTCCCTCCTACTGTAATTCCACAATCAATGTGACAAGGCCTTCTGGATATAAACTTCCTAATGGTTGGGTGTTTTTATGTAATCATAAGACATATCAGGCTCTTACCTCACACTATTGATTTATTTGTGGTGTGGGATGTATTCTTTCTGCTCTGATGGATCACTCTGGAATCAACCATAAAAGATTTCTCTGAGCCCTGCTGTCTGATTATGATGACAACTTATGCCTTTTCGATCCCACCTCTGTTGCAGTTGCAGCTGCATTCATCCTCCCAGTTTCTGGACTTGTTGCTGGAATGCAAAATGAAATATCTAAATTAGCTTGCACATATAGTAAGACAACAAATTTAACTGCTTGCATATTGTCTGAACTTAATCAGGAGGTAGGAGAAGTGTGAATTGCAGTGCTTCAAAATCATGCTACTATAGATTATTTGCTGTTAAAAGAACATATGGAATCTGAACAATTTCCAGGAATGTGTTGTTTTAATTTGTCTGATTTTTCTCAAAC
Organism: Manis pentadactyla; assembly: GCF_030020395.1. Taxonomy (NCBI): domain Eukaryota; kingdom Metazoa; phylum Chordata; class Mammalia; order Pholidota; family Manidae; genus Manis; species Manis pentadactyla. Next base: position 116,451,494 of record NC_080021.1, on the reverse strand, counting down.
TATTCAAAATCAGCTAGACAATATTCATAATGTCATTAACAAGTTCTCACAAATGCCTGAATTATCCAACTGGTTTTACTGGTGTGGGTAAAATTGTAACATTTCCAGAACATCTCACCTGGTTTTAATACATCTGCAGTGCATAGCAACAGGTATTCAGAGGTGGAAAGAAGTATGGCTTTAGTGCATTTGCATCATTCCTCAGGGGTGGAGAGAAGTTCATCTACATATCAGTGGGTAATTACCTGGACAAGGAGGGCTTATCTGTACCCAAGAGGTGAGGGGAGGGGTGGTTTTTGCTTCTGTTTGAGCAGGAAAAGAGAGAAGGGCCTGGACTGTAGCTTGTAAGCAATAAACAGATTTTAAACTTTATTTCTCCCGTTGACTGATTTCAGTTTTTAGAGGTATTTTGTCTTGGGATTTCCTCTCCCCAGACTTATGTTCTGGCATAGTTGGCAGGATCCCTCTGAACCCCAAATCTGTCATAATGGGTGTGACCTTTGGGAGGACCGCCCCAAGAAATCATGGGGAGAAGTGGCATTCATGCCAAGGGACATGTGTCTACACTCGTGTGGTCATGGAGGCATCACCACTGCTGCTGGCCATGCCAACCCCAGCCTGTGGCCTGAGCCTAAGGCTGCTACTTCTGCCACTGCTGCTGCTCCTGCTGCCAGCTGGAGCCTGGTCACAACTATGGAAAGAAGCAGAGGTCTGGGTCACCTTGATAGAGAAGCAACTGGCTGCTGTGGACCACACCTTGCTGGCTACAGAGCCCATTGCCGGAGAAGCTCCAACCAAGGTAATAACCACCTATCCTATCACAGGGTGGGTGAGAGACTAGACCCAAAGGCCATGGAGTGGTATGGCACAGACACCTACCATATATCATGTGACTGGCCATTTGCCTTTGGCATCCCCAGGGAATAATGAAGCAGACACATTGGCCCAGGTGCGCTGGCTAGAAGGAAAGCCTGCCTCTGGTGTGGTCCAATGGCTACATCAGCATTTGTTGCACATGGGGCAAAAGACAGTGTGGGCTGTAGCCTGTCAGTGGAGCTTGCCATTGACCTTTGAAGAAGTCAGACAAGCCCGGAAAGAGTGCCCTGCATGTTGTGCAGATCAGCAAACCACCAAGAGGGCCCTAAAGTGTCTCTTTGCAGCCTATGGCCCATCGCCAGTGATTGAGAACAATCAAGGCACCCACTTTATTGGACATGTGTTGGAAGGATGGGTGAAGCAATTAGGAATAAAATGGATGTGGCCTTGGACATTTCAACACATGGACCGGCGATGGCTGCCTCTTCTGGCACCTTGGGGAAAAGGCCTGAAAGCTGGCCTCCTGTGTATTCCTGGAATAACAGCAAATTGGCCCCCCACAATCATGGTTATTTGCTTCTACAGTCCTTGTGGCCTGGATGCGCTCCTTGGCTGCAGCTGCCGCGTGATGGCTGGAATGGACAAGTTTTAGACTTAATCTGCATGGGACTTTGAACCTAGCTGAATCCTCTGGCTTGATAATTATGATTGTGTTGCTGTTGTCTAGAAAAAAATGCTTAAAGAGAGGCTTGACTTTGTCTAATGTTTGGTAGAAGTTTTGTGAGCAATCTAGCATGGTTGTTAGGATGAGGAAACAACTGTAGAAACATATTTTGTGCTTAGTGAGAGATTGTGCTGTAAAGTACATTTACTTAATCTGCATAGGCTGAATCCTCTGGCTTAAGGATTATCAAGATTTTATTGCTATTGTATGTTATTAGATTGGTTGGAAGAGGGGGAACAAGTAAATTGTAAGGTGAGATTTCTGGAGGGGTGGCCTGTGGGTAAAATTGTAACATTTCCTGAATAGCTTGCCTGGCTTTAGGACATCTGCATATCAATAGGTGTTCAGGGGTGGAAATAAGTATGGCTTTAGTGCATTTGCATCTTTCCTCAGGGGTAGAGAAGTTCATCTCCATATCAATGGGTGATTACCTGGACAAGGAGGGTTTATCTGTACCCTAGAGCTGAGGGGAAGGGCAGTTTTTGCTTCTGCTTGAGCAGGAAAGAGAGAAGGGCCCAGACTGCAGTGTGTAAGCAATAAATGGATTTTAAACTTCATTTCTCCCTTTGACTGATCTCGGTTTTTAGAGGTATTTTGTCCTGGGATTTTCTCTCCCTGGACTTAAAACTGGTTCCATTCATTCTGGGCTGTAGTTGTGGGCCTATTTTTATTATGTATTTTTATTCCTATTTTGCTTCAATGTATTCACAATTTAGTTAAAACCTTACTAAATCCTGTATATACTTATGTTACCATACAAGAAATTATGTCAAACAAATAAGGGGAAAATGTGGGATTAATATAAGGTAAACACATCAGAATCCTTGTTCTGTGAGGCTTGCTTAGAGTTTCCAGATCCTTGATAACATGGTTGTTCTGAAAAGGGGGAAAAAAAGACCAGAAGGCAAATGCGCCCAAGTGTGTCCAGAATGTCGGGCATATAGTAGGTCTTAGGACTCCCCTTGTGTTTTTCTACAATAAGTAAATACTTCTCAGGAGTGTCGTGTCTCAATGGACTGGAGACTGCATGACAGCTAAACAGATTTAAGAACTGATAGTGTTGAATTCCCACTTGAACCCCTGCATGTATTCTATAGATGTTAAGATTTACTTGCTCAATAAATATGAGGAGTGCCTTCTCGGCATTACTCTTGTGCTGCACTGCCTTGAGTCTTCTGGCTGGTCCTTTCAGATCTTTAGTATTCCATTGTGTTCCCCTACATCTGTGGGTCAGAAGTAAGGAGGAACTGACAGGAACTCTTCTGTCACAGGCACCTTACAGCAGGAAACATAGGGCGATGCTCACCACTCATTGGGCTTCTAATCTGTGCAAACATTTACACATTACTGTTACCTCAAACCCTGGAGGGAGACATAACTCCCCCATTTTATAGATGGGTAGCCAGAGGCCCATTGGGGTTTGAAAACTTGCTCAAGGTCACTGTTAAGTGGCAGAGGCAGGATTCAAGCCCACATCTGTCAGGTGCCAATGTCCATTCTGTGCCCTTTCATGATGCCTCCAGGTTCACATTAGTGGGGACAGAAGCCAGGACTGGTGCCTGGAGGCTGGCCAGACCCAACCAACCACCTTCCCTTAGCCCACAAACTGAATCAGAGAAAAGATAGCCCAGAAATACCTGGGCAGTTTGGTTCCTGGTTTGCAGCCATATGAGGTGCAGTCACTGGTCCGGCAAGATGGGAATGAATTGCCTCAACAATTTCCAAGCTCCTATTCTGGGACCCTATTGGAGGCTCATATGTGTGTTCATGAGTGCAAACTTTCCAGCTGAGAGGAGCCCTGGCATGGGCCTCTCATCAACCCAAGACATACCAGTCAGGATCCTGGGCCACACTAGGGCCCTGGGCCCCCATCACATGTAAGCATCTGGACAGGACTCAGGCAAGAACCTGGTAGTAAGTCCACTGGCTGGTGTAGACACTATGTATACAAACAGCTTTCCCTCCACTCCCCTGGTCCCCCATAGAGAAGGGGGCCACCCAGTGCTTCCTCATACCCACTTCTCCTACTGCCCTTGATAGCACTTAACTCACTTCATTTGCCCAAGGAGACTGGTGAGGGAGGGGGACACAGAGTGTCCCACTGGGACATCTCTGCTTCTTTAGTCAAACCCACATATGGTTCCACATTTACTCAGCCGCCATCCTGGCTGCAAAGCCCCCTCAGCCCTGGACTCCACACCTCACTCCCTTTTTTGAACCTAACACTTCCTGGTCTCACCATTACCTTTTGTCAAACACCAGGTGCTTCTGCAATCTGCCAGGGAAAACAGTAACTGATGGGCATTACACTTTGAACTACTTTCATGCCTCCAAGTTCTTTTTGAGCTCGGTGGGTGACTTTACTGGAATTTAACCCATCACATAAGCTTTACCCAGTGTGCACATGTCAACTGCAATCTCCTCCTGAAAATGTTTTATTTTGGAGGCACAGTTCCATGTATGGACATCAGCATGCCTGCCATGTCCAACGGCTCTACCGGGGCTGTCATGTCACAGAGTTCCAGGGTTTGCTGAGTCATTGCAGGATTGCTGGGCACTTGGATTGCTTCCAGCCTGTTGCTGTTATAAATAGCATTGCTGCCTCCCCATTGCTTTTGCATTTACTCACCCACTGCTTACCATTTAACTGTTTCCTGGGGCCAGTCCCATGTCGCCAGAGGTAGTGATGTGGTTTCACCTTTCATGTCCGCTCACTGCCCACAGGGGTGCTGAGCCCAAGAAGACTGCATAACACAAAAATAGCCATTTCTTGTGCCCTGACTATGTGTCAGATGGCAGGGGTGGTGGTAAGCCCTTTGCATGTATTATCTCATTTAATCTCACAGCGATCCTGTACCCAGTGCCACCATGATTTTTATGTTATAAATGGGAAAGACAGCCCATAAAGCAATTGGCTAATTTTCTTTCATGTAGCCAGTAAGAGGTGAGGCAGGATCTGGCCCTGACTGCCAGACTTCAATGCACCTGCCTGGCCCATCTAACAGAACTCACCTGGGCACTGCAGGCAGTCTCTTGTGTCCTCACAGGGTGACTCCTGGCTCATCCCAGGCTGGTATGCAACTTGGCAAGAGCATTCCTCAAAATCAGCCCCATTCAGATCACACAAGTGAAGCTGCTCATGTACCTGCACCACCAATTCCAGGTAGGAAGCCACCTGGACATCTGCCCTGTGATGGCCTGTCTGTCCCACCAGGCTCCAAATAAACTCTAATTCCATCCAGCTCCTGAGTCCCCAGGCTGAGTGTTTGGAACAGCAGATGTGGTCTTTCTCTGATTCCTATGATGATGGGAGGAGGGAGGGAGGGACGGCATGGAATTCTGCTTGTGGGGTCCTTTGAACCACAAGTATTTTAGAGGAGGAGAAGGGCAGATGTGCCCTCTGCCTAAGAAGCCCTGAATGCCAGCCCCAAAGGGCCCATGGTGAAGAATTGCTGGCAGGGCCACAGCCGGAGAAGAAAGGTGAAAGCCCAATCCCTCCTCTTTCTGAAACTCCTTCCCAGAGAGAATCTTGTGAGATACTTGGAGAAGAGAAGCCATCAGGGCTGGAAAAGCCTTCCAAACAGCACCTGATTTGGCCACCTGCCTTCAGACAGGTGAGTGTAGTATCTGCTTCACAGGAGGGACCACTTAGGTGCACAGAGGTGATCAGTGAGCTCAATGAGTGTTCAATACTGCACAGCTCAGAAGCTACAGATGGGGAGTCATAAATATGTAAAATTGGATACACTCTGGAATGGCAACCTACCAATTATCATACATCTTTTAAAGAGTATGATTTTTCTTTCTGATTATAAAAACAGTGCATTCTCATTTTAGAAACTATCCAAAATGGAAAATTGAAATCGTCCTTATCTTATCACCTGGCAATAACCCAGTATTAACACTTTGGTATATTATATACTTCATTATGCCCATGTGTGGATAAAATGAGAGTTTCTGTGGCCAGGATTCTCACCTGGCCCTGACTAACTAGCTCACTGCCCACCTGTGGGCAATACATGGCCGTTGACTCTATAAAAAAGAGCTCTGCCCAGGGCTGCAAGGCTGTAGGAGAGCAGAGCAGAGGCTGGAGTGGTGGCAGTGCTGAGGACAGAGGCCCAGAGGATGGCTGTGCAGGATGACTATGCAGAGAGGCCTAGAGGATGGCTGTGCAGGACAGCTGTGCAGAGAAGCCCAGAGGACAGCTGTGCAGACAGAGGGGCCCAGAGGCAGAGACTGGCTTGCTGCATGTAGACTTGCTGTGAGTGAATGGGATTTTAGTGACTGACCTGCCACCTGGAAATAAAGTTGGGTATATCCCTTTCACCCCAAGAACGTTTTGCTGTCAATTTCTTTGGTCACATTGAATCCATAGCGAACTTGCCCGGGGCTGAAACCCATTGGCAAGACAACATGCCTTTTACATAATCATGTTGATTACATATATTTGTAGACCACTTTTCCCACTTACCATTATAAACATTTCACCTAGTTAAGAGATCTTTGTAAATATAATTTTCATAACTGCATACATTTTATTTGATATCAGGCCAAACTTTTCTTAAATATTTCCTTATATAATAGGTGCTCAACTCCAATTTTCTGCTATTATAAATAATTCTGGGATCAGTAGCTTTTGTGTAAGCTTTTTCTGCATTTTTGTGAATTTCTGTACTGTAGATTTCTCAGAGGTGGAAATCCTGGGTTCAACTTTGAAGGTTCTTGGTAAATTGCACTTCAGAGACTCTGACCTTTTACACTCCTACCAGCAGGGCCTGCTCCACCCTGTGCTCTCTAGGTTGTGTTATCCCTAAAAAGTTAAAAATACTTAATAAAATGATCAAAGCCTATCAGTATCTTTAGTCATGATTTTCTCTATCAGTCATTTTGCTGATAATGACTACGTTTATGGATGGTGTCCTATGTACCAGACCCTGTGCTAAGCAACCCATGTGCTTTATCTCATGTGATCTCCCAGTACCCCTGGTCAGGTTTTATTATTGTCTTTGCTTTGCAGGTAAGAGACCCGAGACACAGAGAGCTTAAGTGAGCTCCCCAAAGTGCACAGCTAGTAAGAAGTGAGACTTTGGTTAAAGGGTCTGTCTCCTGTGCCTGGCCTCCTACCACCTGTCCTGAATGCCAGGGCTAACCCAGGCCCAAGCCTAGGTCTCTCTGCCCTGCATGGATCTCATTTCTGGAATTTAAAAAAAAATTGAAGTATAGTTGATATACAATATGGGTTTTAGGGGTATGCCACAATGATTTGTGCTCACCATAGTAAATGTAGTTACCCTTTGTCACCATACAATGTTAATAACATTGTCTATATTCTCTGTGCTGTTCTTTACATCCCCATGAATTGTTTTATAAGTAGGAGTTTGTACCCCTTGGTCTCTTTCACCCATTTCACACCACCCTTCAAATCTCCCTCTCCTCTGGCAGCCATCAGTCTATGAACCTGGCTTTGTTTTGTTTTGTTTCTTCAGTTGTTTTTTCTTAGATGAACCATATGTTGTATATGTCTGAATTATTTCACTTAACATAATACCCTCTAGGTCCATCCATATTGTCACAAATGGCAAGATTTCATTTTTTATGGCTGAGTAATTTTACACTGTATATATGTATCACTTTTTCTTGATCCATTCATCTATCAATGGATTTTGTCTATTGTAAATAATGCTCTAATGAACATACAGGTACAGATAACTTTGGAGTTAGTGTTTTTGTTTTCCTCAGGTAATTACCCAGAAGTTGAGTTATTAGATTTTATGGTATTTCTATTTTTAATTTTTTGAGGGGCCTCCATACTGCTTTCCATAGTGGCTGCACCAGTTTACATTCCCACTAACAGTGTACAAGGGTTCCCTTTTCTCCACATCCTTGCCAATCCTATTCATCTTTTGATACCAGCTGTTCTGATTGATGTGAGGTGATCTAATTGTGGTTTTGATTTGCATTTCCCTGATAATTACTGATGTGGAGCATTTTTTCACATGTCTGTTGGCTATCTATATATCTCCTTTGGAAAAATGTCTAGATCCTCTGCCCATTTTTTAATTGGATTATTTGGGGTTTTTTGGTGTTGTATGAATTTTTTATATAGCTTGCATATTAATCCATTGCCAGATATATCATTTGCAAATACAGTCTCCCATTCAGTAGGTTAACTTTTTGTTTTTTTGATGGTTTCCTTCAATATGTAGAAGCTTTTTATTTTGATGTATTCCCACTTGTTTATTTTTCCTTTTCTGGGAAAATTTTTTCCTTGGAAAAAACTTCCTAGGGGGGAAAAACACAGAAAAAAAATACTAATGCCAATGTCCAAGAGTTTACTACTTATGTTTTCTCTGAGTTTTATGGTTTTTGGTCTTACATAAAGTATTAATCCATTTCAAGTTTATTTTTGGGTATGGTGTCATACAGTGGTCTAGTTTCATTCTTTTGCATGTAGCTGTCCAGTTTTTCCAATACTATGTATTGAAGAGATTATCTTCCCCATTGTATATTCTTGCTTCTTGCATCACAGGTTAATTGACCATATAAGTGTTGGCTTATTTCTGTGCTCTCTATTCTGTTCCATTGATCTTTATGTCTGTCTTTGTGCCAATACAATGCTCTTCTAATTACTATAGCTTTGTAATATAGTCTGAAACCAGGGATCATTCCTGGTTCTGAGTCAGGAACCCATCTTCCTGGGTGGTTGTATCATGGGGAAGTCAAGGAATAAGCCAATCAGGGTCAAAACAACAAAACCAGCAGCAGCCTTCCTAGATTCATCTAGAATCTAGATTCATGGTCTCATAGATTCATCTCCACAAAAAGTTGAGCTATTTGCAGTATACCAAGCTCTCTGTAGGACTTAAGATCAACAAAACATTTTTTCTCTCAAAAGAGGTGAGATCTGATGGACTTGAGGATTCAGAGAAGGGAATGACAGCTGGCTGGAGGGCTCCACTGAGGAGGTGTCCTGTAAACTCTGTAAAGGGTGAGGACAGTTTCTGTTGGCAGAGATGCCGGAGGGACCCTAGGCCGAAGGCTTCCATGACCAAAGGATACTGAAGGGATGATAGGATATTCCATGTGGGACATGAATCAAGTTGATCTGAAGCACGGTGGTCACCAAGCTCAGAGGTCTGCCCTTGATGTAGGCTGCTGGACTGGAGGTTGTGTCCCCTGTCCAAGGGATGATGCCAAATGCCCTTGGGAATGGAGGGTAGATTGTGAATTCAGGTGAGTGATGAACAGACTTGAATGAGGAAGATGGGTGTAGGAATGGAAACAAAACAACAGATTTGAGAGAGTTTATAGAGTGGAATTGACAAGACCAGATGATTGGGCTGCAAGACACTTTCATGAAGCTTGAGTCCCTGGCTGCACTGTTTCTCTGCCTCATCAATCCAGGAAGTGTCCCACCAGCTCTGCCCACATAACACATTCAAAAGGCATCAGTCCTTCCAATTCCTAGGCCACCACCTGCCCAGGACCCCAACAAGGCCCATCCACTTCACTCAGTTCCAACTGACTTCTCAGCTCCCAGGACGGCTGCCCTTACGCCTTCTCCTCCCTCTGGGCAGAGTTCGTGGAATCTTGTGGTTTATCATCTGAACCAGGATACTTCTGAAAGTGAAGGGAAGCAGCACACATAATTACATCAGGCAAAAGGCATAAACCAGGCCTGTCCCGGCAATCATGGAGAGACGGACTCCCTAGCTGGAGGGATCATTTGCAAATGTAAGTTATGTCACATCACTGAGCCAGGAACCTGTGAGGCTTCATGCTTCACAGCTTCCCTCTGTAATTAGAATAAAGCCCACATGTCCTCACCCCTGAAGTCTTCCCAGCATTGCTTCCTCCCTCCTCCCTTTTCTGTGCTCTGGCCACATAGACCTTCCAGTACTAGGGCCCTACACCTGGCCAATCCTGATGCCTGAACACCTTGCCCTAGATCTCCGTGAGGCTGGCTCCTCCCCACCAGTTATGCCTCCTCCATATGCCATCTCCCCAGACAGGCTTCTTGCAACCTAGCAATAGCTCTTCTCTATCTTGCTAGTCAATGCCCCAGCACTTATCACGGTATGAAAAGTTATTTACAGACTTCAAGTTTCAACTCCAAAATGGAAAGAGCTTGGAAGTGATCACTCCCATACTCATGACAAGAAAAAGCCAGACAAAATGAAAATTAATAACTTTATTGGACTCACTAGAGAACTCAAGTTGCTGGGACAACCATTCCCAAAATCTGCAGAAACAGGCCAAATCCAGTCATAGCTGAAAGCTGATTACCTGAAGCAGAAGCTGCTGGACCTGTAAACTGGGAGGGACCCTTAGCTGGTCATTTCCAGGAACTGCTGGAGGGGAACGAGGAATTCTGAGCAGTTGTTGAGTCGGGGATGAGCAGGGCAGGAACAAGCTCTTGTGGGCGGCAGTCTTAGGAGTCCTGTGCTTTTTTTGATCGTTACCCGCAAGAGCTCTACCAGGTTGTCATGGTGAAGATCTGAGAACGATTCAGGGCTCTGGCTTGGGTAAAGGCAGAGTAATCCTGTGAAATACAGCAGACATTCTCCGTAACAGAGGCCTGCCCTGAGGCGAACAGCTTTACCAGAGTCTTCTAAACTTTTTGCCTCACCGAAGGAGGAGGGTAGTACACAAGAGGGTGAACTGAAGGTCACAGACCAGAGGCACATGCCCACTGAAGGACTGAGATTTATCGGAAGGTCATAGTGTGCTCCGCTCCTTTACATCAGCAGAGTCCATACGACAATTGCGTGTTGCAGTGGCAAGACACAGACTTTCTGTGAGGAGAAGTACTTAGGGAGGCCCAGAGTCAAGGAGGAGGTGACAAAAAGCAAACACAAAAACATTAGAGTCTCTACAGAAAACGTTAAAGCCAGATTATCACAAATCCTTATGTAATAAGCCTGTTTACCTAAGTCTCTGTTACCCAGTATGTCATGTCCAGCTCTCAACGAAAAAAATCAAAGTCTGAAGAGACAAAGCATTAAAACCAGACTAAGATCTAACACAGATGTTAAAAAATGATCATTCAGAGAATGTAAAGTATAATTAACTTGTTAAGGGGTCTGCTGGAAAAAGTAGACCACATGAAGGACAGATGCGATAAATGTAGCAGAAGGCTAAGGAAGACTCAAAAAGACATGCTAGCAATTTTAAAAAAGAATAAATGGAGAATACTGTTGATGGTTCATCAGTAGACTTGACACAGCTGAGGAAAAAAACCAATGAGCTTGAAGATCCACCAATATAAGAACAATTAAAAAAAAAAGAAAAAAATCAAAAAAATGTTTCCGAATATCCAAGAACTGTGATGCATGTAGAAAACTTGTAACATACACATGGTTGGAATACCAGAAGGAGAAAAGAGCCAACACTGAGCAGAACAAATATTTGAAGTACTAAAGGCAGAGAGCTTTCCAAGATGAATGACACACAGCAAACCACAGGTCCCGGAAGCTCAGTGACATTAGGCTAGCTCTCTTGGTGCTTGTCACTTAGTGCCACTGACCTTTCTTGTGAGCATTAGTCCTGGTCATCTTTGTATTTCTGGAGTTCAGACAGGGCCCAGAACATAATAGGCATGCAGTAAATATTTGTTGAATAAATGAAGGAATCGAATTGGTTTTGGGCCAGGTGCCTACACGCTGATTCCATAGCTGCGGGTATGTGTAGGCACCACAGCTCACAGAACTTTGACATGCCAGCTGTCTCATTGTTGGCCCTGGCATTCTGTATGACCAAGAAGCATTTTGATGAGCAATGGGTGGAGGGCCAGGTCAGCCCGGCTCACCAAATGTCCCCATAGCCTGGGCAGGTGACCTGTGATCCGCTATGTTATCTCATGGTCACCACACCAGTTTGGGCCACCATCATCTTCTACCCAGAGCACAACATCAGCTTCATGACCCACCTGCCTGATTCTAGCCTAGAGCCCTCCAGGCCATTTCCCACACTTCAGCTGGAGTGGTCTTCATCATCAATAACATTGATGCTTTTACTTTCTCATTTCCAGTGCCTCAAGGTTCCCTACTGTATTTGGAATAAAAACCCCAATTTCAGAGCATAGCACACAAGATAGTTCATTATTTTACCTGTGTTCCTCACCAGCTTGCTCCTTGCTGCAGTCCCAGGACCATTCCCTCCCCACCTTCAGCCCTGTGGAATTACATGCAGTTTTCAGGAGATACCACCTCAAAGCCTTGGTGCAGACAACTTCTCCCTCCCTCCCACCCACTTACCCTCCCTCCTTGCTTCTGGCTAGCCTATCTATCTTATCAGCTCAGGCTGAGCATTTCCTGGGGAAGCTCTTGTGCCCACACTTCAGTCTGAGTTCAGGCCCCTCTTATGAGCTGGCCCCTGTTGTAAGATTTAACTCTCTGTTTACTTATATCTTTTTCCCACTAGGATGTAAGCTCCGTGAGGAAGTATTAGTTATCCAAAACTAGGAAGTGACACACAAAGATGTCTGCTTGCCTGACACCAGTCAGGGTATCACCTAGGAAGCCTGTCTGTGGTGTCTGCTTCTTGAGGAAATGCTGTCTTGCTCAACTGACTGCTTGCTATTGATCAGGGCCCAGACTCTAAAGTTATATGTTCACTTATACGAAACAGATAAATAGCAAATTTTTGTCCAGTAGAGGTGCAAGTGACTTCTGACTGGTGGAAAAGACTAACAGTGAAATGGTAACAGTTTTATTACTTGTGGCATGTGAACCAGGTTTGAATGTAATTTTGAAATAAGATTCCCTCACTCCATTGCCACTGTGTCCCCACTATGCATAAACAGAAACATGAGTGTGTCTGTGTATATGTATATTTTTCTCCTAGCCTCTTCTGAACTAAAGCCACCATCCCATTGGTTGATTCTATCATTAACCATTTAGTGATCTAAGAAAGCCTTTGGCAAGTGGGTGGTGGCTGTGGAAGTGTGCCTTCAGCAGCTTTCAGAGAGGGCAAGCTTTGGGGACTGGGGTCAGATGGCAGTTTCTGGGTGTGGAACCTTCTGGATCCACTGCAGCTCTTCTGCTATGACCTAGCCCAGCAGAGTGCTAGGGACTGGCTGTTTCTGCCCATTTCCTCCAAAGGGCAACCTCTCTCTCTCTCCAGGTTGCATTTCTTGCGTGTCTCACATTGTCTTGGTGCCTGCTTCCCAGAGGCCCCTAAATGTCACCTGTGTTCACCATGTATCTGGATGAGACTTTTGTTTTTAGCTTTGTGAAAAGTATGCTTTGCCAGAAAGCCCAAGACAGCCAACTACACCATGGCAACACCCATATCTCGCATAGCATTTATACCAATGGCAGGTGTTTAGTAAATATTTGCAGAACGAACACGTGAGGAATGAAGTGATTTGCCTGTAGAGGATTGCGTGCACAAGGGTAGCACCACGGTCTGGGTTGAGGTGGAGCCTGGAGCTGAAGGTAAACTGGGCCCTGCTGCTTCAAAGCACCTGGAAATGCCTCTGAATCACCTTCAAGTCTGAGCTGGTTTGGTGTCTTTCCTTTGAAAGTGCCTAGGTCCCCACATGACCTAGTTTCTCCCCACGGAGTCCCTGGCAGGGTAGAAAGGGTGCGGGCATGTGACAGAGAGGATGGGAGGACTCAGACCTGAGGGGAAGAGACCAGGCTCCGGGAGAGGGCCTCGGAAAAGACGTGCCCTGACACCAGGCCCTCCCCACCTCTGCTCTGCTTCTGGGCTGTGGGCCCAGTGAAGGCCAGGCTAGGCCTGAAGGCAGAGTGGCTGGGTCAGAGTGAGCAGGCTGTGTGGGGAGGGAGCCTGTTTCTTCAGGGTCCTGGGAGACAGGGAGGAACTGGGGAGCTAATTCAAAAGTTCTCTCTCATAGTCCTGATAGGCACAAAATCCAGAAAACCTGTATTTGAAATTATTTTTCTGAGCATGCCATTTTCTCTGGTGATTCAGCAAATTGAGTAGATATGAATCATCCCCCAAGGGTGGCCAATTAAACATTTGATAAATAGAATTTAGTGCTTTTCATCTGCAGAGAGCTTTCTTGACATTAACTAATTGATCCAAAAAAAAGGTGTCACCTTCATTCTACAGATGGCAAACCTGGCAAAGACGAGACAGTTAAAGAAGTAAAAAAAAAAAAAGTGTGAATAGAGGAGGGTATTCTACAGCAAGCCACTCCGTGGCCCTCTGAAACCCAGATCTCTGCAGTTTCGCTTAATTGTGTCACTTCTCCCACTGCAGCGCTGGCCTCGCTAGGATTTGCTTCTGGAAACACTCCCGGGGCGGCAGGGCCAGACTGAAAGGCAGAATCGCTCACTGGATTCAAGTTCTTTGTATTATTAACAAATTCACGAGTGGAGATGGGGCCGCTCAGGGTCAACTAGGTTCTGGGGGCTGGGGAGGTGGTGTCCCACTGCGGTGCCTAAGAACTGGCACTTGCTTTCGAGATCGTGACTCAGGTAAAAGGCCGGCGGGGCGCCCCTGCTCCGCTCCTGCGCGTATGCTGATGAGCAACAACGCCACCTGCTGACCCTACAGCTTTTCCCTTAGCACTGCCGACGCCCCGCGAAGGGCCGCATTTTTCTTCCGTAATTATTTCCTCCCCTGGCCAGTTCCAGCTCTGAGTCCTGGCTTCTTCAGCTGGAGTAATGTAGCTGACAGGTTGTTTCAGAATTAATACAAATACGGCAGAGGACCGTTTGGATATAAGTGGCAAACATCTTACCCCTGGATTAAAGATAGTGTTAATGAATTAAGTCTTGATTAACCAATGGGAATGAATTCTTACCTAATCCAGTGGAAACTGAAGGCTTTGTATCCTGGAGTGGCTGGCTGGCTGGGAGTGGGTTTCTGGGGACTCGTCTGGAAGCTGTGTTTGCATAGCAAGCACTGTTTTTGTCCGTAGACTGTGTGCTTGTTACAGGAGAGGAGAAACTAATGGAGATCAGGGGATTGGCAAGGCCACTAAGTATGGCTCCATGAAGACCCACATGGGGCACTGGGTCATCCTGCCTCTGTTTCCACCCAGGGTCTCGAGGGCAGCTGTGGGGGTTCCAGCTGAGTATTTTACTCCCTCCAAATGAAGAGAGATGGAAAGTTCACTTACTTGTTCTCCCAAACATTGGAAACAAGTTCTGAATTACCCCCAGGCCTATACCTCCTTTCTCCTAGAGAACAAGGAAATGCAGCTTCTCCTTCCTGCCCTGCCGCCCAGTGAGAAGTCAAACAAGAGTAGCTGACCATGGACATGCTAAGGAACCATGTGCACACAGAGGCCCAAGGAGGGTCTGGGGCCGTCAGAATTCTAAAGTGAAGTGAAGCAAAACACTTCTACAGCCAGGAGTCAGGAGAAAGAGGGCGCCAGTCTCTCTGCTGCCATGCAGGAGCAGGCAGAGTTCAGTGTAAGAGGAAGGGAGATGGAGCCCCCTTGCTCCACGCAGCTTCTGGAAAGGATTCTCATGACAGCCCTCTGAGGTTCTGGAGCCCGGCACAGAGAACTCCACCTGGAGCGGGAGGCCCCCCCACCTCCCCACGAATGGCCCCTGAGGACCACTGGCCTATTTCCCTCCACCTTACACATGCTGGAGTTGTTCTGAAGATGAACTTAGAACTGTCAGTGATGGAGCTTTAGATTTCTAGGCGTGTTGCTGCATTCTGCCAATGTGGGCAGTGTTGGTTATCAGCTGAGAAGCATAATGCCATGCCTGCTGCTGAGTCCCTGTGCAGGCAACTGTCCCACAATTCCTACTGGTGGAGTCCTGGACCCCAACCCATGTCTCCAAGAAGCTTGACATCGGAGGCTCGAGTGTCAGGGTGTTCCTTCCTTCTCTAGTGAACTGACCATCAAGTGGTCCAGCTGACATGGGCCAAGAGTTTTTAAAATGGCTAATTTCCTACATTATTGAAAACTGTTATGTGGAAGAACAGCTTTGCACATGTTCTGTTTTTTCATACAACCTCGAATGGGGTGGGCACTGGTATTACAACCCAATATTACAGATGAGCATGAAACTTGCTCAAGTTCAATAACCATACGTGGCATGGCAGGGCAGGGGTTGGGAGTGTGAGAGTCCAGAGCCTGTGTGCCCTTCTCCAAGTGACTGATCCTCCTTCCTGTGTCACTGTGCCTGTGGTACCAGCAGCCCCTCCAGTCACCTTAGCCTCCAACATAAATGGTGGTGGATGGTAGGGGACAGGTGGGCAAATTGGGGTAGTTTCTAATACTTGAGTCAAATTTTGGGTCAGAGACTGTGAGAACTAGTGTCTGTCATGTGGAGA
This sequence comes from Manis pentadactyla, assembly GCF_030020395.1. Classification (NCBI taxonomy): domain Eukaryota; kingdom Metazoa; phylum Chordata; class Mammalia; order Pholidota; family Manidae; genus Manis; species Manis pentadactyla. The sequence continues at coordinate 116,435,689 of NC_080021.1, read as the reverse complement.
CAGCAAGGAATCAGAGGCAAAGTCAAATTCAGCCTCTACCATGTACTAGCAGTGGGAGGATGGTAAGGAACTTGACCTCTGAGGACCTCATCTATACCATGGGGTTACCAAGCCCCTCCCAGGACTGCTTCCATGATGTGATGAAATTGCAGGCAGAAAGCTGGTACAGGACTGGGCATGTGATAATGTTCCCACCCATTCCCAAGTTCCTTCTAATGGAAGAGATGATAATGGGCTTTCATTATCTTGATTTTTCAGCAATAGTCTGATACAGGTGGGACATAGACAAACACACCTGGACACAGTCCTGCCACAGCTAGAATTAGGTCTGCTGTCTCAGCCAAGTGCCCATAGCTTCATATGCCTCGGTCTTTTATCTACACATGCCCTATCTATCTCATAGGGCTATTCACATATATATTTTTTTAAGGAATCAAAAATTTAAAAGAATTTACATTTAACATTTAAAAGAGCAACGTCAGAAGCTTTCAATGCAGCTGACCCTTGAACAATGCAGGGGTTTTAGGGTCACTGACTCCCCACACAGTCAAAAATCCACTTGTAACTTTTGACTGATTCAAAACCTAACAGTCCACTGTTTACTGGAAGCCTTACTGTTAACACAGTCAATCAATGCATATTTTGTATGTACAATGTATTATGTACTGTATTTTTATAGTAATGTAAGCTACCGAAACATCTTACAGTATTATACTGTATTGAAAAGAATCTGTGTATGAATGTACCCACACAGTTCAAACCCATGTTGTTCAAGGGTCAACTGTATTTTCAATGCAACAGAAGAATTTCTTGTCCTTTTGAGTAGCTGCTAAGATTTAACCAATATTTGGTGGAACTACCTTGTGGTCACTGGATATCAATCAAAAATGGCACTCTTGCACAGAAAACCCTAGGCCAGCATTTTCCATGTACCATGCTGTGTGCTGGAGCTTACAGAGCTATCATTATAAGAAGACTATCTAGAAGGAGATGTCTTTGTATTCTGTGTGAGTTTCCTAGAGTCGCTGTAACCACGTACCCCAGAATGAGTGGCTTAAACACCGGACATGTGTTGTCTCACAGAGCTAAAGGTTGGAAGCCTGAGGTCCAGGTGTCGGCGGCACTGGTTCTTCTGAGCCCTGTCTCCTAAGCTTGTAGACGGCTGCCTCTTCCTGTGTCCTGCCACGGGCTTCCCTCTATGCATGCCTGTTTCTATGTCCAGATTTCCCCTTTATTTAAGGATACCTGTTATATTGGATTACGAACAAGTCTGATGACCTCATTTAAGTTGATTATCTAGACTATCTCCAAATAAGGTCCCATTCTGAGGTACTGGAAGTTAGGACTCCCACTCATCTTTTTTTTGAGGAGGGAAGAGCAGAGGCAACCCATAACTGACTCCCACCGCACCTCCCTTTATGCTTTCAACAAATTACCATCGTTCTCTCCTTCCTTGGAATGCAAGCTCCTTGTGGAATCAGAGTCTACATATAACTCACATTTATGACCTCTATTGAGCCTTACTCTTTACACTCTGTAAACACTTGGGTGATCAGTGGTAAATATGTGCTCATGGCTGAATGTGGACCATTGCCAATTATGACAGGTTTGGAGTGTACACCATGTGAGACTGGAAACACTTCAGCCATTAATTTGGCTGTCATCACAGTTAGATCTGACTTGTGGAAAGATCCTACCTAACAACCAGAAAAACATCTTTCCCACCTGGACCTGGAGTGTCCTGGCAGATGGTGCTCCCTGCTGGCTCTTTGTGATTCCTGATTTACAAAACACAGTGGCCGCATCAGGAATCACAAGTGTTCAGAGGGGAAGGAACCAGTAACAGTGGGGCTGGAGGAGGCAAGGGAAGCCACGAGGAGAGAGGTAGGACCCCTGTTTTATAATCTCCCAGGATGAGCTCCAACGCTAACAATGCTCAAATGCATTGAGTGTCATATGTAGAAACCACCAATCCAGAAGTACCAGCTGTGGTCATTTCTCATCCCTGCCCCATTTTATTTATCTTTGCTTCCAGATAGGCACAAGGCTCCTTGTTCAGTGGTGGTTCAATTTTTCTTTAACTTTATGGAAAAAACACATCATTATAATCCTTTCAGAATGGATGCTAAAGTGGAATTCAGAGGGTGAGGTTGGACTTAATAATTCAGTGAGATTTAATTACAGACACTTTATGTCAATTTCCAAATAATACAAGTCAGTTCCAATATATCCCTGAAGAGACCCCCAGAGCTTCCTGGCATTAGGTGTCAGGAACATTTCCACAACTCTGATGAGGCTGCGAAGGAACATTAAAGCGGTGGCATTTTGGACCCTGCCTACTAGGACTTGAGCTTGCATTTGTTTCTGCTTCTGTAGCTGCCTTTTTGATCTCAGCACGATATAAAAGTTCAGCAGAAGACCAGTTCATTATGAGAAATGAGGGATGCTGGTCTGTTACTCTTTCTTCCCTATAATCCTCAGGGATCAGCAGTATGCACTGTGCATTTAAATGGTGAAGCCTGTGGGATGTTTCCACACAAGCTCAGCAAATCCATGGTACTGATTCTAGGGCAGAAGCCCTCTGACGTTCTCCCCCTGACTGAGCCCTCAGGGTGCATCTGTTGCAGGTAGGCTCGGAGCAGCCCTTTTTCTGATGCAGAAAGAGCAGGTGTATGCAATGTAATGTGTTTACTTTTTAAAAGTAAAGTAGGAATTTTTCTCTGGGGCAAATGCCATACCAGTATTTTCAATGTTCCATTATTTGCATCTGAATCATTACCTTGATCTTTGATTTGCTATTTTCCCCCTGATCCTTGCTAGTCACTTGATACACTACTGTTTAGGAAGGCTTTGCACAGAGGCCTGTTTGGAGGTGTCTGGCCCTTCCTCTGGATCTCAGATTAAAGAAGGCCTGTGAAAAACAAATCCTCAAAACCTCTGTCTGGGCCCTAGCTTGATGCTGCCCATCCCAGTGAGGAATGTGGAATGGTTGGGGGAGACTGGTGAGGCTGGGCCCCACAATTGCCAGTGTAGGCCTTTACACGGTGCCCCTTATGACCTCAGAATCTCACACCCAGATAAACATCCAAGAGCCAGAGTCCAAGCCTGGAAAATTAAGATGGCAAAGAACAAATGCAATTGTTCTCATAAAAATGTGAGCATAATCTCTATGTTAGTAGATGTAAGTAGATTAAGGAAAAATCTAAAAGAATGTAGGTCAAGGGAGTGAGGTACTTGTATTTGGGAAGTGGTGTCCAAGCTTTAGGCTCTCTTGAGCGCAGCGAGGCCCTGTCGCCCAAGAGCGTACTTTTAGCTTTAATCCTGCCAAACAGATTTACCCAGATCCCCCACCATGATATCTAATCACTCTCATTATCTGATTGGGTTCCCCACCCGAACCAGGTGTCTGAACCCTGGCCTGCCATCAGCGGGAATCTTGTCGGGTGAGTTTAGCCAGAATCCCCCTCTCACACTGATGGTCCCTCTTGGGAATTTTCCATCCAGGGACCGCCACTGGCTCCTTGGCCACATACACCCACTTTTCCCTGTGCCTCAGGAGCTGAGCCCAATCTCCCTCCCCTCTGGCAAAACACTGCAGTGCCCTACCTATGTAACAGCCCTAAATCAAGTCAGCCTTACTGACTCAGCAAGTGTCATGAATGATTTTTTTTTTTCACAGGGAGGATATCTGTGATTTTCAATTCCTAAATTATATATCCTTATAATGTTTGTATTTTTCACATAGATCAAGATATACTATTTTTAAAAACAGCTTTCTTTAAGTATAATTTCTGCCATAACATCCATCTGTGTAAAGTATACAATTCAATAAGTTTTAGTACTTTATAGAGTTGTGCAACCATTGACACAATCCAGTTAAAAACTTTTTTATTGAATTACAGTTGATACATAATTTATATTGGTTTCAGCTGTACAACATAGTGATCCAACAATTAAATACAAAATGCTCACCATGGTAAGTGTAGTTACTACCTGTCACCAAAGATATCACATAATTGACTATATTCCCTATGCTGTACTTTCATACCTATGACTTACTTTATAACTGGAAGTCTGTACCTATTAATCCCCTTCACCTGTTTCACCCAGCCCCCACCCCTCCCCTATGGGAACTACCAGTTTCTTCTCTTTATTTATGAGTATTTCTTGTTAGTTTGCATTTATTGTTTTTTGATTCTACGTATAAGAGAAATCATATGGTATTTGTCTTTCTCTGAGGTAATGTCACTTAGCATAACACCCTCTAGGTCCATCCTTGTTGTCACAAATGGCAAGATTTCATTCTTTTTATGACTCATATTCCATTGTGTATATGTACCACATCTTCTTTACCCACTTATCTATTGATAGACACTTAAGTTACCTCCATATCTTGGCTACCGTAAATAATGCTGTAATAAACATAGGGGCGCATGTATCTTTTTGAATCAGAGACTTTTTTTCTTTTTTTTTAGATAATTATTTTTTATTGAAGGGTAGTTGACGCACAATATTACATTACATTAGTTTCAAGTGTACAACACAGTGATAAAACATTTATATACATAATTCTAGGTTCCAGCTATCACCCTACCAAGCTGTTACAATATCTTGACTATATTCCTTATGCTATACATTACATCCTCGTTACTTATTTATTTTACCATTGGAAGTCTGTCCCTTTTTTTTTTTTTTTTTTTGTGAGGGCATCTCTCATATTTATTGATCAAATGGTTGTTAACGACAATAAAATTCTGTATAGGGGAGTCAATGCTCAATGCACAATCATTAATCCACCCCAAGCCTAATTTTCATCAGTCTCCAATCTTCTGAGGCATAACAAACAAGTTCTTACATGTAGAACAAATTCTTACACAATGAATAAGTTACATAGTGAACAGTACAAGGGCAGTCATCACAGAAACTTTCGGTTTTGCTCATGCATTATGAACTCTAAACAGTCAGTTCAAATATGAATACTCATTTGGTTTTTATACGACTTGATTTATATGTGGATACCACATTTCTCTCTTTATTATTATTATTTATAATAAAATGCTGAAGTGGTAGGTAGATACAAGATAAAGGTAGAAAACATAGTTTAGTGTTGTAAGAGAGCAAATGTAGATGATCAGGTGTGTGCCTGTAGACTATGTGTTAATCCAAGCTAGACAAGGGCAATAAAACATCCACGTATGCAGAAGATTTCTCTCAGATCGGGGGGGTGAGGTTTTAAGCCTCACCTCTGTTGATCCCCAATTTCTCACCTGATGACCCCCCTGCGACTGTGCCTGTCTTAGGTTGTTCCTCCCTTGAGGAATCTTACCCGTCAGAGACTTTTTTTCTTCAGGTAAATACTCAGATGAGGAATTGCTGGATTGTATGGTATTTTTTTTTTTTTTGAGAGGGCATATCTTATATTTATTGATCAAATGGTTGTCTTGAGGTATCTTTAGCACTTGGAGGAATTATGATACTTGGTAAATTCGATATGAGGCATGAATTCTATTTAAGAGTTGTAATTAGGAAGGAAGAAGAAAAACTATAGAGGTAGCAGACGGAAGAAAACATGGGGAGATTGATTATTTCTTTGACATATCTTTTTGTAGAGTAATTTAAGCATGTATAGGTTTTAAACTACTAATTAAATTGCACACACACATTAACATAACAGGAATACAGTTACATAACCAAAGCAGATCTATAATTACCAGCCATCTCCAGTGAGGCCAAGAAAACCAGTTAGGCACCGTAGGCATTTGTGAAAATTTGTCTATGATATGATGGATATTGTCCAACTGTACTTGAACAGTCTGAGAGAAATCAGACAAATTAAAACAGCACATTCCTGGGAATTGTTCACATCCCGTATGTTCTTTTAACAGTAGATAGTCTATAGTTGCAAGATTTTGGAGCGCTGCAACTTGCAATTCTCCTAATTCTTGGTTGAGTTCCGACAGTATAGATCCAGTCAAATTTGTTGTTTTACTGTATGCACAGGCCAGCTTAGATATCTCCTTCTTCATTCCAATGGCAAGTCCAGGAACCGGTGGGATGAATGCAGCTAAAACTGCAGCATCGTCTGGATCTTTGTTGAGGTTTTTTGGTGATCATCTTCTGGTACGACTCTTCCAGAGAGTGCTGATGTTGGAAGTTCTTCTTCATATCATATCTTAGTTTATTTTCTGGGTAGCCAAATTAGGCTTTGATCCTCTGTATAAATACAAACAGACCCTTTGCCCACACTTTGATCTGCCCTTTATACCATTGTGTAGAACTCATTGGAGGTCACCACACAGGAACTGCTTTTTTTTTAAGAGAAAAGAATATTATCAGAAAAGTGTACCTCCATAGCCGATCATCTGACACCCTTTAAGTGATCAAAGTTAAGGATATTTAAAGCATGCATTAATCGTTGATTTACAGTTAGTTTTATCCTATCATGGAGTAATCCCCCTTTTCTTTCTTTTTTTTTTTTTTGTTATCTTTAATCTACACTTACATGAAGAATATTATGTTTACTAGGCTCTCCCCTATACCAGGTCCCCCCTATATACCTCTTTACAGTCACTGTCCATCAGCGTAGCAAAATGTTGTAGAATCACTACTTGTCTTCTCTGTGTTGTACAGCCCTCCCCTTTCTCCCACCCCTCTATGGATGCTAATCTTAATACCCCGCTACTTCTCGCCCCCCTTATCCCTCCCTACCCACCCATCCTCCCCAGTCCCTTTCCCTTTGGTACCTGTTAGTCCATTCTTGAGTTCTGTGATTCTGGTGCTGTTTTGTTCCTTCAGTTTTTCCTTTGTTCTTATATTCCACAGATGAGTGAAATCATTTGGTACTTCTCTTTCTCCGCTTGGCTTATTTCACTGAGCATAATACCCTCCAGCTCCATCCATGTTGCTGCAAATGGTAGGATTTTCCCTTTTCTTATGGCTGAGTAGTATTCCATTGTGTATATGTACCACATCTTCTTTATTCATTCACCTACTGATGGACATTTAGGTTGTTTCCAATTCTTGGCTATTGTAAATAGTGCTGCGATAAACATAGGGGTGCATTGATCTTTCTCAAACTTGATTGCTGCGTCCTTAGGGTAAATTCCTAGGAGTGGAATTCCTGGGTCAAATGGTAAGTCTGTTTTGAGCATTTTGATGAACCTCCATACTGCTTTCCACAATGGTTGAACTAACTTACATTCCCACCAGCAGTGTAGGAGGGTTCCCCTTTCTCCACAGCCTCACCAGCATTTGTTGTTGTTTGTCTTTTGGATGGCAGCCATCCTTACTGGAGTGAGGTGATACCTCATTGTAGTTTTAATTTGCATTTCTCTGATAATTAGCAATGTGGAGCATCTTTTCGTGTGTCTGTTGGCCATCTGTATATTTTTTTTTGGAGAACTGTCTGTTCAGTTCCTCTGCCCATTTTTTAATTGGGTTATTCATTTTTTGTTTGTTGAGGCGTGTGAGCTCTTTATATATTCTGGACGTCAAGCCTTTATCAGATGTGTCATTTTCAAATACATTCTCCCATACTGTAGGGTTCCTTTTTGTTCTCTTGATGGTGTCTTTTGCTGTACAGAAGCTTTTCAGCTTAATATAGTCCCACTTGTTCATTTTTGCTGTTGTTTTCCTTGCCCGGGGAGATATGTTGAAGAAGAGGTCGCACATGTTTATGTCTAAGAGGTTTTTGCCTATGTTTTTTCCACGAGTTTAATGGTTTCATGGCTTACATTCAGGTCTTTGATCCATTTTGAATTTACTTTTGTATATGGGGTTAGACAATGGTCCAGTTTCATTCTCCTACATGTAGCTGTCCAGTTTTGCCAGCACCATCTGTTGAAGAGACTGTCATTTCGCCATTGTATGTCCATGGCTCCTTTATCAAATATTAATTGACCATATATGTTTGGGTTAATGTCTGGAGTCTCTAGTCTGTTCCACTGGTCTGTGGCTCTGTTCTTGTGCCAGTACCAAATTGTCTTGATTACTATGGCTTTATAGTAGAGCTTGAAGTTGGGGAGTGAGATCCCCCCTACTTTATTTTTCTTTCTCAAGATTGCTTTGGCTATTCGGGGTCTTTGGTGTTTCCATATGAATTTTTGAATTATTTGTTCCAGTTCATTGAAGAATGTTGCTGGTAATTTGATAGGGATTGCATCAAATCTGTATATTGCTTTGGGCAGGATGGCCATTTTGACGATATTAATTCTTCCTAGCCACGAGCATGGGATGAGTTTCCATTTGTTAGTGTCCCCTTTAATTTCTCTTAAGAGTGACTTGTAGTTTTCAGAGTGTAGGTCATTCACTTCTTTGGTTAGATTTATTCCTAGGTATTTTATTCTTTTTGATGCAATTGTGAATGGAATTGTTTTCCTGATTTCTCTTTCTATTGGTTCATTGTTAGTGTATAGGAAAGCTACAGATTTCTGTGTGTTAATTTTGTATCCTGCAACTTTGCTGTATTCCAATATCAGTTCTAGTAGTTTTGGGGTGGAGTCCTTAGGGTTTTTTATGTACAATATCATGTCATCTGCAAATAGTGACAGTTTAACTTCTTCTTTACCAATCTGGATTCCTTGTAGTTCTTTGTTTTGTCTGATTGCCGTAGCTAGGACCTCCAGTACTACGTTAAATAGCAGTGGGGAGACTGGGCATCCATGTCTAGTTCCCAATCTCAGAGGAAAAGCTTTCAGCTTCTCGCTGTTCAGTATGTTGGCTGTGGTTTTATGATATATGGCCTTTATTATGTTGAGGTACTTGCCCTCTATTCCCATTTTGCTGAGAGTTTTTATCATGAATGGATGCTGAATTTTGTCAAATGCTTTTTCAGCATCTATGGAGATGATCATGTGGTTTTTGTCTTTCTTTTTGTTGATGTGGTGGATGATGTTGATGGATTTTCGAATGTTGTACCATCTTTGCATCCCTGGGATGAATCCCACTTGGTCATGGTGTATGATTCTTTTGATATACTTTTGAATTCGGTTTGCTAATATTTTATTAAGTATTTTTGCATCTACGTTCATCAGGGATATTGGTCTGTAATTTTTTTTTGGTGGGGTCTTTGCCTGGTTTTTGTATTAGGGTGATGTTGGCTTCATAGAATGAGTTTGGGAGTATTCCCTCCTCTTCTATTTTTTGGAAAACTTTAAGGAGAATGGGTATTATGTCTTCTCTGTGTGTCTGATAAAATTCCAAGGTAAATCCGTCCAGCCTGGGTGTTTTGTTTTTGGGTAGTTTTTTGATTACCATTTCAATTTCTTTGCTCGTAATTGGTTTGTTTAACTTTTGTGTTTCTTCCTTGGTCAGTCTTGGAAGGTTGTATTTTTCTAGGAAGTTGCCCATTTCTTCTAGGTTTTCCAGCTTGTTGGCATATAGATTTTCATAGTAGTCTTTAATAATTCTTTGTATTTCTGTGGAGTCTGTCATGATTTTTCCATTCTCATTTCTGATTGTGTTGATTTATGTTGATTCTCTTTTTCTCTTCATAAGTTTGGCTAGAGGCTTATCTATTTTGTTTATTTTATCAAAGAACCAGCTCTTGGTTTCATTGATTTTTTCTATTGTTTTATTCTTCTCAATTTTGTTTATTTCTTCTCTGATCTTTATTATGTCCTTCCTTCTGCTGATTTAGGCCTCATTTGTTCTTCTTTTTCCAATTTCAATAATTGTGATGTTAGACTATTCATTTGGGATTGTTCTTCCTTCTTCAAGTGTGCCTGGATCGTTATATACTTTCCTCTTAAGACTGCTTTCGCTGCGTCCCACAGAAGTTGGTGCTTTGTGTTATTGTTGTCATTTGTTTCTATATATTCCTTGATCTCTATTTTAATTTGTTCGTTGATCCACTGATTATTTAGGAGCATGTTATTAATCCTCCATGTGTTTGTGAGCCTTTTTGTTTTCTTTGTAGAATTCATTTCTAGTTTTATACCTTTGTGGTCTGAAAAGTTGGTTGGAAGAATTTCAATAGTTTGGATTTTGCTGAGGCTCTTTTTGTGGGCTAGTATGTGGTCTATTTTGGAGAATGTTCCATGTGCACTTGTGAGGAATGTATATCCTGTTACTTTTGGATGTAGAGCTGTATAGATGTCTATTAGGTCCATCTGGTCTACTGTGTTGTTCAGTGCCTCCGTGTCCTTACTTAGTTTCTGCCCGGTGGATCTATCCTTTGGGGTGAGTGGTGTGTTGAAGTCTCCTAGAATGAATGCATTGCAGTCTATTTCCCCCTTTAGTTCTGTTAGTATTTGTTTCAAATATGCTGGTGCTCCTGTGTTGGGTGCATATATATTTAGAATGATTATATCCTCTTGTTGGACTGAGCCCTTTATCATTATGTAGTGTCCTTCTTTATCTCTTGTTACTTTCTTTGTTTTGAAGTCTATTTTGTCTGATATTAGTACTGCAACCCCTGCTTTCTTCTCTCTGTTGTTTGCCTGAAATATGTTTTTCCATCCCTTGACTTTTAGTCTGTACATGTCTTTGGGTTTGAGGTGAGTTTCTTGTAAGCAGCATATAGATGGGCCTTGCTTTTTTATCCATTCTATTACTCTGTGTCTTTTGATTGGTGCATTCAGTCCATTTACATTTAGGGTGACTATTGAAAGATATGTACTTATTGCCATTGCAGACTTAAAATTTGTGGTTACCAAAGGTTCAAGGTTAGCCTCTTTAGTATCTTACTGCCTAACTTAGCTCGCTTATTGAGCTGTTATATACACTGTCTGGAGATTCTTTTCTTCTCTCCCTTCTTATTCCTCCTCCTTGATTCTTCATATGTTGGGTGTTTTGTTCTGTGCTCTTTCTAGGAGTGCTCCCATCTAGACCAGTCCCTGTAAGATGTCCTGTAGAGGTGGTTTGTGGGAAGCAAATTCCCTCAGCTTTTGTTTGTCTGGGAATTGTTTAATCCCACCATCATATTTAAATGATAGTCATGCTGGATACAGTATCTTTGGTTCAAGGCCCTTCTGTTTCATTGCATTAAATATATCATGCCATTCTCTTCTGGCCTGTAGGGTTTCTGTCAAGAAGTCTGATGTTAGCCTGATGGGTTTTCCTTTATAGGTGACTTTTTTCTCTCTAGCTGCCTTTAAAACTCTTTCCTTGTCCTTGATCTTTGCCATTTTAATTATTATGTGTCTTGGTGTTGTCCTCCTTGGATCCTTTCTGTTGGGGGTTCTGTGTATTTCCGTGGTCTGTTCGATTATTTCCTCCCCCAGTTTGGGGAAGTTTTCAGCAATTATTTCTTCCAAGATACTTTCCATCCCTTTTCCTCTCTCTTCTTCTTCTGGTACCCCTATAATACGGATATTGTTCCTTTTGGATTGGTCGCACAGTTCTCTTAATATTGTTTCATTCCAGTGTATCCTTTTATCTTTCTCTATGTCAGCTTCTATGCGTTCCTGTTCTCTGGTTTCAATTCCATCAATGGCCTCTTGCATCCTATCCATTCTGCTTATAAACCCTTCCAGAGTTTGTTTCATTTCTGTAATCTCCTTTCTGGCATCTGCAATCTCCCTCTGGACTTCATCCCATAACTCTTGTGTATTTCTCTGCATCTCTGTCAGCATGTTTATGATTTTTATTTTGAATTATTTGTCAGGAAGACTGGTTAGGTCTGTCTCCTTCTCTGGTGTTGTCTCTGTGATCTTTGTCTGCCTGTAGCTTTGCCTTTTCATGGTGATAGGAATAGTTTGCAGAGCTGGGACGAGTGACAGCTGGAAGAACTTCCCTTCTTGTTGGTTTGTGGCCTTCCTCTCCTGGGAGAACAGCGGCCTCTAGTGGCTTGTACTGGGCAGCTGCGTGCAGACAGGGTTTCTGCTTCCTGCCGGGCTGCTATGGAGTTAATCTCTGCTGTTGCTGTGGGCGTGGCCTGGCTCGGGCAGCTACTCCAAAGTGGTGGAGTCGTGTTGGAGGGGGAGCGGCCGGGAGGCTATTTATCTCCGTAGGGGGCCTCCGTGCTCCCTGCAGCCCAGGGTATTAGGGTGCCTAGAGATCCCCGGATTCCCTACCTCTGGATTAAGTGTCCCACTCTGCCCCCTTTAAGACTTCCAAAAAGCACCTGCCAAAACAAAATAACAACCACAAAAAAAAAAAAATTTTTAAATTAAAAAAATTAAATAAATAAATAAAAAATGGCCGCTCGTTTTTCTTTATTCTCTGGCACCAACCTCAGGCATCTGCTCACTGGTCTTGCTGCCCTGTTTCCCTAGTATTGGGGTCCCTATTCCTTTAAGACTTCCAATAAGCGCTCGCCAGAACAAAACAGCAAAAAAAAAAAAAATAATAAATGGCCACTCGCTTTTCTTATGTCCTCTGTCACCAGGCCTCCGGGACCCGCTCACCGTTCTTGCTGCCCTGTTTCCCTATTATCCAGGGCCCTGCACACGCACTGTGTCTGTGCTCTGGCCCGGATGGCTGGGGCTGGGTGTTCAGCAGTCCTGGGCTCTGTCTCCCTCCCCCTCTGCCTACTCTTCTCCCACCAGGAGCTGGGGGGAGGGGTGCTCGGGTCCCGCCAGGCCGGAGCTTCTATCTTACCCACTTCGTGAGGCCCTGGTTTCTCGCAGGTGTGGATGTGGTCTGGATGTTGTCCTGTGTCCTCTGGTCTTTATTCTAGGAAGAGTTGTCTTTGTTATATTTTCATAGATATATGTGGTTTTGGGAGGAGATTTCCGCTGCTCTACTCACACCACCATCTTGGCTCCTCCTCCCCTGTATGGTATTTCTATTTTAATATTTTGAGGAACCTCTACGTTGTTTTTCATAGTGGCTGCACCAGTTGACATTATTACCAGCAGTGCACGAGGGCTCTCTCTCTTCCACATCATTGTCAACACCTCTTATTCCTTGTCTTTTTGATACTAGCCATTCTGACAGGCATGAGGTGATATCTCACTGTGGTTTTGACTTGCATTTCCCTGATGATTAGTGATGTTGAACATCTTTTCATGTATCTGTTGGCCATCTGTATGTCTTCTTTGGAAAAATGTCTATTTAGGTCCTCTGACCATTTTTAATTGAATTGGTTTTTTTGTTTTGTTTGGTTTGGTTTAGTGTTGAGTTGTATGAGTTCTTTAAAAAGTTGGAATATTAACCTCTTATCAAATATATCACTTGTAAATATATTCTTCCACTCAGTAAGTTGCCTTTTCATTTTGTTGAGTTTCCGTTGCTGTGCAGAAGCTTTTTGTTTTGATATAGTCCCACTTACTTATTTTTGTTTTTGTTTCCCTTGCCTGGGGAGACATATCCAGAAAAAATTTCCTAATGCTGATGTCCAAGAGTTTACTGCCTAGGTCTTCTTTTAGGAGTTTTATAGTTTCTGGTCTTACATTTAGGTATCAATCTGTTTCAAGTTTATTTTTGTGAATAGAGTAAGAAAGTGGTTCAGTTTCATTCTTTTGCAGGCAGCTGTCCAGTTTTCCCAACACTGTTTAAGAGAATGTGCTTTCTCCACTGTATATTCTTCCCTTCTTTGTCATATATTTATTGACCACATAAGCGTGGTTTATTTCTGAGCTCTCTATTCTCGTCCATTGATCAATAGGCCTATTTTTATGCCAGTACCACACTGTTTTGATTATTATTAGTTTGTAGTATAGTTTGAAATCAGGGAGCATGATAACATCAGCTTGGTTTTCCTTAAGACTGATTTGGTTATTTGGAATCTTTTTTTTTTAAATAATTATTTTTTATTGAAGGGTAGTTGACGCACAGTATTACATTACATTAGTTTCAAGTGTACAACACAGTGGTAGAACATTTATATACATAATTCTAGGTTCCAGCTATCACCCTACCAAGCTGTTACAATATCTTGACTATATTCCTTATGCTATACATTACATCCCGGTTACTTATTTATTTTACCATTGGAAGTCTGTCCTTTTTTTTTTTTTTTTTTTTTTGTGAGGGCATCTCTCATATTTATTGATCAAATGGTTGTTAACGACAATAAAATTCTGTATAGGGGAGTCAATGCTCAATGCACAATCATTAATCCACCCCAAGCCTAATTTTCGTCAGTCTCTAATTTTCTGAGGCATAACAAACAAGTTCTTACATGTAGAACAAATTCTTACATAATGAATAAGTTACATAGTGAACAGTACAAGGGCAGTCATCACAGAAACTTTCGGTTTTGCTCATGCATTATGAACTCTAAGCAGTCAGTTCAAATATGAATACTCGTTTGGTTTTTATACTTGATTTATATGTGGATACCACATTTCTCTCTTTATTATTATTATTTTTAATAAAATGCTGAAGTGGTAGGTAGATACAAGATAAAGGTAGAAAACATAGTTTAGTGTTGTAAGAGAGCAAATGTAGATGATCAGGTGTGTGCCTGTAGACTATGTGTTAATCCAAGCTAGACCAGGGCAATAAAACATCCACGTATGCAGAAGATTTCTCTCAGAACAGGGGGGGTGAGGTTCTAAGCCTCACCTCTGTTGATCCCCAATTTCTCACCTGATGGTCCCCCTGCAACTGTGCCTGTCTTAGGTTGTTCCTCCCTTGAGGAATCTTACCCGTCTCTGGCTAACCAGTCATCTTCCGGGGCCATACAGGGAAATGTGAAGTTGGTAAGTGAGAGGGAAGCCTTATTGTTTGAAAAGGTTAGCTTTTTACTTCTTTGCATATTTATGCCCTGTGGCTTCTATGCCCAGCATTTGTCTTGAGGTATCTTTATCACTTGGAAGAATTATGATACTCGGTAAATTTGATATGAGGCATGAATTCTATTTAAGGGTTGTAATTAGGAAGGAAGAAGAAAAGCTATAGAAGTAGCAGGCAGAAGAAAACATGGGAAGATTGATTATTTCTTTGACATATCTTCTTGTAGAGTAACTTCAGCATATATAGGTTTTAAGCTACTACTTAAATTGCACACACACATTAACATAATAGGAGTATGGATACATAACCAAAGCATATCTGTAATTACCAGCCATCTCCAGTGAAACCAAGAAAACCAGTTAGGCACCTTAGGCATTTGTGAAAACTTATCTATGATATGGTGGATATTGTCCAACTGAACTTGAACAGTCTGAGAGAAATCAGACAAATTAAAACAACCCATTCCTGGGGACTGTTCACATGCCATATGTTCTTTTAACAGTAAATAGTCTGTAGTTGTAAGACTTTGGAGCGCTACAATTTGCACTTCTCCAAATTCTTGGTTGAGTTCCAACAGTACAGATCCAGTCAAATTTGTTGTTTTACTGTATGCACAGGCCAGCTTAGATATCTCCTTCCTCATTCCCATGGCAAGTCCAGGAACTGGTGGGATGAGTGCATCTACAGCTGTAGCAGTGCGTGGATCTTTGTTAGGGTTTTTTGATGATCATCTTCTGGCATGAGTCTTCCAGAGAGTGCAGATGTTGGAAGTTCTTTTTCATATCGTATCTTAGTTCATTTTTGGGGTAGCCAAATTAGGCTTTGATCCTCTGTATAAACACAAACAGACCCTTTGCCTACACTTTTATATGCCCTTTATATCATTGTGTAGAACTCATTAGAGGTCACCACATAGGAATTGCTTTTTTTTTTTTTTTTTATTAATCATTAATCTACACTTACATGATGAATACTTTACTAGGCTCTCCCCTATACCAGGTCCCCCCTATATACTCCTTTACAGTCACTGTCCATCAGCGTAGCAAACTGTTGTAGAATCACTACTTGTCTTCTCTGTGTTGTACAGCCCTCCCCTTTCTCCCACCCCGCTATGGATGCTAATCTTAATACCCCTCTTTTTCTGCCCCCCCTTATCCCTCCCTACCCACCCATCCTCCCCTTTGGTACCTGTTAGTCCATTCTTGAGTTCTGTGATTCTGTTGTTGTTTTGTTCCTTCAGTTTTTCCTTTGTTCTTATATTCCACAGATGAGTGAAATCATTTGGTACTTCTCTTTCTCCGCTTGGCTTGTTTCACTGAGCATAATACCCTCCATCTCCATCCATGTTGCTGCAAATGGTTGGATTTGCCCTTTTCTTATGGCTGAGTAGTATTCTATTGTGTATATGTACCACATCTTCTTTATCCACTCATCTGTCGATGGACATTTAGGTTGCTTCCAATTCTTGGCTATTGTAAATAGTGCTGCGATAAACATAGGGGTACATTGGTCTTTCTCATACTTGATTGCTGCATTCTTAGGGTAAATTCCTAGGAGTGCAATTCCTGGGTCACATGGTATGTCTGTTTTGAGCATTTTGATGTACCTCCATACTGCTTTCCACAATGGTTGAACAAGTTTACATTCCCACCAGCAGTGTAGGAGGGTTCCCCTTTCTCCACAGCCTCGCCAACATTTGTTGTTCTTTGTCTTTTGGATGGCAGCCATCCTTACTGGTGTGAGGTGATACCTCATTGTAGTTTTAATTTGCATTTCTCTGATAATTAGCGATGTGGAGCATCTTTTCATGTGTCTGTTGGCCATCTGTATTTCTTTTTTGGAGAACCGTCTGTTCAGTTCCTTTGCCCATTTTTTAATTGGGTTATTCATTTTTTGTTTGTTGAGGCGTGTGAGCTCTTTATATATTCTGGACGTTAAGCCTTTATCGGATGTGTCATTTTCAAAGATATTCTCCCATACTGTAGGGTTCCTTTTTGTTCTATTGATGGTGTCTTTTGCTGTACAGAAGCTTTTCAGCTTAATATAGTCCCACTTGTTCATTTTTGCTGTTGTTTTCCTTGCCCGGGGAGATATGTTCAAGAAGAGGTCACTCATGTTTATGTCTAAGAGGTTTTTGCCTATGTTTTCTTCCAAGAGTTTAATGGTTTCGTGACTTACATTCAGGTCTTTGATCCATTTTGAGTTTACTTTTGTATATGGGGTTAGACAATGGTCCAGTTTCATTCTCCTACATGTAGCTGTCCAGTTTTGCCAGCACCATCTGTTGAAGAGACTGTCATTTCGCCATTGTATGTCCATGGCTCCTTTATCAAATATTAATTGACCATATATGTCTGGGTTAATGTCTGGATTGTCTAGTCTGTTCCATTGGTCTGTGGCTCTGTTCTTGTGCCAGTACCAAATTGTCTTGATTACTATGGCTTTATAATAGAGCTTGAAGTTGGGGAGTGAGATACACCCTACTTTATTCTTCTTTCTCAGGATTATTTTGGCTATTCGGGGTCTTTGGTGGTTCCATATGAATTTTTGAATTATTTGTTCCAGTTCATTGAAGAATGTTGCTGGTAGTTTCATAGGGATTGCATCAAATCTGTATATTGCTTTGGGCAGGATGGCCATTTTGACGATATTAATTCTTCCTAGCCATGAGCATGGGATGCGTTTCCATCTGTTAGTGTCCCCTTTAATTTCTTTTAAGAGTGACTTGTAGTTTTCAGAATATAAGTCTTTCACTTCTTTGGTTAGGTTTATTCCTAGGTATTTTATTTTTTTTGATGCAATTGTGAATGGAGTTGTTTTCCTGATTTCTCTTTCTGTTAGTTCATTGTTGGTATATAGGAAAGCCACAGATTTCTGTGTGTTGATTTTGTATCCTGCAACTTTGCTGTATTCCGATATCAGTTCTAGTAGTTCTGGGGTGGAGTCTTTAGGGTTTTTTATGTACAGTATCATGTCATCTGCAAATAGTGACAGTTTGACTTCTTCTTTACCAATCTGGATTCCTTGTATTTTTTTGTTTTGTCTGATTGCCGTGGCTAGGACCTCCAGTACTATGTTAAATAACAGTGGGGAGAGTGGGCATCCCTGTCTAGTTCCCGATCTCAGCGGAAATGCTTTCAGCTTCTCGCTATTCAATATAATGTTGGCTGTGGGTTTTTCATAGATGGCCTTTATTATGTTGAGGTACTTGCCCTCTATTCCCATTTTGCTGAGAGTTTTTATCATGAATGGATGTTGAACTTTGTCAAATGCTTTTTCAGCATCTATGGAGATGATCATGTGGTTTTTGTCTTTCTTTTTGTTGATGTGGTGGATGATATTGATGGACTTTCGAATGTTGTGCCATCCTTGCATCCCTGGGATGAATCCCACTTGGTCATGGTGTACGATGGTTTTGATGTATTTTTGAATTCGGTTTGCTAAAATTTTGTTGAGTATTTTTGCATCTACGTTCATCAGGGATATTGGTCTGTAGTTTTCTTTTTTGGTGGGGTCTTTGCCTGGTTTTGGTATTAGGGTGATGTTAGCTTCATAGAATGAGTTTGGGAGTATCCCCTCCTCTTCTATTTCTTGGAAAACTTTAAGGAGAATGGGTATTATATCTTCCCTGTATGTCTGATAAAATTCCGAGGTAAATCCATCTGGCCCGGGGGTTTTGTTCTTTGGTAGTTTTTTGATTACCGCTTCAATTTCGTTGCTGGTAATTGGTCTGTTTAGATTTTCTGTTTCTTTTTGGGTCAGTCTTGGAAGGTTGTATTTTTCTAGGAAGTTGTCCATTTCTCCTAGGTTTCCCAGCTTGTTAGCATATAGGTTTTCATAGTAGTCTCTAATAATTCTTTGTATTTCTGCGGGGTCCTTCGTGATTTTTCCTTTCTCATTTCTGATACTGTTGATTTGTGTTGACTCTCTTTTCTTCTTAATAAGTCTGGCTAGAGGCTTATCTATTTTGTTTATTTTCTCGAAGAACCAGCTCTTGGTTTCATTGATTTTTGCTATTGTTTTATTCTTCTCAATTTTATTTATTTCTTCTCTGATCTTTATTATGTCCCTCCTTCTGCTGACCTTAGGCCTAATATGTTCTTCTTTTTCTAATTTCAATAATTGTGACATTCGACCATTCATTTGGGATTGTTCTTCCTTTTTTAAATATGCTTGGATTGCTATATACTTTCCTCTTAAGACTGCTTTTGCTGTGTCCCACAGAAGTTGGGGCTTAGTGTTGTTGTTGTCATTTGTTTCCATATATTGCTGGATCTCCATTTTGATTTGGTCATTGATCCATTGATTATTTAGGAGCGTGTTGTTAAGCCTCCATGTGTTTGTGAGCCTCTTTGCTTTCTTTGTACAGTTTATTTCTAGTTTTATGCCTTTGTGGTCTGAAAAGTTGGTTGGTAGGATTTCAATCTTTTGGAATTTTCTGAGGCTCTTTTTGTGGCCTAGTATGTGGTCTATTCTGGAGAATGTTCCATGTGCACTTGAGAAGAATGTATATCCCGCTGCTTTTGGATGTAGAGTTCTATAGATGTCTATTAGGTCCATCTGCTCTACTGTGTTGTTCAGTGCTTCTGTGTCCTTACTTATTTTCTGCCCAGCGGATCTATCCTTTGGGGTGAGTGATGTGTTGAAGTCTCCTAGAATGAATGCATTGCAGTCTATATCCCCCTTTAGTTCTGTTAGTATTTGTTTCACATATGCTGGTGCTCCTGTGTTGGGTGCATATATATTTAGAATGGTTATATCCTCTTGTTTGACTGAGCCCTTTATCATTATGTAGTGTCCTTCTTTATCTCTTGTTACTTTCTTTGTTTTGAAGTCTATTTTGTCTGATATTAGTACTGCAACCCCTGCTTTCTTCTCAGTGTTGTTTGCTTGAAATATGTTTTTCCATCCCTTGACTTTTAGTCTGTACATGTCTTTGGGTTTGAGGTGAGTTTCTTGTAAGCAGCATATAGATGGGTCTTGCTTTTTTATCCATTCTGTTACTCTGTGTCTTTTGATTGGTGCATTCAACCCATTAACATTTAGGGTGACTATTGAAAGACATGTACTTATTGCCATTGCAGGCTTTAAATTCGTGGTTACCAAAGGTTCAGGGTTAGCCTCTTTAGTATCTTACTGCCTAACTTAGCTCGCTTATTGAGCTGTTATATACACTGTCTGGAGATTCTTTTCTTCTCTCCCTTCTTGTTCCTCCTCCTCAATTCTTCATATGTTGGGTGTTTTGTACTGTGCTCTTTCTAGGAGTTCTCCCATCTAGAGCAGTCCCTGTAAGATGTTCTGTAGAGGTGGTTTGTGGAAAGCAAATTCCCTCAGCTTTTGTTTGTCTGGGAATTGTTTAATCCCACCGTCATATTTGAATGATAGTCGTGCTGGATACAGTATCCTTGGTTCAAGGCCCTTCTGTTTCATTGTATTAAATATATCATGCCATTCTCTTCTGGCCTGTAGGGTTTCTGTTGAGAAATCTGACGTTAGCCTGATGGGTTTCCCTTTATAGGTGACCTTTTTCTCTCTAGCTGCCTTTAACACTCTTTCCTTGTCCTTGATCTTTGCCATTTTAATTATTATGTGTCTTGGTGTTGCCCTTCTTGGATCCTTTCTGTTGGGGGTTCTGTGTATTTCCGTGGTCTGTTCGATTACTTCCTCCCCCAGTGTGGGGAAGTTTTCAGCAATTATTTCTTCTAAGATACTTTCCATCTCTTTTCCTCTCTCTTCTTCTTCTGGGACCCCTATAATACGGATATTGTTCCTTTTGGATTGGTCACACAGTTCTCTTAATATTGTTTCATTCCTGGAGATCCTTTTGTCTCTCTCTATGTCAGCTTCTATGCGTTCCTGTTCTCTGGTTTCAATTCCATCAATGGCCTCTTGCATCCTATCCATTCTGCTTATAAACCCTTCCAGAGTTTGTTTCATTTCTGCGATCTCCTTTCTGGCATCTGTGATCTCCTTCCGGACTTCATCCCATTTCTCTTGCGTATTTCTCTGCATCTCTGTCAGCATGTTTATGATTCTTATTTTGAATTCTTTTTCAGGGAGACTGGTTAGGTCTGTCTCCTTCTCTGGTGTTGTCTCTGTGATCTTTGTCTGCCTGTAGCTTTGCCTTTTCATGGTGATAGGAATAGTCTGCAGAACTGGGACGAGTGACGGCTGGAAGGACTTCCTTTCTTTTTGGTTTGTGGTCCTCCTCTCCTGGGAGAACAGCGACCTCTAGTGGCTTGTGCTGTGCAGCTGCGCGCAGACAGGTTTTCTGCTTCCTGCCCGGCTGCTATGGAGTTAATCTCCGCTGTTGCTGTGGGCGTGGCCTAGCTCGGGCAGCTACTCCAAAATGGTGGAGTCGCGTTGGAGCAGGAGCGGCTGGGAGGCTATTTATCTCCGTAAGGGGCCTCCCTGCTCCCTGCAGCCCAGGGGTTAGGGTGCCCAGATATCCCGGATTCCCTACCTCTGGATTAAGTGACCCGCCCTGTCCCTTTAAGACTTCCAAAAAGCACCCGCCAAAAAAAAAAAAAAAAGTTGGTCGTTCGTTTTTCTTTATTCTCCGGTGCCAGCCTCAGGCCTCTGCTCACCGGTCTTTCTGCCCTGTTTCCCTAGTATTGGGGTCCCTTTCCCTTTAAGACTTCCAAAAAGCGCTCGCCAAAACAAAACAGCAAAAAAGGAAAAAAAAATGGTCGAGCGGTTTTCTTATGTCCTCTGTCGCCCAGCCTCCAGTGCCTGCTCACTGTTCTTGCTGCCCTGTTTTCCTAGTATTGAGCGCCCTGCACTCTGGCCCGGATGGCGGGGGCTGGGTGTTCGGCAGTCCTGGGCTCCGTCTCCCTCCCGCTCTGCCTGCTCTTCTCCCGCCGGGCGCTGGGGGGAGGGGCGCTCGGCTCCCGTGGGGCGGGGCTTGTATCTTACCCCCTTCGCGAGGCGCTGGGTTCTCTCAGGTGCGGATGTGGTCTGGATATTGTCCTGTGTCCTCTGGTCTTTATTCTAGGAAGGGTTGTCTTTGTTATATTTTCATAGATATATGTTGTTTTGGGAGGAGATTTCCGCTGCTCTACTCACGCCGCCATCTTCCGCCCCTCCTATTTGGACTCTTTTGCGGTTCCATTCAAATCTTAGGGTTATTTGTTGTGGTTCTGTGAAAAAAGCCATTCTTTTTTTTTTTTTTAATAAGAATTGCACTAAATCTGTAGATTGTATTAGGTAGTATTGGATATTTTAACAATATTAGTTCCTCCAATCCATGAGCATGGATTATGTTTCCATTTATTTGTGTCTTCAGTTTGTTTCATCAATATCTTATAGTTTTCAGATACAGGTCTTTCATTTCTTTGGCTACATTTATTGCTGGATATTTTAATTTTTTTGATGCAATTGTAAGTGGGACTGTTTTCTTAATTTCTCTTTCTGCTAATTCATTATTAGTATATAGAGACACAACAGATTTCTGTATACTGATTTTTGTATCCTGCAACTTTACTGAATTAATTAAAAAATTCTAATAGTTTTTGGTATAATCTTTAGGGTTTTCTATATATGGTATCATGCCATCTGCAAAGAGTGAAAATTCTATTTATTTCTTACCAATTTGGATGCCTTTTGTTTATTTTTATTGCCTGATTTATGTGGCTAGGACTTCCAGTACTATGTTGAATAAAAGTGGTAAGAACGAACATTGTTTTATTCCTCATCACAGAGGAAAAGCTTTCAGCTTTTCATCATTGAGTATGCTGGCTATGGGTTTTTCATATATGGCCTTTATTTTGATGAGTATGTTCCTTCTGTACCCATTTTGAGATTTTTTATCATGAATAGATGTTGAATTTTGTCAAATGCTTGTTCTGTAACTTTTGAGATGATCACATAGATTTCATTCTTCTGTTAATGTGGCATATCATGTGGATTTGCTGGTGTTGTACCATTCTTGCATCCCTGGAATAAATCCCACTTGGTCATAGTGAATAATCCTTTTACTGTATCTTTGAATTTAGTTTGAAAATATTTTGTTGAGGAATATTTGCTTCTATGTTCATTAGGGATATTGGTCTGCAATTTCCTTTTTTTGCCGTGTCTGTCTGGTTTTGGTATCAAGGTCTCATAGAATTAATTTCGAAGTATTCCTTACTCTCCTATGTTTTTGAATAGTTTGAGAGGAATAGGTATTAACTCTTCTTTAAATATCAGTAGAATGCATCTGTGAAGCCACCTGTTCCTGGACTTTTGTTTGTTGGGATTTTTTTTTGAAGTATAGTTGATATACAATATTATATTGGTTTCAAGTATACAACATAATGATTCAACAGTTACATACATTAAATCCTCACCCCAACTAGTGCAGTTACTGTCTGTCAACATAGAAAGATGTTACAGAACCACTGACTACATTCTCTATGCTACACTTCCATCTCTATGACAACTTATATTATGATTGAGATTTTGTGTCTCTTTATCCCCCTTACCCACACCACCTACCCAGTCACTTCTCAGTGTCCTTGAGTCTACTGCCATTTGGTTTACAGATTCCACATATGTGAATGCATAAGGTATTTGTCTTTTTCTCCTTGGCTTATTTCACTTAGTATAACACTCTCTAGGTCCATCCATGTCACAATGGCAGGACTTCTCTTTTTATGGCTGAATAGTATTCCATTGTATATATGTACAACATCTTCTTTATCTGTTCATCTGCTGATGGACACTTAGGTTGCTTCCATATCTTGGCTATTGTAAATAATGCAACAATAAACACAGGGGTGTTTTTTTTTTCCAATTAGAGATTTTGTTTTCTTCAGGTAAATTCCTAGAAGTGCAGTGACTGGGTTGTATTGTATTTCTCTTTTTAGCCTTTTGAGGAACCCCATACTGTTTTCCATAGCAGCTGCACCAATTTACATTCCCACCAACATCTTCCATATCCTTGCTAACACTTGTTATTTCTTGTCTTTTGGATAGTGGCCATTGTAACTGGTGTGAGGTGATATTTCATTGTGGTTTTGATTTGCATTTCCCTGATGATTAGTGGTGTGGGGCATGTTTTCATGTGCCTGTTGCCATCTGTATATGTTCTTTGGAAAAATGTTCTGATCCTCTGCCCATTTTTTAACTGGGCTGTGTTTTTTTTTTTTGGTGTTGAGTCGTATGAGTTCTTTATAAATTTTGGATGTTAACCCCTTATCAGATAAACCATTTATGAAATATATTCTCTCATACTGTATATTGCCTTTTTATTTTGTTGATGGTTTCCTTTGCTGTACTAAAGCCTTTTAGTTTAATGTCCCACTTACTCATTTTTGCTTGTTTCCCTTGCTTGGGGATATGTGTCTAGAAAAAAATTGCTCTTGCTTATATTCAATAAATTTTTGCCTATGTTTTCTTTTAAGAGTTTTATGGTTTTGTGTCTTATATTTGGGTCATTAATCCATTTTGAGTTTGCTTTTGTGTATGGATTTTGACTGTAATCCAGTTTCATTCTCTTGTAGGTAGCTGTCCAGTTTTTCCACCATCAGTTATTGAAGAGGATGTCTTTTCCCTGTTGTATTTTCATGGCTCTTTTATCATATATTAATTGACCATATATGTGTGGATTTATATCTGGGTTCTCTATTCTGTTCCATTGACCTATGGGTCTGTTATTGTGCCAGTACCAAATTGTCTTGATTACTGTGGCTTTGAAGTAGAGCTTGAAGTTAAGGAGTGTAACACCACCAGCTTTAATCTTCCTTCTCAGGATTGCTTTGGCTATTTGGGGTCTTTTGTGGTTCCATATGAATTTTAGGATTATTTGCTTTAGTTCATTGAAAAGCGCCATTGATATTTTGATAGGGATTGCATTAAATTTGTAGATTGCTTTGGCCATTTAACATTATTAATTCCCATGAGTGTGGGATAGATTTCCATTTTTTTATGTCCTTAATTTCTTTCATCAGTAACTTACAGTTTTCAGAGTACAGGTTTTTCACCTCCTTGGTTAGGTTTATTTCTAGGTATTTTATTCTTTTTGCTGCAATTGTAAATGGAATTGTTTTCCTGATTTCTCTTTCTGATAATTTGTTGTTAGTATATAGGAATGTAACATAATTCTGTATATTGATTTTATACCCTGCAACTTTGCTAAATCCAGTTTGTTTCATCAATATCAAATATTTTGTGTGTGGAGTCTTTAGGGTTTTCTATATATAGAAATCTACATGTCATCTATATGTCATGTCATCCACAAATAGTGACAGTTTTACTTGTTCTTTACCAGTTTGAATGCCTTTTATCTCTTTATCTTGTCTGATTGCCATGGCTTGGACTTCCAGTACTATGTTGAGTATAAGTTGTGAGAGTGGGCTTCCTTGTGTTATTCCTGATCTTAGAGAAAAAGTTTTCAACTTTTCACCATTGAGTATGTTAGCTGTGGGTTTGTCATATATAGCCTTTATTATGGTGAGCAATGTTTCCTCTGTACACATTTTGTTGAGAGTTTTTATCATGAATGGATGTTGAATTTTGTCAAATGTTTTTTCAGCATCTTTTGAGATGATCATGTTCTTTTTTTCCTTTTGTTAATATGGTGTATCACATTGATTTATTTATGAATATTGTAGCATCCCTGCATCCCTGGAATAAATCCCACTTTATGATGGATGATCCTTTTGATGTATTTTTGAATTGTTTGCTAATGTTTTGTTGAGGATTTTTTCATTTATGTTCATCAGGGATATTGGTCTGTACTTCTTTTGTGGTACCTTTTTCTGGTTTTGGTATTAGAGTGATACTGGCCTCATAGAATGACATTCCCTCCTCTTCTGTTTTTTGGAATGCTTTAGGAAGTATGCCTAAATACTGATACCCTAATGAGTATTAGCTTTTATTTAAATGTTTAGTAGAATTTAGTCCTGAAGCCATCTGGTCCTGGATTTTTTTTGTTGGGAGTCTTTTGATTACCAATTCAATTTTGTTACTGGTAATTGGTCTGTTCAGATTTCTATTTCTTCCTCAGTTAGTCTTGGAAGGTTGTACTTTTCTAGGAATTTGTTTATTTCTTCTAGGTTGTCCAATTTATTAGCATATAATTTTTCATAGTATTCTCTAATAATGTTTTGTATTTTTTGTGGTGTCAGCTGTAACTTCTTTCTCATTTCTGATTTATTTATGTCCTCTCTTTTTTCTTGATCAGTCTGTCTAGGGGTTTGTCTATTGTTTATCATCTCAAAGAACCAGCTCTTGGTTTCATTGATTATTTTTCCTATTGTTCTATTATTCTCTATTTTATTTATTTCTGCTCTGATCTTTATTATGCCTCTCCTTCCACTAACACTGGGTTTCATTTCTTCTTCTTTTCTAGTTTCTTTAGGTGTAAGTTCATTCGACTATTTGGGTTTGTTCTTGTTTCTTGAGGTAGGCCTGTATTGCTATGTACTTCTACCTTAGAATGTTTTTGTAACATCCCATGTATTTTTTCATTTGTCTCCATGTACTGTTTGATTTCTTCTTTGATTTGTTCATTGATCTGTTGATTATTTAGAAGCATCTTGTTTAGCATCCATGTATTTGTGGGGGAGGTTTGTTTTGTTTTATTCATGTAATTGTGATCTGAAAAGATGCTTGATACAATTTCAATCTTTTTGAATTATTGAGGTCCTGTTTGTGTCTTAATATGTGATCTATTGTGGAGAACATTCCATGTGTTATTCAGAAAAATTTGTATCCTGCTGCTTTTGGGTAGAATGTTCTGTAGATCTGTTAAATCCATCTTGTTTAATGTGTTGTTCAATGCCTCTGTTTCCTTATTTGTTTTCTGCATGGTTGATCTATCTGTTGAGGCAAGTGGAGCATTAAAGTCTCCTACTATTATTGTGTGGCTGGCTATTTCCCCCTTTAGGTCTGTTAGTATTTGTTTTATATATGTAGGTGCTCCTATGTTGGGTGCGTAGATATTTACAAATGTTGCATCCTCTTGTTGGATTGATCCCTCTATCATTATGTAATGCCCTTCTTTGTCTCTTGTTACTTTCTTTGTTTTGAAGTCTATTTTGTCTGATAGAAGTATTACTACTCCTGCTTTCTTCTCCATTTTATTTGCATGAAGTATCTTTTTCTATGTCTTTAGGTCTGAAGTGAGTCTCTTATAGGCAGCAAATAGATGGGTCTTATTTCTTTATCCATTCTACCACTCTGTCTTTTGATTGGTGGTTTTATCCATTTACATTTAAGGTAATTATTGATAGGAATGTACTTATTGTCCTTTTATTAGTTGTTTTCTGGTTGTTTTTGTAGTTATCCCCTGTTTCTTTCTTCCTTTCTTATACTCTTCTGTTGTTACTTGATGGCTTTTAGTTTTATGCTTGGGCTTCTTTACATTTTTTTGTGTATCGATTATAGGCTTTAGATTTGTGGATACCATAAGGTTCAAAGATAATCTTCTAAATATGTAACAGTCTATATTAAGTTAATGGTCTATTTCAAACACATTTTAAAAGTACTAATTTTTTATTTTTCTTCCTCCCGCATACTTTATGTATGCCATAATCTACATCTTTTGTATATCTCTTGACTGATTTTCTGTATAGTTAATTTACTACTTTTATTTTTTAACTTCAGACTTGCTTAATAAGTAATTGGTCTACTACCAGACTACTGTAGGTTTATTTTCACTGATGAAAAATATATAGGCTTAAGAACATTTCCATTTATGGAAGTACCTTTAACATATCCTGTAATGCTAGTGTAGTGGTGGTGAATTCTTCTAACTTTTGTTTATCTGGGAAACATTTAATCTTTCCTTCAATTCTAAATGATAACCTTGCTGAGTAGAGAATTCTTCATTGTAAGTTCTTCCATTTCAATACATTGAATATTTCACACCATTCCCTTCTGGATTGTAAAGTTTCTGCTATCTAATGATAGCCTTATGGAGTTTCCCTTATAGGTAGGTAACTGTCGGCCTCTCTCTTGCTACTTTTAAGATTCTAGCTTTATCTTTAATCTTTGTCATTTTAATTACTATATGGCTTGGTGTTCTCTTCCTGGGGCTCCTTTTGTTAAGGACTTTGTGAACTTCTAGGAACTGGGTGTCTATTCCCTTCCCCAGATTGGGCAAGTTTTCAGCTATTATTTCTTCAAAGAGACTTTATATTCTTTTGTCTCTCTCTTCTCCTTTTGTACCTCATTATGTGAATATTGTTTCATTTGGAGTTGTCACATGATGCCCTCAGCATCTTCTCATTTAAAAAAATCTTTTTTCTCTCTGTTCCTCAGCTTGGTTGTTTCCCTGTTCTCTAATTTCCATCTCATTGATTCTCTCCTCTACTTCCAGTAGTCTACTCTTCATTCTCTCCATTGTGTTTTTCATTTCAGTTACTGCATTCTTCAGTTCTGAGTGGTTCCCCACCCAATTTTCTAACTCTTTGTTGAAGTTCCCACTGAGATCATCAATTCTTTTCTGCAGGTCAGTGAACATCTTTATGACTGTTACTTTGAAATCTTTATCAAGAAGATAGGTAATCTCTTGTTTCATTTAGCCCTCTTTCTGGTGTCTTATCCTTGTTCTTTTGTTTGGATCATATTCCTCTGCAGCCTCATTTTGTCTGGGTTTCTGTGTTTCTTCCTTTGTATTAGATAGATCAACTAAGCCTCCTGGTCTAGGAAATAATGAATTTATAAAGAAGGCATCCTGTGGTGCCCAGAAGCTCAACTCTTTGCTCACCAGTGCCTGGTTCTCCTTTGCAGTGTAGCCACAGTTGCTGTTGGTGGGCTGTGGGCAGGGCCATCTTTCTGCCTGCCTGTGTGCAGTGGCTGATCTGTCAGCAGAGGCTGACAGCTTGCCTCACTGTGCCCTTTGTGCACAGGACTGAGATACCAGCAAGGGAGATGGAGTGGTTGGAGCTTGCTCTCATGAGGGCCTGACCAATTGGGCTGAGGGAGGGGTGGGGAAGCATCATCCACCTGAACTTTCTCTTCCAGGGAGAGCTCCAACCCCTGCCCCTCTGGCACATTGCTGCTACTGGTGAATCTTTCAAACTGCCACTTCTGTGTTTAGATCTTAGGGGACCAATGGAGTGTGCCTGTCCTCCACAAATGACAGGAGTCTCAGCCTCCCTTATGTCCAGCCCTGTTAATCACTAAAGTCCAAGGCAATGTGGACTCATGTTCCCAGAGCAGATCTCCAGGGCTATGTGTGCAGGACTCATGAGCACTTATCCCTTCCCTGCTCCACTCCTCTCCCTCCCACTTATGGGCCTGCTATGGGGGAAGGGCTTTAGTCCTGCTTGATAGTGGCTTGCACCCCTTTACATTTCTCTGTGTGGTCTATTCTTCACCAGGTATAAGATAGTTGTCTGTTCTGCAGTCTTCAGGTTGCTTTCAGGGTTAGTTGTATTTGCTGCAGTTACTTCCTTGGTGTGTAGTGGGAGGCTTCCACATTGCCTTCCTACTCCACCATCTTTATCTGTTTGGGTTTTTTTACTTACTGATTCAATATCATTACTAGTAATCACTCTCTTCAAATTTTATAATTCTTCCTAGTTAAATCTTGGAAGATGGTATATTTCCAGGAATTTATCCATTTCTTCTATGTTGTCCAGTTAGTTGGCATATGATTTTTCATAGTAATTTCTCATATTCCTTTGCAGTTTTGAGATGTCAGTTGTAACTTCTTTTTTAATTTTGAGTTCTCTGTTTTTCTTGATGAGTCTGGCTAAATGTTTATCAGTTTTGTTGATCTTTTTCAAGAACCAGCTTACTTTCCTTGATTTTTAAATTAATTTTTAGTCTCTGTTTCACTTCTTTCTGCTCTGTTCTTTAATTTTTTCCTTCCTTCTACTAGTTTGGGCTTTGTTTCTTCTTTCTAGTTCATTTAGGTATAGGGTTAGATTGTTTATTTGAGTGTTTTTCTATTTCTTTTTTTGTATTTTTTAATTTTTATTAAGGTATGATTGTTATACACTCTTATGAAGGTTTTACATGAAAAAACAATGTAGTTACTACATTTACCCATATTATCAAGTCCCCACCCATACCCCAATGCAGTCACTGTCTATCAGTGCCGCAAGCTGCCAGAGATCCACTACGACCCTTCTCCGTGATACACTGTTCTCCCCGTGATCCCCCACATCATGTGTACTAAACATAATACCCCTCAGTCACCTTCTCCCTCCCTCCCCACCCGCCCTCCTACACCCCTCCCCTTTGGTAACAACTAGTTCATTCTTGGAGTCTGTGAGTCTGCTGACATTTTGTTCCTTCAGTTTTGCTTCATTATTATACTCCACAAATGAGGGAAATCATTTGGTACTTGTCTTTCTCCGTCTGGCTTATTTCACTGAGCATAATACCCTCTAGCTCCATCCATGTTATTGCAAATGGTAGGATTTGTTTCTTTCTTATGGCTGAATATTATTCCATTGTGTATATGTACCACATCTTCTTGATCCATTCATTTACTGATGGACACTTAGCCTGCTTCCATATCTTGGCTACTGTAAAAAGTGCTACAATGAACATAGGGGTGCATCTGTCTTTTTGAAGAGTGTTTTCCTATTTCTTGAGGTATCACTATAAACTTACTTCTTCAAACTGCTTTTGCTCCATCGCAAAGATTTTGAATTGATATGTTTCATTTGTCTACAGGCATTTTTTGATTTCCTCTTTGCAATCTTCATTGCCTCATTAGTTGTTTAATATCATGTTGTTTAGCCTTCACGTGTTTGTATTTTTCTCCAGTGTTTTTCTTGTAATTGGTTTCTAGTTTCATACCTTTGTGGTTGGAAATGATACTTCATATCATTTCAGTCTTCCTAAATTTATTGAGACTTGTTTTGTGACCCAACATGTAATCTATACTGGAGAATTTTTCATATGCACTAGAGAAAAATGTCTATTCTGTTTTTGGATGGAATGTTCTGTATATATCTGCTAAGTCCCTCTGGTCTAACGAGTCATTCAAATTCACTGTTTCCTTGTTGATTTTCTGAGTGCTCTATCCATTGATGTAAGTGGGAGGTCTTAATGTCCCCTATTATTATTGTACTACTGTTAATTTCTCCCCTTATGTATATTAATACATATTAATTACAATTTTTATATCTTCTTGATAGACTGATTCCTTTGTCATATAATGCCTTTCTTAGTATCTTGTTACAGTCTTTATTTTAAAGCCTGTTTTGTTGGATATAAGTACTGCTACCCCAGCTTTTTTTATTTCCATTTGCAATGAATATTTTTTCCATCCCTTCACTTTCAGTGTATACATGTCTAAATCCAAAGCAAGTCTCTTATAGATAGTGTATAGATGGGTTTTGTTTTTTTTATCCATTCAGACATTTTATGTCTTATGATTGAAGCATTTCGACCATTTATGTTTAGTCTTATTGAGGTGTGTACTTATTGCCATTTTATTATTTTCTTATTGTTTTTGTAGTTCTCTTTTCTCTTGCTCTCTTCCCTCAAGATAGATGACTTTTAGTTTGGACTCCTCCTTATTTTTTGTGTTTTAAGATTCTTAAGGTCTTGGTTTGTGGTTACCATGAAGTTCATATATGACATCTAAGAACACAGCAGTCTATATTAAGTTTATGGTTGATTAAGTTTGAACACATTCTAATAGCGCTACATTTTTCCTCCCCTTCTGCCATGTTTTATGTATATGATGTCATATAATACATATTTTTATTTTGTGATTCCCTTAATTTTTTAGATATAATTGATTTTACTACCTTGTCTTTAAATCTTCATACTAGCTTTATTATAAAGATGTAAATCTTTTACTATAAAGATGTAGTACCTTTACTATATTTTTGCTTTTTTCAGTGAATTTTTTCCTTTCATAATTTTCATCTAGTATGGCCTTTTCTGCTTAAAGAAGTCCCTTCAACATTTCTTTCAAGCCCAGTTTAGTGGCAATTAACTCCTTTGTTTGGAAAACTCTTTATATCTTCTTCCATTCTGAATGATAACCTTTCTGGGTAGAATATTCTTGGTTGGAGGTTTTTTTTCTCTTTGAGCACTTTTAATGTATCATGCCACCCCCTTCTGGCCTGTAGAGTTTCTGCTAAAAATATCAGCTGCTAGCCTTTAGGGGCTTTCCTTGTATGTAATTAGTTGCTTTTCTCTTTGCTGGTTTTAAGATTCTTTGTCTTTAGTCTTTGCCATTTAATCATGATGTGTCTTGGTGTGGACCTCCTTGGATCCATCTTGTTTGGGGCTCCTCTGTGCATCCCAGACCTGGCTGTTTCCTTTCCCAGGTTAGGGAAGTTTTCAGCCTCTTTCTCTCTGTTCTTTCTGGGATCACTGTAATGTGAATGTTAGTGTGCATGATGTTGTTCCAGAGGTCCTTTAACCTATCCTCAATTTTTAAACTTCTTTTTTCTCTTTGTTGTTAGCTTGAGTGCTTTCTACTGCCTGGTGTTCCAGGTTGCTGATTCATTCTTCTGCATCCTCTAAACTGCTCTTGATTTCCTCTAGTGTATTTTTTAAAAATCTCATTTATTCTATTCTTCATCTATGATTGGTCTTTTTTATATTTTATATTTATGTTTTATATTGTCTTTCCTGAGCTCTCCATTCTTCTCTTGAGTCTGGTGAGCATCTTTATAATCATTACTCTTCATCAGTTAGATGGCTTAACTGTCTTTTCAGTTCTTCTTCAGAATTTTTATCTTGTTCTTTCATTTGAAGCATCTTCCTCTTTCTTGTTTGTTTCATGAATTAGGAAAAACAGCTTTTTGAAGCAGTGGACCTTGTGTAGGAATGTCCTGTGTAGACTGTGTGCCTGGTAGCTTTGGCTGGCTGGTT
The DNA here is from genome assembly GCF_030020395.1 of Manis pentadactyla. Lineage (NCBI taxonomy): Eukaryota > Metazoa > Chordata > Mammalia > Pholidota > Manidae > Manis > Manis pentadactyla. The sequence goes on along the minus strand of NC_080021.1, from coordinate 116,403,289 downwards.
GGATGCAGGCTTGGGCAGAGGTCCCTTTGAGCTCTGCACTGAACTGCCCTGGTGGGATGTCTGGAGCCAATGTGAGTGTGGGCTGGGGGTTCTGGGTCACTCTGAGATGGTGCCCCCCAGCAGGAGGGCCAAAGTCTTGGCAGGCATGGATGGCAGGCGTGGACCTCTGTGCAGGGGTTGCCCTGGCTGGTTGACAGGAGCTGGAGCAGGTGTAGCTCGGGGGTGGGTCCTTGGGCACGCCATGCAGGGGGTGCCCTGGTGGGACTACTGGAGCTGAAGCAGGCAGGGGTGTCCCAGAGTGCACCATGCCAGTGCTGCCTCAGGGGGACTTATGAAGCTTTTGTGGGGTCTGGGGCCCACTGAGGTGGCAGGCTGGCTAAGTGCCTGGAACCTGCTCCTGCCAGTGCTATCAAGGTGGAGGAGGAATGTAAACAGTGGTGCTTGCCAGCATCCCTGATCCTGGAGAGAGTTTCAGCAGGCCCCCCCCCCCCATTTGGTGGATGCTCTAGTGTTAGTGAATGGGTTTCCTTTGCTTATTTTCTAGTTGTCCTTCAAACTATACTTTTTTCTGTGCTCAAGGGCAAGCGATCTGTGCATAGGTCTCAGTGACATCCCTCTCAGTGCAGCCTTGTTTCATGGGTGGGGTCCCCATCACTGCTGTGTCCTTGCCTCTCCTGTTGTTCTATCCTCTGCTGTGCAGAAGCTGTTCACTCACCCTCAGATCTTCTTCCAGAGGAACTGCTCTGTGTGCAGGTGCAGGTTTGGTGTGTATGTGGGAGGAGGTGGGTTCGGGCCCTTCCTATGCTGCCTGCCATCTTAGACTCTCCACCATGGTCATTTTAGAACATTTCTGTCACCCCAAAAAATGTTGCCACATGCTCATCTGCAGCCAACCTTCACTCCCATCTTTTTCCATCCACCGCTGACTGGCTTTCTGCCTGAATGGATTTGCCTTTTCTGAAATTTTGTATGAATGGAATTAAACAATATGTGGCCTTTTGTATCTGGCTTCTTTTACTCAGTAATACTCTTGAGATTTATCAGTGTTGGGCTGTGTATCAGTAGTTTGTTCCCTGTATTGTTGGACAGTGTTCTGTTGTACGGATAGTAGTCCACTTATGGATGTACCACATTTTGTTTATCCATTTCTCAGTTGATGGACAAGTGGGCTGCTTACAGGTTTGGGCTATTATGAATCATGCTGCTATGAACACACATGTAAGTCACTGGGTAGACAGAAGTGTTACTTTTATAATCAGAAAAGAACAACAGAAGGACCAAAATGGGTCTTCAAGCTATTTCTGGAATCTACCTCCTTTTATCAAAAGAAGCTGTACCAGTGGGGCTGAAGTTTTAAAATAAGAAGAAAAATTAGTGGGCTGCTGAGCAGGCTTTGCCTGTGCCTCCCAGGGGACACCCAGGAGGAACAGAGATGATGGCTCTACTCTGGAACCACTTCCACTCATACCATTCCCCAGAGCTGCAGAACACACATGCCGTTTCATGTATCCACTCCAGCTCTGATATCAATCTCAAGCCCAGAGATCAGTTCCCCTCTTTAAAAGTCTGTGGGTTCAAAAGCAGCAAATTAAGGAAATATCAATTCGCTGACTCTGTATGTTTTATAAAAGTTCACCAGTGTGGTTTGCTGTTTGAGTAGCAGTGGAGAAAGGCCTGAAGCACCGATGCAACTTAATGGGCTGAGTTAAGATTTAGCATCTCACGTTTTTAGTCTGGGTCCTTCTCAGTACACAAAGGTCAAAGGTTGTAGCAATGAAGAGAAAAGGATCAGAAGAACCAAGTAAGAGGATCTAGTTCTGTAAGCAGGGAAGAGATCAGTAAACAACTTGGAGGGAAGGAGGTAAACAATAATTTGGAATGTAATTTGGGTGCCCTACTTGCAGAGGGCAAGAAGCATGCTGGCAGTGCACACTGGGGGATAATACAAGGAGGTTTACCGGATTTTAAAGCACTTTGGGGCAATTTGGTGTTAATGAAAATTGCAGATGACAACTTTATTATCTGTAATAGGCTCTCTACTCGAAGCTCTTCTAGCAACCTGAGTTACTTTCTGTGGACATAAAGCCCAGGTGACTTTTGAACTGTCCCCATGCAGGCAGCCCTGCCTGTTTATATGAAGACTTCTCTGCTCCTCTTTGTAAATTACCTATGGGACATATACTCTGAAACCTTCTCTCTACTTTTCCTTTTACATTTATTTTCCTTGGGAGGTTTTGTTTCTGTTTAACCTGTAATTTCTAGGTATATGACTACATTCCTTACTTTCAACTCTTATGCTTTCCTCTTTTAGCCTCTGTAACCAAAATATGAACACCAGCAGGTTTCTGGTGCTTGATGATATTCAAAGAGCTTCCTCTTGCTCCTTGCCAAGAATCAATCCTGTGATGTGGCAGGATTGCCAGTACTGACTCCTTATTTGAAAAAGAGGAAATTGAGGTGGGGAAGTTCAGCAACGACCTAGTAATCACACAGTCATAAAGTGGTGGTACGCTGAGTGGGTTACAGGCCCCTAGCCCTGGTGTAGCGCAGGGTGAGGGTCACGCAAGTGATGAGGTTTAAGACAAATGTGCTGTTATCTGATGGGTTAAACTTAGACCAAAAGGAAAGGGGCACTCAGTAACAACTCACAGGAGGTCTACAGAATTTGTTCAAAACCAGCAATCTGGGATTGTAAGAATGTAAGAGCGTGTGAATTTTCTAACTCATTTTTAAGTTTGCTACATGCCTTATATATTCATTATTTTTAAAAACACACCAATATCCTGAACTTGAGACATAGATGAAGTTGTAAAGAGCTTCTGTTGAATGATGATTTGTCAGAATGTGTTTTCAACAGAGTATTTTCAGGGGTTGAATAATTACTTTTATGACCTTGTATAAAATGTTACCTTCAACTAAATTACTGGGTATGGCAATTAACACTTAATGGTGAAATGTTTCTCAGGAAAGGAACATGCTTGGCAGTCAATGTGAACCAATCAGTGGTGTTTATTCTGAAGCTTTTATTTTGGAGTCCAATATTGCAAAATGACACGTTTAATGTTTATGACAGGTATTAGAAATTGAGATGTTTTTTATTTCTACTATTTTAGAGTAAAATTGTAGATAATGTTCCAAACTGTCATCAAAAAAATGCAGAGCAAACTTTTCTGTATATAAACTGTACATAAAAACAAGGCACTATACATTTTGGGGAAATAGGTAGAGAGGTGGATTTGCACAAATGCTTCCCAGCCCATGCCAGGAAGTACAAATCTTTGCTCACTGTAGCACCGAGGCAGCACTCAGAAGAAGTCAGACCTCACGCTAGAGGAGACATTTCTGAACACGTGTGAGGATACATATCGGTGGCAGAACTCATTCCGTAGAAGCAACTCTATCTACCTTTTAGTACTATTTTGACACTGAAAAAAAGTCTTCAAAGTGAATGAATACATATTGCTTTGTTAAATACATATTTGATTTATATGGTGTTTATATAAATATATATATATATCTTAGAATCCACAAACTATCAAAATAACACTTTATAAAGAGAACTGCTTCCAAAAAGGCGGCACGGGAACAGGAGGGCTGTGCTCCTAGCAGCTGCTGAGGAAGCGCTGCCCAAGTGCATGTAAGGATACTTTTCTTAACATACCTGCTGAGTCGTGGAAAGGGAATTCCAAATAGGGCTCTTAAACATTTACAAAATACACAACCCCAGGACAAACAGTAGAGCTAACAGCTTCAGGTTTTGAAAACTCTTGATTCAAAACTATTTTTTCAAATACCAATCCAAAGAAATATCCATTTTTCTGGTCCAGTGGTATTGAAAGCAATGACACGGTACCACCAGCATCTCCCCAACTCAGAACAGACCTTTTGCTTTCTTCAGGTTCACCTGCTTCCAGGCGGGCAGTGCATTGTATTCCTCTCTGGTCATATCTAGTGCAAACTGAAATCGAGAGAGACACCCAGTGGCTGAGTACAAGGACTCTCATACAAGCCATGTGTGTTGCTGTCCCACCTAGACATGCACTTACCTCAAAGTCTTCATCAGTGAGATAAATCTCAAGCTTTAAAGGATCAACTCCCTCGGGCAGTGGCCTGGCGAAGAGTTCAGCCAGTGGGTAAACGGTTTTACACAGCTTTGCTAAGACATCTTCCACGAGTGTGATCTGATTAGAAACTTCTGTATCCTAGGGAAGAGAAGGGAGCAGTGTGCCATATCTGAACATGTGCTTTCTGCAAATACAGTGTTGTCCCATCCGGAGCCCAGACAGGCTTGCTCAGGGGGGAAGAGACTCCAAAATTGAAAGAAAATGCCCAAAGCTCCTCCGTTCTCCTGAATTTTAGATGTCTCTTGGCCCCACCAAAATGTTTCAAATAAATTCTGTCTTGACGCTGCCCCACAAAGAACATTTGGGAACTATCACATGAGCGAATTATGGCATAAGATTATTAAATGTGAAGTCTCAACACCAGAAACATTCAAATAATGGAATTTGTTTTAAAAGTTAAAAAAAATTAACCTGAAAAGAATCACATAACCCCTCTCATCCCATTTCTTAATCTACTTAGAATATGATGCTGAATCAAGATTTACTTTATTCTGAAAATACTGTTTCAGGTAAATCATCTTCCTATGTTAAACTTGGGATCCCAGACTGGCTACCCTCCCTGGTGGTGGGGCGAAGGTGAACGACTAACGTTGCTGAATTCAGCATTAATACCTGGTACAGACTAGTAGTCAAGAGGTGGGTTTCAGAGTACGCCTGAGAAAAGCTACTTCATGTTTCTGAGCCTTGGCTCCTTCCCCAGTAAAATAAGGATGATGATAATGAGATGAATCTTAACTGACTGGTGTCAAAATCAAAGGAGAAAACAAATGTGAAGTGCTTGGAGCCATGCCTGGTACACAGTGGGCACTCAGTGAAAGTCCATTGTCATTACAGAGTGCTGGCGTGGGAAGCCCAGCTGGGCGCTGGCTGGAAGGAAGCCTGCAGGCCTCCGCAAGACATTGTACAGCCCCTGCTGAGTGCTAGTGAATACAGAAAAACAGTGCTGATTTATGTCCTTGAACTCTGACTGTATGAGGCACCGACAGTGCTCGTACTCCCTGGAGTTTTTAGGTTCCATGGATCACATATTTATTGTGAATAGAGCCATCTCACTACAACTGTGTCAGAGAGCAGGCTGCCCCGGGGAGACCCAGCCCACTGGGCTGCAGAGCAGAGGTAAGGCTCACACTACACAGGCCCTCTCTGTTGTTAAGGAGCAGGGAATTTTTTTGTTTGTTTAAACTTACAAGAGTATTTTACAGGAAGTCTTGGTATCTCCCCCGGAAGAGTGGCTCTTCCTACACAGTAAGAAAACCCAAACGGAACAAACGTATTTCCCACCAAACCAAAAGAATAAAAAAGCTCTTGAAGCTGCTGTGTTAGGGATGTTATAAACTAAGAAATTCTACATAGTGGTAGTAAGCTAAGCTTCCTTTTTTTGGTGTGGTTGGAAATGATAACTTCTGGTTGATAATGTTTTGGTAAATACAGGTTATGATAAATGCTTCAGGTGGTTTTATAAAAGACAATACTAATGAGACATTAAGCGCTACCTTGCCGGGAGTAACCCCTACACATCTGTTCGCTCAGTTGCTAGTTCTCCACAGGTTGACTTTGTGTCTCGTCTGCCACAGGGTGAATGTCTGAAGCCTGAGGACTTCATTGTGCCTTACAAGGCCTTGAGAGGCAACAGATTCTTAGCCTACTGAATGCAGAGACAGCAGCTTTTACTTAGGTATATTCTCCAAAGTAATTAAATTCACCTTTACTTTTAAGTGTTTTAAATTTGAGCATTACGTGTAGAAAACTACTAAACTAGTTCGATTGACTTCTCCTTAGGCTGTTCTTCTTTCTAATTCTACAAAAGTGCAGCTGGATGCTTCTCCCCAAGGCAGTCGGCTCACAGTCCGAAAGGCCGGGGAACCACCTTCCTAGGGAAGAAAAGCGTCTCACCATTTCTGTGATTTCGGCAATGTCCTCCCTGTGCTCCCAGCTGGGAAACATATTGGTGAATGTCAGGGGTTCCAGGCCAGCGTGAATAAGGTAAGACTTGGGGGGCGGCTTCTTGATATTTTTTCCTGCAGATCCACAGAAGGCAAATGTCAGTACACCTGGGCTGGGTCCCGAGATCCTCTCTCTCTGATTTCCCTTGAAATCTTTCCTTCTTTGTTTGGTTCTCTGGACTTCATGCTGCAAGTGGAAGCTATGAGTAGTTCCTAACAACACATGGATAATGTTTATGTAAAATGTTAATTTTATCCATATGACTTTGCATGTAATTGACGTGACTCTCTACATCCTGAACCTAACAAAATGCTTCTAGGTCTCTGGATGCGAGGAAGCCTGTCTGTGGCTTCTGGGGGATAGTTTCACCCTCCCATGATCACCTATAGAAGTATTCCTCTGACTTCCTAAGGCAGAATTAAGTTCAGTATGAATTAAACAGCTGATGGCAGCATTTTATAAGGCACTGGAGCCTAAATATTTGGTGGAAAGTTAAGTTTTTCAAGAGAGAATTGACGGCACAAACTCAATGAAACCAACCAATGAAACTTTGAAAATACAGGTGGGTTAGTCACTGGTATCTTCAGTTTATATGAAATACTACAAGTTTCAGGTGGCCAGTTAGTACAGTAAAAAACTATGAACTAATTATAGAGCTCTCTTTTTAGATATAATACTAAAAATAAAAATGACTGATAAAAAGGCTGCTAGTGGCTTTCAAGCCATTCAGAGGAGCATTCTCCTCTCCCACACTGCGCTGTGTGTGCGGGTGGAGGCCTGCGTGTCTGCAGCATGATTAATCCTGAGTGCCAAAGAGATTTAACCGGTCCAGGGCATTGCCCCATTAACATCAAGAGTAACAGGTTAGATGGCCTTATAATATAAAAGAAAAACAAATCCTCACTCATGCTGGGCAGCCGAGAATGGACTGATCTCAGAAGGGAAAAGACCCCTGGCTCCATCACACCCCACCAGGCCCGCCAGAGTCTGCAGCCCGGGCACTGATGCCTCACCTTTGCAGTACTGGAGCACCGTCTCCATGGCGCTCTTGCGGTCGGAGGCCCAGCGGATGCGGGCAGAGCCAGCGATCTTGTTCTCAATGGGCCACCAGCCTTGCCAGAGGTACACCTCATGGTGATTGTCAACTAGGAAAAGTGCTGTGAGGGCAAGGACAGAGCAGACAATCAGGAGCATCTTCACGGATGCTTCCAGCTTACTCTTGAGGCAAGAGGAGGCAGCTACAATGTGGGCCTTGTTCTTCCTCTCCTCACATTCCTTCCCCCTGCCTCATCAGCCAGCCTGCTAGCGGCCCTTCTGGGTACTGGCAGGCACAACATATGTGCCACTTACAGGGTTGTCAGCACCGTTTGTCTCCGAAGACTGTGTGCAGAACTGGAGAGAACATCATACCCTGCAGGTCACTGGCATTCGTGCTCCCTGTGTGACAGCTCTGTAGGTGATGTAAGTCTATGGTTCTTTCCTCATCTAACCATCAGTCTGCCTTATTCCAGGTGGCAAGGGCTCTCACATTTGCTAGCTCAGCTTGCCGAGTCCTTTCCTAGCGTCCATATCAGGGTTCTGTGGAACGCACACCCTTGAAAGGTTGACACCCCATCCTGAGCCACTGGATGAAGAGGGTGGGTAGAAGCCTCTCTTTGAAGACACTTGCTAATATTTCCCACAGTATGACATGTGCACTGTCAAGCTTTTAATGTGCTGAGCTGGGCCGCTAGCATCCAGGGATGGTCCAGACTCAGGTGACTGACTGTCCCAACCAGAACAAGAGCACATGGCCTGTCTTGAGGTGGAGGTTGAGTGGAAACCATCCTGACCTTGGAATCAGAAGACAGGGGTGAGGGCCATGGCCCAGGGGTATAGCCTTGGTACAGCAGACACTATTTTTTGGCTACCTCAACAGATGCTCTTTGCAGCTGGGGGTTTCTGGGAAAGCTCCACTCTGCCTGATAAGGGGAGAGGCATGGCCATTACTGCCTTTTATCTTATCCTCTCCTTTCTGTCCTGAAGGAACACATGAAGGCAGGAGAGACTCTAGTCCTGATGCAGTCACACTCAACCCATTCTTAACTTAATATTTGGGTGAGTTAAGTAACTGAGCCTCAGTTTCTTATACTATAATATGTGACTGATGTCACCTTTTTGGGTAGGTGTAAGGATTAAATGAGATAATATAAGTTTGTTCTGGCAGTATACTTGGCAAATAAAAACTGCTCAATAAATGCAGAAGTAAAATAAAGAGGCTTTTAGAAAGATGTATCTGCTGCTCAGCACAATTACCCCCTTCCGTGGGCCATACCTGGCTGTGGTGCACTGTACAGATCTTCCTGCAGGAAGGGCATTGAGTTAACCACAGAGGCGTCTCGGGCAGGATACATGAACTCCGTGGCTGAGAAATCGCCAGAGGAGCTGCTGAGGATGAACAGGCGGGGTGTGAAGTTAAAATTTCCAGGATCTTTGAAAGAAAAGAGAAAGTGAAGAATTAGGTGAGATTTATCTGACCTGTGAGGTGAGGAAGGCCTTTTTAATCATAATTGTAAAAGAAGTGATCAAAGGAGAAGAAATTTATGCATTGGCAGCATAAAAATGAAAAATTACAAACAAAACAAAAAGGCAAGGGACAAAATGGAAAATGTGGAAACTTAATATCCTTAACATATAAAGGAATGTAAGGAAAAGATAAATATCTCAAAGAAAATGTGCAAAAGCACAAATAAAACATTCACCAAAGTAGAAATACAAATGATTTAAAAAAATCTAAAGTGTTTAATGGTACAGTTGACTCCTGAACAATGCAGGAGCTAGGGATGCCAACCCTCCATGCAGCAGGAAATCTGTGTATAACTTTTGACTCCCTAAAACTTAATTACTAATAGCCTATTGTTGACCAGAAGCCTTACTGATAAAGTTCATCAACCTTTTGTATGTTATAGGTACTATATACTATATTCTTATAAAGTAAGCTAGAGAAAAGAAAATGTTATCAAGAAAATCATAACTTACTGTACTATTTTTATTGAAAAAACCTGCATATAAGTGCTATTCAAGGGTCAACTATATATAGTTCTAATTTAAAACACTAAGTTAAAACAGTGCTTACATAGCAATTTTCCCCCATCAATTTTAGCAAAGAGGAAAATGGTAATGTACCAAGTCTCTGATGGGACATTTTTCTAGGAAATGTGTACTTTGACACTTGTTGATATGTCTGTAAGACTTCCAACTTTAATACAGCAGTTGCCTACCTAGGCATTTACCTAGTGAATGCAGACAAATTATTCACAACTCTATTATTGCATAATAGAGAAAAAAAGGAGCTAACTCTCCAACATGAGGAGAACAGGTTAAGCAGAGAATGGCATATATTATGGAATATTCATGGGATTCCCCATAGCCATTAGAAGTCTAAATAGTAACAACCTGGGAGATTGTTCATAATAAAGGGAAAAAATCAGGTTACAAAACAGTGTGTATAATGCTATCCAAATAAAAAAAAAATAGGTATGTTATGTACATATCACACGGAAATGTGAATTCTGGTTATCTTCAAGCTGTGATAAGGGATTTCTTAACTTCTCTATACTTTCAAACTTTTCCATCATCAATATGCATTATTTAAAAAATTGAGAGGCAGTATAATGGAGTAGTTTTGAGTAAACTCTATTGTTGTCCAGCCTTGGGCAAGTTGATGAACTTCCCTGTGCCTCAGTTTCCTCTTTGGTTAAAAAAATGCAGTGTTGGGTTGGAAGCGGTAAATGAGTTGATGTATATCAGATGCTTAGACAATTACTAAGTAATTCAGGATGAGCCAGGCATTGTTAGCTTCCCTTCTTATGTTGATCTGTATTTTGTGTATTTCAATATAAAACTGACTTACTCTCTAACTTGAACTCCACTGCTGCCCTGCACCCTGCATGCTGGCCAGGCTGAAGGCATCTGCTCATCTGGCTTCCTGGAATTTTCTTCCCTTCAAGTCATACTTTCCTCCAAGGCTCTATGTCAATGCCCTGTCTTCTTTGGAGCCATGTCTAAGTAATCTTTCTCCTAACTCAACACCTCTTCTGTGGCATCAAATTCTTATTTGGCATTATAATTAGCCATCCCTGTTCTTTAGCCTCCTTATGGGGTTGCAGGCCCATGAGGACCTAGCCTAGGTTTAATTCAGTGTGGTGGTCATAGCATGTGCTTAGCAGGTATGTAGAGAATAAATCAGCAACCCAAGGCCACGCACGTGCCTCACCTTGCAGCATGCAGTCATAGGCTTTCCTGTCTCGCCTTCCCAACGCATCCCAGAAACCCAGGGGCTCGGATCCTTCGTCACACTCATGTATTGTCACTTTGCTGCTGCTGTGCAGCCCTGCCTCCAGGGGACATCTGCACGGAGAGAGTCCAGTAATTATTTAGAAGCCCTGGAAGTGCAGGCAGCACCCAGTTCAAGATGGAATCTACAGATCAGGCCACCTTCTCTCTTTCACTTCCAACTAAAACATTCTTACCAATGAATGAAAACATGCCCTGCAGTTTTGAGGGTGGGGGGCAGCTTGGCCCTCAGGACGGTACAGTCACATATAAAATGCAGTGAAAGTGATATATACTCACATATGTTTACATACGTATTTACTATTTCTTGCTAAGCTTCATGGGGACAGAAATGGGTTTGTCCCTGGTCCCCAAATCTGTGCTTGACAGCAGGAAGGTGCTTGGGTAGCTTCCCGCAGGAAGCCCCCTGTGGGGAGGTCCTCACATAACAACACTCACTGTTCTTTGATTTTATTTGCGGCAGTCCTTCCAACTTCCTTCGTGTGGGCCTGGGCTTTGCATCCATGCCACAAGTAGATGAGGGCTTTATTTACATTGAGCACAACCATGGAAGTCCTGGACCTCAAACTACTGCAGTGACAGGCCACTTCCAGCAAGTTTCCTTCGACGGGCACTTCTCCACGTACACAGTACAGCCTCCACTCGCCTGCAGGGGGCAGCAGCGGCGCAGAGTTAGATCTGCCGCGGGGAGAGCGGGCCTGCAGGTCGCCTCCATGACTCAAGGGAGGGCGGCGGCCCGTGCCGTGCCACTGCTGAAGCCAGCAGCCATCTTACTGTGGGCCCGGAGGGTACATCCCTCTAGAGTTAAAAGCACGTCACAATGCAAAATAACTATTTTTACAAATTTACAAAATACCTAGGTAAGTTATGGAACAGGCATATTTAAAAGGATTAAATTCTGAACTTTTAAAGTTAAGAGGATTTTTGGCTAGGGAGGGGTGCTGGTCAACAAAAAATCTCATAATTTATACCAGAAGATCCACTGATTTTTTTTTTTCCCCTCCTAAAAACAGTCATGGGGAGGATTCGGTTTAAGGTGAAGTACTCTTCCAGACCCCTGCTTGAGAAGGGTAAACTCCACGGGAGGTGGGTAGCAGTTGTGAGCTGACTTATAAGGCAAATGTTAGGAGGCGTTCAGGAGTAAGGCCCCCGCTGTACGGAGAGAGACTTACTTAAACCCCCATGCATTTAAAATACCTTCCGGGAAAGGAAAAAAAATTAAATTCCAACAATTAAATGGACTTACTCTGTGCATTTTCTTCCTCCTCTTCCCTCCTCCCGGCGTGGACCACCATACCCCCCTGGAAGCACTGCAGAAAACAGGGGGGCTCCTTTCCCTGAAGTACTTGGACCTTCCAATTTAAACATATAGAAATAAGTAACATGTACTGATTTTTCAAAGTGATAAAAAAAATACATGCCAATTGTGGAAAATCTGAAAAATATCAGGAAGTACAAAGGCCTTTTTACTAGGTAGTAGTATTATTACTACAAAGGTAATAAATAATACTAGTACCTAAAGATACACCCTAGAATTCTAGCAGTGGTTAACTTTCCTTTCAAAGTATTTTCCAGGTATAGATATTTCCCAAAGAAAATCAGTATTGTTGTTCTATATCCTTATTTTGTTCACTTTATATTTTTCTATCAAATACTCTTTTGAAACATGAACTTTGGTATGTTAATGGTATGGATGTAACATGGTTGATTTAAACACATTTTAAACATGGTATAGCTCTCAGAGAAAAGAATGACTGATCACAGTAATTTGGGGGAAAAGAACTGTCTCTTTTGCAGCCTTTCCCATGGTCTACTCATGGAGCCACGTGCGTATCAATCACAGCCTCTCAGATTCCTAAAAGCCATTTTGTGTCCGTGTCTTATATGTCTAAAGTGATTTTATACCTGCTGGATTGATAAAACATGCAGTGCTCAAACTAGAGAGGTTAAGACTCAAAATTCTCAGGGTAATTTTAAAGGCATGATTAAAACATTCATTTATGGCTTAAAAAACCTAAATATAAGACTGAAACCATAAAACTCTTAGAAGAACACATAGGAAGGAAGCTTTGAACATAAGTATTCATAACTTTTTTCTGGACACATCTCCCCAGGCAAGGGAAATGAAAGCAAAGATATGTAGGAGGGACCACATCAAACTAAAAAGCTTCTGCACAGCAAAGGACACCATCAACAAAATGAAATGGCAACCTACTGAGTGGAATAATATGTTTGCAGGTGATATATCTGACAAGGTACTCATACTCAAAATATAGAAGAACTCATACAACTCAACACCACAAAAGGAAAAATAATAATCTGATTAAAAAATGGGCAGAGGACCTGAATAGACATTTTTCCAAAGAAGATATACCCATAGCCAACAGGCACGTGAAAAGATGCTCCTCATCACTAGTTCTCAGGGAAATGCAATTCAAAACCACAATGAGATATCACCTCATACCAGAGTGGTACAAATACACAGTGAAGTATTAGCCATAAAAAAAGAAAGAAATTTTGCCATTTGCAACAACATAGATGGACCTAGAGGGTCCCACCTGAAAAAACAAAACAAATGAACAAAACTGAAATAGACACAAATATCAACAAGAAATAAGTGTTGGTGAGGGTATGGAGAAAGAGGACCCTGGGGCACTGTTTATGGGAGTGTAAATTGGTGTAATCACCTTGGAAAGCAGTATGGAGGTTCCTCAAAAAAACTAAAATTACAAATACTATATGACCCATCAATTCCACTTCTGGTAATTTACCCAAAGAAAACAAAATCATTAATCTGAAAATATATATGCACTCCTATGTTTATTGCCACATTATTTACAACAACCAAGATATGGAAACAACCTCAATGTCCATCGGCAGATGAATGGATAAAGATGTGGTACATATACACAGTGGAGTGTTAGCCATAAAAAAGAATGACATCTTGCCATTTGCAACAACATAGATGGACCTAGAGGGTCCCACCTGAAAAAACAAAACAAATCAACAAAACTGAAATAGACAAAGAAAAGGCTGGTGGTTGCCATGGCAGAGGGCGATAGGTGGATGGGCAAAATAGGTGCAGGGAAAAAAATATTAGCAAGAATGTTTAGTATCTTCATCTAGGCAATGGGGTTACATGACTGTATACACACGTCAAAATTAAAGCTGTACACTGACTTGTATATTTTCTTATATGTACCTCAATATAAACCCCCACCCCAAATCACCATATTCTTTCATGGCCTTTATAGGGAAAAAAGAGGCAGTCAAAACTACCCACTACTAGGAATAAATTAAAATGCAATAGTCACTAACAACTATTTATAAAATATGCATTAAGTATTTTTTAGGGAAAAGGTCTGGTTCTTACGAATCTGGAAGGCTAGTGAGTGTTAATCTATTTCTGGAGAAAATTCCTCTGTTCTTTTCCCTCATGCTATTACTAACTATTCCCAAACCCCAGAATTAATTCTTAATTACTGGTACGAAAGGATGGGACCCAAGGCCTAGATAATCCAAACATTAAAAGGAAAAGTTGATAAAGCCTTGGATTTGGGCGGCAGTACCTGCTAGACATTATTACTAGCAGGCTCTGGGTTACAGTGGTGGGTAGAACCAGGGCAGGCATGGTCCCCTTCATGCTTGTGGGGACAGACAGATGATAAGTAAACAAAATGGACACAAAATATAAACAACTGACCAAATGGCTACGAAGTTTAGTGGTATGTGCTAGGAAAAAGTAAAGCACAGTAAAGGGACAGACTGGGTACAGATCTGGATAAAATGGGAAGCTGACAATTGGCCAGAAATCAGAATCATAAGAGGTTGAGAGTTACAAATGGATGAATGGGGAGTGTTCCAAGGGAAACAGTGCAAAGGCCCTGGGGTGGCCAGGAAGAGGCATGTCTGAGGAACAGCAAGTTCAGGTGCAAGACAGGGAAGTCAGGATAGGTATGTAGGGCTGACCATGGAGGTGCTGGCAGACCACCAGGAGACTGATTAGACTGTAGTCCAAATGTGATGGCCGCAAAGGAGTGACATGATCCGATGTGCTTAGAAAAATCACTCAGGCTGCTGTGAATAACGCAGCTGATGGAACCCTAATTTTTACATTAGCCTCACATAATATTTCTTTAGGATAGATTTGTGTAAGTGGAAAAACTGATCAAAGTTTTTGAGCTATTTAAGGTTCTCGAGCCAAAAGCACCTTTCAGCATGGCCATTTCAAACAAGTTATACTTCCCAAGGGAAGCATGCACACTCACCCATCCTACTGAACCCTCGGAAGCCTGGGGTCTGTTCTGTAACAGATCTCTACCGCTTTGGGAAGTGGAAAATAGCACCACTTGGTTTTATTTACAATTCCTGGATTATTAGTTAGGTGGAAACTTAAACACTCTTCAGTCCTTTGGACTTGGGTTGTGGACTGACTCTTTGCTGATACATTGTGTTGAACGTCATGTTACAAGAGGTGGGCTTCCTGGCCAGGTGATGGGGGGAATGAAGGGTGAGACACAACCAGGAAACTGGAAGAGAAGCCCAGGACTAAAACGCTCTGGTGATGCTGTCTTTATTCATTAGAACCAGGTCTTCAGGGAACCAGGCCCCACCCTGTGCGGCTTCCCTGAATGGACATGTCTCACCAGCGCCGCTGTGCTCCAGGACTTACCTGGGCCCCCCTCTCCTCATCCAGCTCCACCGTCATGAGGGCTGACGTGCCCTTCTCACTCACAGCTGACTGCCGGCCTTGCCAGAAGAAGTAGACACACTTCTCTTTGCCAGCCACCCGAATTGGATGCTCTCCCTTCTGTCGACTTCCCACTGCAAACACACAGAACCATGGAGTGGGTTAACAGCAGAGAAGCCGCAAGGAAAGCAAATGCGTGGCTCCCTCCTCCAGGCTCTGTGAGGACACACAGTGAAGAAACAGCTCTTGGGCATGGGGCTGAGGAGAAATCAGCTGCAGGGAATGGCAGTCATACCATATGCAGGAGAGAAAAACTACCTTTCTTCCAGTTAGCTGAGCCTGACACTCCAAACTGGGGAAAAATGGTCTGCAGGGCCCACTTGACACACTGAGGAAAACACCTGCCAGCCTAGAGGAAGGCAGCAGGTCACTCCGAGTGTGTGACAGAGAAATGGTGGCTGCCGCAGATGCCTGTTCCAGATTACACCATCCTTTGGCAAAAGTTTAGCTGGTAGAGAAAGATATTGAAAACAATAGCTCGGCCAGCTTTAAGCACAAAGTGAAAAATATAGTCTGTTAAAACTATTCTAGTAAAAAAGCACTTTTGAATTTTCCAAGTTCTGTCAGAAGTGGGAGAGAGAAACTGCTGACATACCACTTTCATAAAATAATCTGGGATTTAAATAGTATCTGTCACCAGGGCTGTAGCCAGGATTAAGTGCTGCTCATCCTTACTGCCTGGCACCCTGCAGGTATTTGGTGAACGTCAGCACACAGAATGCGGGTCTCACTGAAGAGCAGGGACAGAAAGTCAAGTGGTCACTTTAGACAGTATTTCAGACCTCAGCCTGCAACCTTCAGGAACATACCTCACTCCAGACTCCTCTCATGCTTTCATTCCACAAACATTTGTTGAGCACCAGCAGTGTGCCAGGGACTCTTTAGGATGTGGTGGCTACCATGATGGGTAAGCCAGACAACCTCTCTGCTTTCATTCTAATCAGGAGGTGAGCAAGATAATTTCAGGTAGTTGCAGTGCTCTGAGGAAAACGGGGAGATGTGCCACGGGGCAGGGTGAGTGCTGAGGGGACCGACTCCCTATGGAGGGAGGCCTTTCTGAGGAGGTGGGTAAGTGGAGGCCTGAATGACGATGATGACTTGGAGGCAGAGCCTTCTAGAATGAAGGTCAGGAGACCAAGTTCTTGCCTCAAATGCCTGGGTGGTCCCCACAAGCAGCAATCAACCATGGGCCAATGCGGGAGGCTGTAACATTCACGTACCTTGAAGTTAATAATAACCAGATTCTTTGGTTCTATAGTTCCTCAGTTCTTTTTCAGCTCTGATCCACCTACAAAATCACAGTTGTCTTGAAGTTTAAAGGTAAGAAAAAAGCTTATTTAAGTCCCTAAGAGGTCAAGGCCCATATTTATTTGATCTCTTTTTTGTTCTAACAGTTTTCATAAATTATCATAATTCTTCAAGTATTTTTGATTGAGCACAGCCTTCAGCACCACCTACTCTGGACCTGGTCAGATTGGTGTATTTTTAAGCTGTCAAAAGTGAAATAGGGGCCATCGATGGATTACGCATAGCCAACAATTAATTTGGAAGCCATTCAACTGCTAATTTAGATAGGAAGAAAAGTTTGCTTTTGATTAGCAACCCCACTCCTCATAGTTGTGAAAATCAGTCATGTCAGTGAGGTTACTGTGGAAAGATATGCTTAAATAGACTGTGGCAGTTGATACATATTTTGGAATTTTTTAGCACTTAAGTACATTGGTTATTTAAGCATGACTATATATTTACACAGTGTTTTACATCCTAATATTCTAAAATTGACTTGAATGTATATGTCTAAAATAGAATTGGATTCCTTAAAATTACTTCATACAAGTAATTTTCACTAATTTTCCTTGTGATTTTAACCCCAAGTTTAATCATCTACATATACAGCTTAATTAATTCACTTATTTTTAATTTTAGCAAAGATTATGTTATTATTAGTAAGAACTTCTGGGCTGTAATCCTTTTTCTTTTGGTGACTGGATTTTTGAATTTTTAAATTGAAATATAGTTGTTATGCACTATTATTTGTTTCAGGTGTACAGCATAGTGATTCAACTATTATATGCACTAAACACTCTCTTCATGGTAAGTGTGGTTGCTATCTGTCAACATACAAAGATATAGTGTTATTTGGATTGTGATCTTTATAACCTTGATCAGATGCCTAATTTAAAATATTGATCATTCCCTCAAAATACTTTGAAGAGTAAGTCTGTTTTCAGAACTTGTATCTGGAATAAAAAGAGGTGTGAACTGCTCATGGTCAAGTGGTCGTGAAGCAGAACCACATTTTCTGAACTCAACTGGTACCATGCTCTGGAGTGGCCTGGCCCAGCACCACTGGGTCCCTCAAGCAGCTTGTTTACTGACCCTGCAGTCCCCGAGGCAGTCTCTGGGGCAGGACACCGACCCACTGCAGCCCCTGGTTGCCCTTCTCCAGAGCCCATGGTTCAGTTCCCAAGCAGCTCCTATGCAGGCTGGCCAGCACCCCCCGAGGGGACAGCTGTATTGTCTCCACAGCTGCTGATTTCCGCTGACCCTGTCCCCTAGGGCCTTTCTGAGCTCATGCTGAGTCTTGTTTGCAGGTGCAGCCCCTGTGGGCTGTGGGTCCTGAGGGGCTGGACAGGCAGCCACCAGGAGGCCAGCATTTCTGTGATAACCTCAGAGCAATTGCATCTGCCATCCAGCTAAGCTTCTCTGCTCCCAGAGGGATGGTCTGCAGTCTGAATGCTCCCTGCCCTAACTTAATTCTCCACAGCTGGACTTTCTCAACTTGTGACTTTGCTCATAAAGATGCTGAGGGATCTGGCTGTGAGATGTGCACTCTGTTTATTGAGAAGAAGTACATAAACTATTTGCTTGGGTCAAATCATTATGTCTTAAGTCCCCCAAGTAAATAGTCTGTGAAGACCTCAGAAATCTTTTTTTTAAAGATAGCTCTGTGTAGCTTTATTAGAAACAGGCACTTTTCCATAAAGGTTATCTTTCCATAAAAATATCTCAAGATTTCTTTTTTAAATTAATTCATTTTAATTTTGTTTTATTTATTCATTCACTTACTGTTACTTTTTTATAACTAATGGTGAGGGTAAGGAAATGATGGAATTTTGCATTGTGGGGACCCTTCATCTTAGTTTACAAAACATGCAATTCCCTTTCTGTGTTTTAAAAATAGGAACTATTTATAAAATAATTTAGCCACAGGGATGGAAGTTTGGCACAGGGAATATAGCTAATATTGTAAAACTTTTGTATGGTGACAGATGGTAACCACTTATCATGGTGAGCATTTAATATATGTAACTGATCAATCACTAGTTCATCTGGAACCAACCTAACAGTATGTAAGCTGTATTTCAATAAAAGACATTTAAAAGAAAAGAAAGGAATCATGTACACTTTCAGTTTGGCCCTTAAAGTTCCCAGTCCCATACCACCAAAGGTTAGGAGTTTGTCCCACTACATTCCCTCTGAGGGTCTCCACCACCAGCCAGCAGCACAGGATATGATTTCAGGGGCTCAAACCCACAACAGTGACTCTCTGGGAATTGTTATTATTTTGGGTAGATTCACATGATCTCATCTTCAGGTTGAATGTAGTAATGATGCTTTTGCTGCTGAGAACATTGGTGACAGTATTTCCTGCATTTACCATGTGGCCACATGCCAGGAGCCACACTAAACATCACATGCACCAGGTTATGATGTTCTGTGAGCTGCGGACTGTCTCTGTTTTCCAGGTGAGAAAACTGGGGCTCAGGCAGGTTAAATAATTTGACTCAACTTGCAGAGCTAGTATGTAGGGTCTGAGAGAAGATTCAGACCTGCGCTCTATGGTCCCAGGGCCTGTGGCCTTTCCTGCAGCCGCAAGGCCTCCTTATGAGAGGGAGGCAGCTTTTAGTGTCCAGCTCTGCTCTCTACTAGCTGTGTGACTTTAGGTGGGTTCCTTAATCTTGGTGTCCTGTTTTTCACTGAGAAATCAGCAAATGACTGAATACATCCCATGGGGCAGCCCACCCAGACAGTTCTGGGCCTGACACAACCATGCATGGCCCTCCTGCCCTGCCCAGTGATGCCCACTCACTGGCTGCCCAGCTGCTGCTTTGCTGGGCTTTCACTGCTGCTGGCAGACCCAGTTTCAGAATCAAGCTCTCCCCGTCTGGCACAAAGCAGCTGTCTCTCCTGCTTTTTCAATAAATTAGGGAAGAAATCAAATGTTGTAAGTCCTCAGGTGTTTGGTTTCTGCTCTGGGTGGCCCCAGGGCAGCCACGGCTAGACAGCCAGGGGACTGGGCAGAGGTGTGTCAACTCCCCTGGGCATTGCAAGGAATCTCAAAACTAGAGAGTTGTGACAGAAACTGTCTCCTAACTGGGTAGGGATGAGGAACACTAGGGGCCACTTAAGTAAGGGCTACTTATTGGTGAAGAAAGTTCTTACTCCAAGTTTCACTTCCATCCTCCTCTAGTGCAAAACCTACAGTTGAGTGTTTTGCTATGTCACTGACAGGATCGAAGAGTTCTGACTATGCATTTATTCTACCAGATCCACAAACTGCTGTCAGTGCTCTCAGCCTCTAAGAAAATGGCTTTTTTTATTTTTAATATTTTTTTGCTGCATCTGTTCACTATATCGTTACTACTCCATTTGGTTTCACTTCTAAGTCACCCAGCTATGTCTTACTTAAAGACTTTAAACAGCCTATAGCCACATGGTAAATACCACTTAGAAGCAAATCATTGCTTTTCGAGAAACCTCTGGGGACAAGGCAAGGAAGGGAGTGAGGGGAGTAGCGAAGCCTTTACTTTCTACAAGGAAACATCACAGATGTCAGCAATGCTAGGCAGTTAGGAATCTGTCCATGAGACTTAATAAGTGGTCCTCAAAGTGAACAAGACGGGCACACTGCACAGTGGAGCTGAGGGTCAGAAACAGCGATATGAGCCTGGGCTCGGTGGCCAGCCACGGGCCAGCCTATCTCGGTTTGAAGAGAATCCAGAGCTCACTAACCTGTGGTGCTCACCATGTACTTCCACTTGACCACATAGGCGTCCCCCTCATGGAACTGCCCGATGCTCTGTTTGGGAAGCCTGCTGTAGTCAAATTCAAGGATATGCCAGACATCCACAGAGACGCTGGTGATCTCAAATTGCCTCCTGTCGTCCCCTTCCACCAGGCCGTGGCCGCGGCCAACATTCACCCCATCCAGCACAGTGCTGCTTATTGTCTGGGGCACTGGCACCATCAGCGTCACATCATATGGCTTGACTTCTGCCCTTGGCTCTTCCTACAAGGGAACAGAAAAATGTCTGTTGGGTTGCCTCTGCTCCACAGCCATTTCATTGTTAATAGGACAGCATATGAGGATAGCTTTCATGATCTGTCTCGGCATTTAATTGCATTTAAGAAAAGGCTGTATTTAGGGGAAAGACTCCAGCAGGCCTGGATATTCATCCATCACAGTGAATGGGGTGCCCATAAACCCTGAGGCACACCCTGGGCTGTTTTTGATTACCAGTTAGAATGCAACTGGAAACTGGCTTGGTTTGCTGTCCTCCTAGGAAACCCTGGGAAGGCTTTTAGCTTCAAAGCCTGTTTGGTTGGGATCAAACCAAGCCCTGAGGTTTGAGGTTTAATTACCCGGAATTCCTTCTGCTGGGCAAGGTCGCAGGCAGTCTTCTCATTAGGTCTCTTCAGTTCAGTCCAATCGAGAAATTTCTCTTTGAACAGAATAGTCTCATTGTGTTCTGTAAGTCTCCCAAATATTGCCCAGTCAGGCCGCCCCTGTCCTTTCCTGCAGGGTGGGGGTGGCAGACAGGGAAAGAGCCAAGATTAAGTCATGCTAAAGCAAAGGAATCTGAAACATTCACAGGTGGCGACTGAAAAAACTCAGAATCTGTAAGTGGCATATGGAATGAATGGTTTGTTTTCACTTATTTTATCAAATAAGTGACACTCCTTTTAACCTGAAGCCTTGCAAAGCTTTGCATCCATGGAGTTGATGTGCCTGAATATCGTGATGTGGACCGTGTTAAGAATGGACTTTTCTTGCATCCTCAAAGGTTCTTATATTTGGGACCCCCTGGGGGTGGTGCACCAGACTGGGAGCAAAGCAAGGTCTGTGTGTATATCCTCCTCGCCTGACTTCTGCCACCCACAGTCACCTGCAAGTGCTCCCATGTGTCTCAAATGGATGGATGGGAGGAAGATGAGCTCACCCTGAATTCTCTACTATTTAAAGACATGTTATGATGAAGTTCCCCAGCCTCCAGGAATGGATGAAATTCTCCTGTCACTACCATGAATGTACTTTCATATATCATAAAATGGATTCTTGCCTATTTATTTCTAGGCCACTGTTCCAGGCAGCAGGCAGGAGGAGCATAATGACATGTGGAAGGAAAGAGCCCAACCCAACCTGGAGGCTGTTACCATCCCAGCACCTCAGAATCTGCATCTGTTCTTGGCACACAGGACACCTAGGAAAAGGCCGAGTTGTAGAAATCCATGCTGAAGAGGTGTCAGCCCAAGACTAAGATGCAGGTATCTCTATTTCTCCCCATCGACCTTCACAGGACGCTGGGCCTGGGACTCCTATGTCCTGTCAGAGCACAGCACAGCACTTCCTGGGCCTCTGTGTCCCCTGTCTTTGCTCCCTGTTGGTCCAGGACCACGGTTTCTGACATCACGGCTGAGGCCCATCAAGGTGGCTGCCTGTTCCAAAGGAGTCGGATGGGATAGAGCAGAGCACACAAACCCTTCTGCCTCGTACTCCTGCAGGACTAAAGGAACCAAATAGCAGCAACTGTGGAAAACTCACGATCACCTTGAAAAGGCTTGTGGTCTTTATGCAAAAATAGCATGGCTCTTTTATAGAAATTCTACTCTGCAGATTTGCTAAGATGCCTAGAGAAAGAGCACTTGGTTTCAGCTTTAGGAATTTACCTTTTATGTTATGAGCAAGCATGAGGGGGAGCAGTTGCAGTGTGAAGTGGCAAGGCGTGTGCCTCTCCCCTCCATCCTGACTTCCCTGTTTGACCTCGGCTAAGTCACGACACTCCAGCACGTCCAGCCTCCTCCTCTGTTATGAAGGGCTGGGTGCTTCACTATCTCAACTGCACCTTAAAATCCCTGGGGAGCTTTTAAGACATACTGACACATAAGCCCCACCCTATGTAAATTGGAAACACATCTCTGGACCTGGGCCCAGCACATGCTTTTGTTTAAAAGCTCTTCAGGTGATTCTAATCTGGGAGGCGTTGAAAACCAGTGGGTGAGGTGATCACCCAGCTACTTTCAGACCTGTGATTATGTCACTTCTAGATATAAATTATCCAGCATATGGATTTTATGCATCAGCGTAAAATTTTTTCTTTTCTCATACCAAATCAAACATTCTTTTCAGCCTTAGCTTTGTTGCTTAAATCACTAGGTGTAACAGTACTAGTTTTATGTTAAGCGAACCTTTGTTTAAAAAGGATTGAAAACATTTCACCTACATTGGCATCATTTGTAATTGTTTCTATAATGATAATTAATAAAATCAGTAATTCAGTTTTAAAACAGGAAACTAGGTAGGAAAGTTGACATGTGTACACTAATTCAATGGAAAACATTGAAATGCAGTTTCATGATACCCAACATTTTATGCTGTGTGTGGCACATCTATGTCTAACTTATTAACTGGCACACCTAATTTAAAAGCATTTCCCCCCCCCCCCCGGTAGTTCAGAAAACCAAGAACAATCCTTCACAGGTAAGAATTACTTTTCTTATGATAATTGTTAGTTTGTGCACACCAAAATTACTTTTAAGAAGTCCGGTATACTGTAGGAAATATGAAAATTATAATCATCATTTCAATACCATGTCCACCCTCTCACATCATCCCCCAAAAGGCATACACAACATATAGTGTCAAAAAATGGCAAATCTTGAATTCAAGGGCTGTGCTGGAAAGGTGTGAAATTAGAAGGAAACATGTTGTTTTTGTACCTTGAGCTCAATGGCTGAATTTCAGACCTAGGAAGCTTTTCAGATCAGTGTGTAATTTTTTTTAATTTAATTTTTTATTAAGGTATTATTGATATACACTCTTATGAAGGTTTCACATGAAAAAACAATGTGGTTACTACATTTACCCATATTAACAAGTCCTCACCCATACCCCAATGCAGTCACTGTCCGTCAGTGTAGTAAGATGCCACAGATTCACTATTTGCCTTCTCTGTGCTACACTGTTTTCCCTGTGATCCCCCACACCATGTGTGCTAAACACAACACCCCTCAATACCCTTCTCCCTCCTTCCCCACCTGCTCTCCCACACCCCTCTCCTTTGGTAACCACTAGTTCCTTCTTGGAGTCTCTGAGTCTGCTGCTATTTTGTTCCTTCAGTTTTGCTTCATTGTTATACTCCACAAATGAGGGAAATCATTTGGCAGTTGTCTTTCTCCGCCTGGCTTATTTCACTGAGCATAATAGCCTCCAGCTCCATCCATGTTGTTGCAAGTGGTAGGATTTGCTTCTTTCTTATGGCTGAATAGTATTCCACTGTGTATATATACCACCTTTTCTTTATCCATTCATCTACTGATGGACACTTAGGTTGCTTCCATATCTTGGTTATTGTAAATAGGGCTGTAATAAACATAGGGGAGCATATGTCTTTTTGAATCTGAGAAGTTGTATTCTTTGGGTAAGTTCCAAGGAGTGAGATTCCCAGGTCAAATGGTATTTCTATTTTTAGTTTTGTGAGGAACCTCCATATTGCTTTCCACAATGGTTGAACTAGCTTACATTCCTACCAGCAGTGTAGGAGGGTTCCCCTTTCTCCGCATCCTCACCAGCATTTGTTGTTCTTAGTCTTTTCGATGCTGGCCATCCTTACTGATGTGAGGTGATATCTCATTGTGGTTTTAATTTGTATTTCCCTGATGATTAGTGATGTGGAACATCTTTTCATGGGTCTGTTGGCCATCTGAATTTCTTCTTTGGAGAATTGTCTCTTTGTATCCTCTGCCCATTTGTTAATCAGGTGATTTGCTTTTTGGGTGCTGAGGCATGTAAGTTCTTTATATATTTTGGATGTTAACCCCTTGTCAGATATGTCATTTACAAATACATTCTCCCATACCATAGGATGCCTTTTTGTTCTGTTGATGGTGTCCTTTGCCATACAGAAACTTTTTAGTTTGATGTAGTCCCATGAGTTCATTTTTGCTTTTGTTTCCCTTGCTTGAGGGGATGCATTCAGGAAGAAGTTGCTCATGCTTATATTCAGGAGATTTTTGCCTATTTGTCTTCTAAGAGTTTTATGGTTTTATGACTTACATTTAGGTCTTTGATCCATTTCGAATTTACTTTTGTGTATGGGATTAAACAATAATCCAGTTTCATTCTTTTGCATGTAACTGTCCAGTTTTGCCAACACCAGCTGTTGAAGAGGCTGTCATTTCCCCCATGTATGTCCATAGTTCCTTTATCATACATTAATTGACCATATATGGTTGGGTTTATATCAGGGCTCTCTAGTCTGTTCCATTGGTCTATGGTTCTGTTCTTGTGCCAGTACCAAATTGTCTTGATTGCTGTAGCTTTGTAGTAGAGCGTGAAGTCGGGGAGCGTAATCCCACCACTTTATTCTTCCTTCTCAGGATTGCTTTGGCTATTCGGGATCTTTTGTGGTTCCATATGAATTTTAGAACAGTTTTCCCTAGTTTGTTGAAGAATGGTGTTGGTATTTTGAAAGGAATTGCATTGAATTTGTAGATTGCTTTAGGCAGGATGGCCATTTTGACATTATTAATTCTTCCTATCCATGAGCACGGGATGTGTTTCCATTTATTGGTATCTTCTTTAATTACTCTAATGAGTCTCTTGTAGTTTTCATAGTATAGGTCTTTCACTTCCTTGGTTAGGTTTATTCCAAGGTATTTTATTCTTTTTGATGCAAATGTGAATGGAATTGTTTTCCTGATTTCTCTCTCTGCTAGTTCATTGTTAGTATATAGGAATGCCACAGATTTCTGTGTATTAATTTTGTATCCTGCAACTTTGCTGAATTCAGATATTAGATCTAGTAGTTTTAGAGTGGATTCTTTCGGGTTTTTTATGTACAATATCATGTCATCTGAAAACAGGAACAGTTTAACTTCTTTCTTGCCAATCTGCATGCCTTTTATTTCTTTGTGTTGTCTGATTGCCGTGGCTAGGACCTCCAGTACTATGCTGAATAGAAGAGGGGAGAATGGATATCCTTGTCTTGTTCCCAATCTTAAAGGAAAAGCTTTCAGTTTCTCGCTGTTCAGTATGATGTTGGCTGTGGGTCTGTCATATATGGCCTTTATTATGTTGAGGTACTTGCCCTCTATACCCATTTTGTTGAGTTTTTATCATGAATGGATGTTGAATTTTGTCGAATGCTTTTTCAACATTTATGGAGATGATCATGCGGTTTTTGTCCTTTTTATTGATGTGGTGGATGATGTTGATGGATTTTCAAATGTTGTACCATCCTTGCATCCCTGGAATAAATCCTACTTGATCATGATGTATGATCTTTTAGATGTATTTTTGACTTCGGTTTGCTAATATTTTGTTGAGTATTTTTGCATCTATGTTCATCAGGGATGTTGGTCTGTAATTTTCTTTTTTGTGGTGTCTTTGCCTGGTTTTGGTATTAGAGTGATGCTGGCCTCATAGAATGAGTTTGGAAGTATTCCCTCTTCTTCAACTCTTTGGATAACTTTAAGGAGGATGGGTATTAGGTCTTCACTAAATGTTTGATAAAATTCAGTGGTGAAGCCATCTTGTCCAGGAATTTTGTTCTTAGGTAGTTTTTTGATTACCAGTTCAATTTCATTGCTGGTAATTGGTCTGTTCAGATTTTCTTTTTTTTTCTGGGTTAGCCTTGGAAGGTTGTATTTTTCTAGAAAGTTGTCCATTTCTTTTAGGTTATCCAGTTTGTTAGCATATAATTTTTCATAGTATTCTCTAATAATTCTTTGTATTTCTGTGGTGTCTGTAGTGATTTTTCCTTTCTCATTTCTGATTCTGTTTATGTTAGTAGACTCTCTTTTTTTCTTGATGAGTCTGGCTAGGGGTTTATCTATTTTGTCTATTTTCTTGAAGAACCAGCTCTTGCTTTCATTGACTCTTTCTTTTGTTTTATTCTTCTTGATTTTATTTATTTCTGCTCTAATCTTTATTATGTCCCTCCTTCTACTCACTTTGGGCCTCATTTGTTCTTCTTTTTCTAGTTTCGTTTATTGTGAGTTTAGACTGCTCATATGGGATTGTTCTCCTTTACTGAGGTAGGCCTGTATTGCTATATACTTTCCTCTTAGCATGGCCTTCGCTGTGTCCCACAGATTTTGTGGTGTTGAATGATTGTTCTCATTTGTCTCCATATATTGCTTGATCTCTGTTTTTATTTGGTCATTGATCCATTGGTTATTTAGGAGCATGTTGTGAAGCCTCCATGTGTTTGTGGGATTTTTCATTTTCTTTGTGTAATTTATTTCTAGTTTCATACCTTTGTGGTCTGAGAAACTGGTTGGTACAATTTCAATCTTTTTGGATTTACTGAGGTTCTTTTTGTGGCCTAGTATATGATCTATTATTGAAAATGTTCCATGTGCACTTGAGAAGAAGGTGTATTCTGCTGCTTTTGGGTGTAGAGTTCTGTAGATGTCTGTTAGGTCCATCTGTTCTAATGTGTTGTTCAGTGCCTCTGTCTCCTTACTTATTTTCTGTCTGGTCAATCTGTCCTTCAGAGTGAGTGGAGTGTTGAAGTCTCTTAGAATGAATGCATTGCATTCTATTTGCCCTTTTAATTCTGTTAGTATTTGTTTCACATATGTAGGTGCTCCTGTGTTGGGTGCATAGATATTTATAACAGTTATATCTTCTTGTTAGATTGACCCTTTTATCATTATGTAATGTCCTTCTTTGTATCTTGTGACTTTGTTTTGAAGTCTATTTTGTCTGATACAAGTACTGCAACTCCTGTTTTTTTCTCCCTATTAGTTGCATGAGGTATCGTTTTTTATCCCTTGACTTTTAGTCTGTGTATGTCTTTTGAAGTGAGTCTCTTGTAGGCAGCATATAGATGGGTATTGTTTTTTTATCCATTCAGTGACTCTATGTCTTTTGATTGGTGCATTCAGTCCATTTACATTTAGGGTGATTATCTATAGGTATGTACTTATTGCCATTGCAGGCTTTAGATTCGTGGTTACCAAAGGTTCACGTTTAACTTCCTTACTATCTAAGAGTCTAACTTAACTCACTTAATATGCTATTACAAACACAATATAAAGGTTCTTTATTTTCAGCATGTAATTTATTTAAACAATTGCTATTCATCTGCTGCAATAGCACCTGGAATGCTGCAGCAGGGGGGTGACCATGTGTTCACTAAGAAGTGAAATATAACACAAATAGCTTTCAGGAGATGATGACAGTGTATTTCTGTATCAGTTAGGCAAAACCTAAAGAAATCTTTTTGTGAGGATTCAGGGTACTGTATGCAATCATTTATGAAAATGAAAACCTGTGCATAGCAATAGCAGAAAACTGTGGGAAGGACTGAGGGTCCGCTGAGGGACTTGGCTCCTGCCATAGTGCCGTCAACTGATCACAGGAATACCTGGGAATAAGCGGATTGCATTCTCCGGGATCCAATGGGTTGATGTCACAGTTCTCATAGTCAAAGGTTCCATTCCATAAGTGCTTTGCCAGCTGAAATGCTATTTTCCGTTGTGCTAACGTGACTTCTTTTCCATGCCACACATAAACTTCACTACCAAAATCAAACACCAGTACCTGGGAAAATGGTACAGAAGAATTGGTTAGCTTCAAAGACATGCTCCATTTGAATCAGAATCTCTATTGACAGTGAGTCAAATGGGTGATGATAGGAATCCTAACTGAGCAATCAGTACAAACACAGAAAGATCACAGGATCTGACTAGCTGGCACTGCCCTGCCAAGCCAGCCTCTGCTCCCTCAGTGTGATTTTCTTCTTGTCCTGAATGCCCAAGTTAATGCTCCCCCCTCTTACCTCACAAACCACCTGAAACTTCTGGTTCATAAAAGTTAAGTATGTCTTTCTATATTCATTCTTTCCCTTTGTTCATTCATTCAGTTAACATGTCCAGGCCATTTCACACATGCCAGGCATAGAGGACTCTCTGTATGACTTGGAGATGCTCAAGGCTGGAGATCATACCCTACTTCCATTAACAGTAGGAGTTTACTAAGAAGTGTTTGTTAAATGAATACATGAACATAACACTATTTATTTCCATTTCTGTAGTTTATTCTCTTCTCTCTTCCTAGAGTAATTTCTTCCACCATTTCCAGCAATCTACCACAGAATTCCAAAATTCTACTGAACTCAAAACTGGGCTCAATCTCATATTGTCTTTGAAATCAAAGCTGACCGTTAAACAAAATGGGGTTAGAGATGCTGACTCTCTGCTCAGGTGAAAATCTGCATATAACTTTTGGCTCACACAAAACTTAACTACTAATATCCTACTGTTGACCAAAAGCTTTACTGATAACATGAATTGTCAATTAATGTATGTTTTGTATGTTATATGTATTACATACTATGTTGTTCCAAAAAGATGGAGAAAAGAAAATGTTTCTTCAAATTGTTGCAAATCTCCAAAAAATTTTCCAATATATTTGTGGAAAAAAATCTGCATGTACGTAAACCTGTATAGTTCAAACCCATATTGTTCAAGGGTCAATTGGATTCCTCATTATTTCTTTTTCTGTGACTTTTTTTCCCATTTGAATGCCCATGTTTATCATACCACCCATCTACCTTTGGGTTACATTCTTTCAAATAGTTCTATCCAAAGAAATTTAAGGTCCTTTGAGTTTTCCACTTTTTTTCAGCATTCAACAATATTTAATGGTATTGCAAAGGCATGTATTTAATAAATATTTACTGATGTGGGAGAAAAAACCCAGCACTTTATGTGGCAAACCCATAAATTATATATACATGCATCTGTTCTTTCTGAGAAATATTTAAGAACTGAAAAATATTTAATGTTTACACAAAAATCAAGAGATAGGGCTAAGTAGTATTTGCATTTTGTTCCCAGTTTTATTGAGAAATAATTAACATACAGCACTGTACAAGCTGAAGGCATGCAGCATAATGACTTCACTTACATATATTGTGAAATGATTGCCATGGAATGTGTAGTTAACCTCTTTCATCTCATATAGACATAAAAGGAAAAAAATACCAAAAAAAAAAAAAAGAAAGAAAATACACTTTGCCTAAAACAGAAAAGCCTTCAATGCTTCATTCCTCCTCTGGACAATGTTCTGAATTCTGTATCAGCATTTAGGAGCCCAGCAGTGGTCTGATTCATGGACAAACATCCTTTAAAAAGATGTCACTGTCCTGCGGCAGGCACTAACACTGGCTAGCCTCTGCGAGTGCTCACTGGGCAGACCTGTGCAGGAGCTGGCTGGGGAGACAGAGGTCGTGCACTTACCTCTTTTGATTGCAGAAGGGAGCACTTTGGGATCCTCCCCCAGTAGTCGTCATCAGGAACAAGTTTGTCATCCATCAGACGGTAAATGCAGTTTGTTTCTATTATGGCTGTCTCATACAGTTCGTCTTCTTTTGGGTCTCCAGCAGCTTTGGGATAAGAAGAGTATGAGAATAGGACATTTTACACTGAAAAGTAGCTGGTTTTGAAGAATGAAGTGGGGATAAAAAGGATATTCCAGTCTTGTCAGTTTCATAAATACAGTAAACTCTTACATTGGTAACTGGTTTGGCCACCCAGAAGTTTCCAGAAGTCTTTGGCTGCATGAGTGTGTGTATTAATCCCTTCTTCGATAGTCTGGACATAAGTAGCTCTACAACCAAGTTCCCTCTTTGTCTGAATTAAAGTTGCAAGTTCTGAGGCCTGAAAAAAGGGAGGAACGTGATTATGTGGGTGGAGAAGCCCAGGGCTAGGTGGAGAGGTGTGAACTGAAATGGAAGGAGGGAAATGGCCTGTGTCTCAAAGGAAAACCAGCGACCACAGGAGCTGAGGCACTGGCTGTTGGGTATTTTAACAATGTCAAGAAAATATAACTAAAGGACCACAGGGTATCAATTCTTTAGAGCAATAGTTCTCAATCTTCAAATTCAATAATTCCCTTGTGAAGTCTTTGAAAAAAACACCCATTTGCTGGGCTTTTCCCTATGAGAGTCTCATTCATTAAGTTCTGAAAAGACTTTCATAGGCACTAAGATAAACAACTTTGAAGTGATGTGCCAGTACCTTTTTAACACAGGAGAGTAAACCCAGGACTTGGAAACAGGAAGGTAGTCATACTCCTTCTTAAACAGCCCATTAAAGCACCTAAAGAAAGCTTGTTCCTTAGATATTCAGAAAAGTGAATACTACCTACTACCTCTTCTCGCTTGATTGAAACATTTGACATCTGAGCAGCTCTGTAAAGATCTGGCAACTGGTAGAACATTCTATTGGTGTGTAAAGCAGATGCTTAACCTGAACAGTTTTTATTGTTCAGATACCCACCTTCGCTTTTTCTATGACATTTGCAAATTCCCCTGACCACAGGAAGCAGTAATGGGGACAGAGCAGCAGGAAGCAGTCCCCACTGTTGAGTGATGAAGCTCGAGGTTCCACAAGTCTTGTCTGCACATGTCTTCTTCCTGAACATGAGGACGAGAGTCACTGTCTTCCCAAGAAAGAGAACTCTCCCAGCCACATAAGGACCCAGAAACACCTCACATTTGCAGCGCCCCTGCTGCAAACTTTCAATTCTAACGTCTCCTCCGTGAACACTCATTCCCATGGCCCAGTGTGGTGGGGGCATTTCTAGTGAGAATGGCACAGATCACCTCCCTTGTCAGTGCTTTCCCCAATGCCCCATGTTTCTGAGGACCACGCTCAGGGTCCTCTGACACCACAGGTATGGGTTTATCAAGCTTCCTTTCACCAGGGAAGTTAGCAAACACACTCCTTTCCTCAGGTCCTGTCTCCTTCTGTTCACTCTGACATTCAAAAACCACAAGGTAGGCGAGAGCACGCCTT
Source organism: Manis pentadactyla (assembly GCF_030020395.1). Lineage (NCBI taxonomy): Eukaryota > Metazoa > Chordata > Mammalia > Pholidota > Manidae > Manis > Manis pentadactyla. The sequence goes on along the minus strand of NC_080021.1, from coordinate 116,372,044 downwards.
CACACAGCACCTTCTTTTGTGGGAATTTTCACTCTAAACTGTAGAGGAGCCTTGAGGGGAATCAGTTTGGAGAGAAGCACTGCCTTGAGCTGCTTTCAGCACCTTTTTCTAAATGAGTGTTGATTTAATCTTTCCACGATCACACTGATGGAATAGACTCAGGGTTAGAACATGGGACTCGAGGGGGGTTATTTGCACTTTTCATCAGACTACTGTCCTTGAACACACCAGGAGGACAGTGGTTATGCAGAAACACTCTGGAAACCCTCATAGAAGGAAAGGACATTTCATCCATTCTTCTCTTGAAGATTCATCTCCAGCAGTTGCCCCCTGGAGGCAGTGAAACCTCTCCCCATCGCCCAGAGCTTCCCTAGCTGTCAGCTAAGTGCCTGTTGCTGTTGATAGGGTGTTGTGTTGGGAGTGGAATCAGATCCACTTCACTTGCCTCTGCTTTTCTTGATTCCTTCTTCAAGAATGTACATTTCTCCCTCTGGCCTATGTTGGTTCTAGTTTACTTCAGAGAGGAGAACTGAGTGGACAGAACCACAATGATGACACAGGGGGCATCTGGTAACTGCATGACAGTATTGTGGCAGCGGTCACAGGGCAGGGGGAAGCGGCAGCGAAAGCTGAGCTTCCGGAATGGGAGATACCTGGGTTCAAATCTACCTCTGACACTCAACAGCTGCTGTGACCTCAGGCACATTACTAACCTCTCTGAGTCTCCATGGCATCTATTTCCCATCTCATGGATTTTGTGAGGATTATATGAGAGGAGGTAGCACAGTGCCTGGCACACAGCAGAGTCTCAAAAGGCGTGCATTTTCCTCCCCTTAATGGGCAGTTTGGGGCAGTCAGGACTCCTGATGTTACCAGACTAAAAAGTCCTGGTCAACACGTGACTCCTCTCTGCTGCCCTTAAATACCTTTAATCTGTACCAACATCAGCTTCTTGTAGGGCACGGCACTGTTGTTAGAATTCTGTTCTGTCAGGTTGACACTCCGCAGGCTGACGTTGCTGAAGTTTTCTTTACTGGCTAAACCTGCCAGAGTGACTTCTGAGAAGTTGGAGTTGGAGGACACTGGGGGGTTGAATAAGGAGACACAAGGTGGGGAGACAAGATGTTCAGGTGAAATGAGAATGTCTGCACTCAGAAATTATTCATGCCTGACTTTTTCTTTTAAAGTTAATCCAGAGTAGGAGAACATACTCAAGTTTGATTAACTACGCAGTTCAATGCCTAAGCACTGCATGAAGAGTTTAACACCGTATTGAAAGCATAGATGCTTGCTGACACTAGCCACATTTCATCCTGTCGAGACACAAAAGCTGAATGACAGTGTGCACCAGCTATTTTAGTATAAAATCAGGAGCTGGACTCAGTTGTTGCAAAGCCACTGAGAGCTGCTAAAGTTCCTAACAATGTTTAGATGTTGAAAATGCATTCTCAAGAAAGATTGTTAGGTATCTTTCAACAGAAGTGTTGATACGTAGAAAAGCAAGCATTCTGTAGGGATGGTTTGGTTCTAATGTTTTTCTGAGGGGCAAAGTGATCTACTAGATGATCTCCTAAGGTCTTCTGCTCTCAGACTTAAGACTGTTATACCAAAATTCTGGGTTTTCAATGTGGAACAAGAAACATACATGCATCCATCATCCCAAAGCTATCCCTGAGCCCCCAAAGGGTGGAGGAGAAGTACATAAAGTGTGTCAATAAAGCTTTTTCTCTAAATCACTGTTAAAAAATGTATATGCTAGAGAGAAACTCAGAAAGCTATTTTGCAGGGATTAGGTTCTAATGCTGAAGAAATATAACATGATTTGACAATTCATATGGCATAGCAACTCTGACATATACTTCTCCTTAGTAAACCAGTTATAATGAAAAATTTCAACAACTTCACCTAAATACTACATGTCTAAGAAAAACTTTAGGAAGTAGGTTTATGAGTACATTAGGAAAATAAAAATTACAGCAAGAATGTTCAAAATAGCATGATTATGCCTGTCATTACCTCCACCAAGAAAACCACTGTTTCAGAACTATGGGACCCCAGCTTAGCCTGGGACAGAGCATGAGGTCTTCCTCCTGTCTATCCATTCACTGCCTCCACCCCAGGGGCCCCCACTCTACCCATCCCACATCCCAACTCTGAGGGTCCTGAGGCTGCTGTTGAAAACAATTTGGAAAGCACTGGTTTTTGCATTAACATAAACATGTAGGGTTATGAAAGCAGTGATTTGGGACATTTTTCTCATGAGAGATCAAATGATTTTCTCTTGGATAAGATTAAGTAGAGAATTAACATGGTGGGCTCTACAGAGCTGAAAATATGTTGAATTACAATTTGTAGCCTAGAAACATCCTTCTTCTCTGACTTCTTAAAACTCAGTAATACAGGATAATTTGAATTAACCAAGTGAACAAATGCTCCACGCTATAAGAATTTCTGTGAAAAGCCTTTAAATTCCAGGCAGGTGGGCGTGTGTGTGTGCAAACATAGTCATTTTTGTTTGATGCATGTCTTTTGAGCAGCATTATTAGCCTTTGAAGGCAGAAAAAGGAGATGGTTAAAATCACCTAATCTCAGGTCCCAAGCACAGAAACAGGGTGGTAGTTCCAGATACTCACTCTTTTCAACTTTCATACGCTTTGACTCCATGAAGGCAACGTTTAATCTCTGCTCAGTGTATTCCTGAAGGAGGTCCTCTCTTGCTGCCAGCATTTTCAGGGGGTTTTTGGAAGCCTGGACCCGGCGCTTGGGCCTGACTGATCGCTTGTGCTCGGCCACAGAGGATGTCAGCCTGAGAAGCAAAGCAGAGCTGAAGGTTGGTCTGCAGTGTCCTCCACACCCGGTCACAGGCAGGGCTCTGACCTGAAGTGGTGGGCTACACCATTTTACTTGATGGGCTTTCAGCAGATTTTATTATCAATCTTACATGTCCTTCTATGCACCATCCCCTCACATGGAGTCAAAGAATCTTGGAGATGGGAAATTGAAGCCCATTTAGTTCAAGATCCCAGCCAATCCCAGAAGCCCCTATTCACAGCACACACCCCTTGGTCTCTGTATGGAGGTGCACCTAGTCCCAGTGGGGCAGCTCGTTCCTCTACCAGAAAGCTCTGAGGGCAGGGAGTTCTTCTCCATCCTAATCACACCCAAGCACCCATCCTAATTCTATTGAAATAATGCACAAATCTACTTTTGCCACTATCAAGCCCTTCAAGAATTTAGAGCCAGCCACTGCTTCTCGATTTAATCCTTTCCTCCAGACTAACCTTTGCTTATATAACGTTTTCAGCTCCCACCAACTCTCCCATAACTGACCTCCTCTCAACCCATTTCCACCTCTGAAAAATAACCACTATTTTGAAGACTATATTGAAATAAAATAGGCTCATAAAACCAACTATGACCACCATATAGTCACACAACTTGGAGGCAGAGAACCACTGGGGAGGTGGGCACACCCAGTCCCATGATTTACCAAGAGACTCCAGCAGCTGCTCTCAACTCCCAGCTGCATGGGTCTCTGTGCCTGAAAGTCTGTCTTTACATGTAACATTGTCCTCTGTGTGTGTGTACGTACATGTATGTGTTTATATGTAATGATTTAAATAATGACATTTGAGTTGGGAGAAGGTTGAGAAATGGTTAAATAACCATGTATGCAAATACCCAAAATACCATTTAAAGGCTGGGAAATGGCAAATTGTTCATTTTTTTGACAACAAATTGGAAAAAACTGAACAAACTTGAATATGCAAAAAAAAAGTATCATGAGCGGCTTAAGGAAAACTTTATAATGAACCACACAGACTTCTCGAAGAGACTGTCACTCTGAGAAATTTGTGGGAAATAGACACATATGGTTCATAGTTGCCCAGCATATTCCCCCCGGAATCTGGTAGCAGTGCCTTGGCTTTCCTTTGCAGGACCCCCCGCCCTCCACTGTCTGATCCAAACCCGGGCTCTGGCCACTCAGCATTTTCCATCCCCTTGGTGACAGTGATTGCTTCAGGGCTGAGCTTAGACCCTAGAAAGTCAAGCCTGGGTCTTCTGCTGGGCTACTTGATAGAGGAGCCACCTCTGCTGAGTGGCCAAGTACTTCAGATGAAAAATCAGAGCTAGCGGTGGCCATCTTCCACCACATGGTGACAGTATGACTGAGGAAAACTGGCGTGAGGGAGGCCTCATTCCGACCAGCCCCTAGAACCTGAGCTCACACCTGCCCCTTCAGTGAGTGAACCTGTAAATCCCTCCCCATCTTCCTTTTGCTGAAGTCTGACAGGGATTTCTGTTTGGCACTTGCAACCAAAGGAATTCTAGTATCACATCACTTTTCTTAGGTGGTTTGGTGGTGTTCCTGTGTGAGGAGAGACCCTTGAACCTTGCTGAGAAAACCTTCATCTGTTGATTTTATATGTGATTGTAAGTTAAGTTACATGCCTTACTGATTTTCTAGCTGGTTGTATTAATTTAAGGCCAGGTGAGCCAAACATTTTTCAAAGTTCTGAGTAAGAATTCAATATGTGAATTGAAAGGCAGGTAAAGAAATCTCTGCTAAATAATGTTAAATCTAAAAATCTGCAAAACAACATTCGAGTTTTGTGAAAATCTGGTGACATTATTTTTGGAACAGGGCAGACATCTGTGACACATGCTGTGTATGCAAGATTCTGCCTGAATGCACACTTGTCATGGGGCATAATGTTTTATATACCCCACAGCACTGCCTGTCTGGCTCTTGAGGGTAAAGCTTGGCTGTGATGAAGTTCTATCGCAGAAGAAGGTAACAGAGAAGATCTTATGAAAGTGTATGCAGAGCCTGATGAAGGGATCTGTGCTCAGTGGATGAAAAATGGGAACTGAAATAACTCACTTGGGGGCATAAGGATCGAAAAGTACATCAAAGTCCTCATCTAGCTCCACAGGGCTTCTGGGTACAGTATAATCCATGCTGCGGTAAAATTTTGCAAAGGTCTCGTCATCGTCCAACTTCATCACCTCTTTAACAGATTTACCGGTGACAGTGAGGACTGTTTCTTGCATTCCACCAACTATGAACAAACAAGCAAATACATGAAAAAATTTCTATGAAAACTTGACTCCAACTACATCTCATAGAACATGAAAAATCATTTCCCCCCTAAGTTCCAGGACTGGAGGAAACATGACAGTGATGTCCAGGGTTCTGGGGATGCTTCCTGGGCCTCACCTGAATTCTCATGAAAGGACCTCCTGTCTGAGCAAAGTCTGCACCGGGAAGTGGTAGGATGGAGGGAGGCTAACCTTGCTGCATGCAGGACCACTAAGCATTTCTGAACTGGTTCCTTTTGCTATGAGAAGCAGAACTAGCCCCACCCTAGTTCCATTCAGGGCCTGTGAAAACTTTCTGCAAAGGGCCACATGGTAAATATTTTAAGCTTTGTATGGGAGTCTACATGGCCTGTATTGCCACTAGGCAACTCTGCTGTTGCAGTGCAAAAACAACTATTGGTGATACATTAGGCAGGACTGTGTTTCCAATAAAACTTTATTTACAAAAGAGGTGGAGAACTGGATTCATTTAGCAACTTGTGGGCTGGATTACTGTATTTAATGAACTTTCAATTGTTTGAATTCCTTGTCTTGCCAGTTTGGTTATTCTATTACCCTTTTATATTTCTGGTTTAAAATGGCTGTCTGTATTATTTTCAACCTGCTGGGGCTCACTGTCAATAGTAAGGGCTCCCAGCACTTAGTATTTGATACATTTCAAGTACTAGACATTTTTATTAAGAGAAGAGGCTATTTCTGCACATTATTCTTTTATTTTGTATACTTTATTGGCTTTTGTATTGAAATATTTATTTCAATGCTTATTCATTAGAATTTTCTCTTACAAATCATTTTGATTGTAAGATATAATACCAGTTGCCACCTTATTGGAAATTTATATATATCATTTAAAGTTCACCAGGCCCAAGATAATGTTGATTTTGTTTAAATATAATAATCTTCTTTCAGGTATAACAGCAAAATTACTGAGTTCACAATCCTGATTGGATGACATCCCAAGGGCTCAGATTCAGGAATAAATGTTACTTGGTTGGGGGTCCCTAATTTAATACATTATCAAGTGAATCAGAGCTTGATAATCCAGTCTTGACCTAAAACTTCATTTTGTAAATGATAGTAGCAAAGACAATGCCTACGGTATGAATTGGTGAAGTCAAACAGAAAGAAGACAATTTAGCTGAGGAAAAGCAATCAGAATTGGGATTTAGAGATTTTGAGAGAGAAGCAAGGTTTTCTTAGCTACTCATTGAAATACGAATCACCATGTGCCAGAAAGAGCATATAAACAGAAGCTTCCCTCTGGCTTCTGTTTAGTACCTTTGTTATTCAGCCTTCTTAGAAAGGTTTCCAGCCTGTCCAACTTCAGGTCTGATTCTAATTGCATGTCTGGTCTGGCTTCGATATCTAGGCAGATAGAAACAATCAGTGAGAGAGTGTCACAGAGGAGCACAGTGATCGCAGACCAGGGGTTTATCAGGCGCCTGGGAGACTTACCTTCCAGGGGTTTGGAAACTGGTGTCGTGCCTCTTGCTTTACTGCCAAGAGGGGACGCTACTGGAGTTATGGCTGTGGGTGATGCCAGACCTGCAGAGCCAACAAGGAACTATTCAGTATTTGCTTTCTGGAAATTTCTGGAATCTTTTCTGGATCACTGTCAGGATTGTTTCTGGAAATTCCCAGGACTCTGATGGATGTCTGTTGGTCCCAATATAGATGTTACAACTTACAGAATTTACACACATGCATGTGCACACCCACGTGTACATTTGGCAGGTACCATGACTAGGTGGGACAACTGCAGGTTAGACAGAATTTTATGGTTTGTAAGGATCGTAGTAGCTGACAAGCTGTCATTCCAAAGTGAACAGTGAAGATGTGGGAAACTATGTCCATAGCATGTAGATCATCTGAATAGGAGAACATAAGGCAATCAGAGTATATTTGAACAAACGGAGATGTAAGTTCACAAGGCTTTTTGGGGTGGTGAATGTAGTTGAAGAGGAAGTGTATTTGCACCGTCTCCCACAGAGGAAGTAGAGAATGGGCTGTGTTATGCTATTTGGCAAGTGGCCCCCAGCACTGGAATTTTCTTGCAGGCTGTGGTGAGGTAGGGACAGTATGGCTTTTGGGGGCATCACTTCAGAGTGTGTCTTTATTGATCAATAAGCCAAGGAGTGCTAACCTTTAAGAAGGAAGACACAGAGGAGTATATGTTTAAGTTGATTTCTGATTGTTGGAGGGTTGTATCTATCCCAAGTGTTCCTGGGAAGTAGCGATCTGCTTTCACATATATTTATTGAGAAGCCAGGTGGGGAATCTTTAAAGGAGAAATGGTACAGGACATGACAGGGAAAGAAAGGAATACCAGCAAAAAGAATGCACTGGATAGAGCAAAAAACCTTAACAATGACATCACCACTTTAAGCAACCCTCAAAAAAAATCCAAACAACACCCAGAGAATATTGTTGTCCAGAGTAAATCACCTCACGTACAAGGAAAAATAAATGAATTGCTCTGCTCTTTCCTCTCATGAGCTGGAGAGGGATGTATTATAGCATAAAAAATTTTAAGGAAAAATATAGAAAGGTAATTTAAAACTTAAGTTTCAGGTGCTATTCTGGAAGTACTTCTCAATATGTACATATATTTTTGCTTAATGAGGTCCATAAAATTTTAAATATTTATTTCAATCACCAGACCGCTATATCAGCGAGAAGTAAACTTTTTTGAAAGATAATGAAGATAAATAAAAGTTGGTGTCACAGGCTGGGGCAGTAAATCATTACTAAAAGGATGCAAGAAGAGACATGGGAAGAGTTCATTAGCACAAAGGTCATTCATTAACTTGAGGCTAATAAACAGGCAGTACTCAAGGTAACCAACCTGGCCCTCCATTCTGTCAGGGCGCCCCCTGCTGCCCATTCAGGCTGCAGCATGCCCCAGAGCTCCCAAAGGTGGGACCTCTTTCCCAGCTATAAATAAGGATTTTCTGCAATGGGGCAGGGGCATAAAGGTTTAAATTACACCGTGTTAAAACAAAACAAAGCACTCCCCAGACTTCTTTTCAATGAATTCCACCTGCAATAACCAGTCACCTGCTCTTTCTGGGGGGGACATTTTCACATCTCTCTTATTCAAAGGCATGCTTGGAATACTTTTCAGGAGAATCCTAGGATGTTACAGAAACCTGTGGAGTACTCATCGTTATGTAGAATCTAGGAATGTCAGTAAGGGAGAAAGACTTAGGGAGGCTAGGGGCAAACAGAAGTTTCTGGGGTGATGGAATGAAACCCAGGGTACAGTATACCTCTTGGCAATTAGCAGATAAGCAGTATCCTGATGAGATGGGGAGTCTGCAGCTGTAGTGTAGGGGATATTTCACGGGCTATTTTATTCTGTAGTGACTATAGCACACTGGGCCACATTACTGCACGTCAAAAAGAGCCAATGGCTCAAGTGAAACATGTAACTGAGTAGATGGTAAAAATATTAGAAAAATAGGGTTCAGTTTTTTCATCAGATTAAAAGTACAAGAAAATTATTTCCTGAGTAAGATGTGAATGCAAACCCACCAAGGGACAGGAAATTCTCTGACCTTGCTCTCCAAACCTGCAAAAGACCAAGTCTACTTCCTCTGACATCGCTGTGGACAAGGGCAATGGTACCTGGTAGTAAGGGCCCCCTTACAAGTAAATTATGATTTTTAAGATGGAAGAAGAGAAAAATAAATCAAAGTAAAATGTCATCAGGATAAAAGTCTAGGCCAGAAATTGGAAGATTTGAGCTCTAGTTCAAGTTCTCCGCTTGAGCTCTTCTTGATCACCGTGGGCCTCAGGGCGTGCTTTTATTAATACAGGGCTTACGCTAGAGTTGTTTCATCAGATTATACAGTTCAGTGATGTGGTGGCTAAACAAATACTACCTCATTCTGTGAGAGTAAATGATCTTGTTTTCTTCTACCAAGATTTGAATTAATCACAATTCCAGGGCTTCCCCTCCCTTCCTCTTTTCCTTCTGCAAATATTTATTATGAGCCCACAATGAGTTAGGCACTATTTATGGGGTAAGGATCCCAAAAAGTTTTGAGAGGGAAACATAAGTCTCGGAAGCTAATGACAATATAAGTCAACTCTAAGTGAATGTGAACACTTTTATCACTATGTTAGGACCTTTGCTTTTAAATAATAATTTATAAAATGAAAGTATGTGCATATAAAAGGGACCCCACATTTTAACCATTTCCTACAGGATACGGAGCCTCGAAGCTCTCTGGTGACTTTACTCATCACATGACAAACATCACCTAATTTCATAAATCTTTGAACACCAGTTTCAAATCAGTGCCAAGAGCTCAGCTGCAGAGACATGACCGTCCGCAGGACAATCCCACTTCCTTGGAAATGGATACATTTTTTGACATCTATTAAAACACTTTCAGACATAGGGCTCTGTAAGCCAGAGAATTCGGTTTGATGGAAAGGAACCTCAGAATTATCCTAAAAGGGAGAAGAGATAAACTCTATCTTCACTGAGAAAGGCTTGTTTGCGTTACCTAATTACCAGACAGCAAGAATAATTTAAAAGGAATTATGGGAAAGGACTAAGATTTCTTAGCTGATTTGCAACTGCTTTTGAAACCTGTGCTTAATTTCTAAATGGCTAAATTCTGAAACGTGGCGATGGAATTATGCTTTTTGCACTGAAGAGCGCTATTTGGGACCTGAAGGTTTTCGGTAGGAGCATCTCATAAAACCTGCCCCAAAGCATTTATACAACTTCAGAAAGAGTAAAAACTAAATGGACCATGGCTAGACTTTTCAAACTGAGCTAACTCACATCACCTTCCCGTGCACCGGCGAGGAGCGTCCGTGCCCACACGTGTGCGCATGCTCACACGTGCACGCCCCCGCGCACATGCGCGCTCACCTTTCTTCACCATTCTGCCGGCCACAGTGAACTGGGTGGAATCGTTGGCCGCTCCTTTGCCTTTTGCCTTCCATGCTTCCTCTCTCCCGGTGATGAGATGCTTCCTCTCTTCGATACTCATTTGGCTCTCTCGACTTTCCGTGACCCGCTGTTTATAAAGTGCACCACGGTGAAAACAGGAGAGGGAAGTGACAGAGGTAAATTTTCCATATGTAGCATTTCCTGAGCCGAAAAGCAAGCGGAGGAGGACAACTGTGTCCAAAAATGTCCACACCTGCTCTGTCCGAACTAGGTTTGGCTTCCTTACTTCCAGCTCGGGTTACAGATCACCAGAAACAACACTGGAATTTTAGGTTAAAACTTTGAAGTTTTCAAATTTATTTATTCAGAACTCTGCAATACCAGAACGATACTTTGTGAAAATAAACAAAAATAGAGTGTCTTCATGCCTTGAATTTCACAGCGTTTCAGAGTTGCTCTGTTTTACCAGGCTAGTTAAACTTGGTTGATTAGGAAATTTTATCCATATATGCTCAGCAAGAACGCAGTCGATCTAGAAAATCTTAACCCACTTAGGTTCACAAGGAACACGCTCAGTCATAAAATAGGGACAGCTGATTAGGAATAGGTTGTGTTACAAGGAGGTTTTTTGGAGCTCAGCATGCTTTTTTCCTATAGCAACTACATTATACAGGCAATTAGGCCACCAGGTCAGCCCATAGATGTGACTTGTAAGTCATGATACATCTGACATTGAGGATGGATTGTGCTACACTCACAACGTATGTATATAGTGACACTTCTAACCTAAACATGGCTTTCAAGACTTTCTGATTGGGGTTCTGCCTCTTCAATTTCTAAGCCACTATGACACTCATTTGGTCTATAGGGAAGCAGCCAGAGGGGGACATATGGAGGCCAGGAAATGAGAAGGGACAGAAAGGAGGCAGAGGGCAGGGGTCAGGCACTCAGGGCAGCAGAGTTGGTAGAGAGTGGAGGATGGCAGAGGGTGGCATCAGGGGCAGAAAGTCCTCAAACATAGGAGAGTTTGCTTTCCCTCCTTCATGCCACCAGTTCTTTCACTATAAAGTCCCTCACTGTTGGGGGACATGGGACAGGGCAAGAAGCAGGGCAGAGGAGCTGTGAGGGGAAATGCTGAGGAAGGAAGAGAGGAAAGGCATCCTGCCCAGAGCAGACAGAGCTGCCCTCGCTGCTCACCCAAAGGTAGCTCCCACCAAAGTGGCTCCAAAGGGGGCAGTGGCCTCCTGGGTGTGTGGTTTTGCTTTAAGCCCCAGTATTTTCTAAGACCTGAGGAATGCACTAGGGTGTTTTATTCAAACTATGGATGAGCTCTCCTTAACGGCTTAGTTTCCCCAGCTCCTCTTCCCTCATAAGGAAGTTTTCCTTGAATAAGAACTCAAAGATGAAAGTGATCTAAGGTCTTCCACTGACACAGTGGTAGGACCAGGAGAGGCCCAAAGGGAGACACATCCTAGGGGACCCAGTCATTCTCTCCCTCCACAGCTGTTCAACCCACTTATGGCAAATTAGCTTCCCTTACTGATCAGCAGGAAATAACTTCCAGATTAATGCAGGAAGAAAGTGGAGATCAGCACGGCTCTTCAAGCCCTCGAATGTGGAGGGTGATATAGGGCAGAAGTCTTTCCTTCCCTTCCAGGAAAGACATGCATTAAACCACATCTGCAATGGTCAAATTTGGGGTAAGCCATAAACATACACTTCTTTATCATCTAATACATGAATCTTCTTTTTACAGAATTCATCTGCAGAGAAATTACAGCCAGAACTGATTTTGAGATCGTTGATAATTTAAATTAGGCTAAAAAAGCCCTTCCCCAAAGAGACATGACAACTAAATGCTAAGCATAATCCTGGCTTGGATCTAGATGGGGTGGGGGCCAAAGGGATATTGGTGGGGGACACTGACACAGTTAGAATGTGGATTGTGGATATAAGTGGTCAAATTTCCTCATCTTGATCACTGTACTGTGGTTATTGAAGTGTACTATAACTCAATGTTTTAGTGTCCCCAACACTTATATGTTGAAACCTAATCCTTAATATGATGTATTATGAGGTGGGGGCTTTGGGGAGGTGCTTAGGTTCTGAGGGTGGAGCCCTCATGAATAGGATTATGCCCTTATCAGAGACCCCAGAGAGCTCCCTTGCCCATTCCACGAGGTGAGGACAGCAAGATGTTTATCTAAGAACAAGGAGCTGGCTCTTACCAGGCACTGAATTACTGGTGTCTTCATCTTGACTTCTAGCCTCCACAACTGTGAGAACTACACTTCTGTTGTTTATAAGCCACCCAGTCATTGGTATTGTTAGAGCGGCATGAAATGTGTGTACATACACACAAGGAGAAAGGGAGAGTCAGTAATGGGGTAGTGGTTTGAAGGAGGAAAGGAGAGAGGAGAGGATGCCAACAATTGGTGGATCTGGTGAAGGGTATATGAGAGTGCCCTGTCTGTTATGACAATTTTTGTTTTAAATTTTATCAAATTAAAAAATTATCAAAATTAAAAACCCTTTTCCTTAACTTTCCCACTCATGATTGGTGAGATGACTCTAATTCCAAGTTACTCTGAATCATATATCCACATTAAATAATCTATGAGGTTGACTTGCCAGGAAGACCTCATCAAAATTCAAAAGTCTTCTTTGAAATGAAGTTTCAGGAGTCAATTTTAATCAAATCAGTATGGCACTTGACTTAAGGTATTTGAAAAAAACATATAAAGCGCCAGGGACATTTGCTGCTCTGAAGATCCAGACATCATTAATTCAATGGTGAACTCAAAAACATTTCCAGCATCCTGGGTGTGGTGGGCTGTGGTTAATGACTCAGAAAAATGACATCCTTGAATCAACAATTCCATTTCCCTAATTTCACTGAGTCCCCTAGAGCTCTTGCAAGAATGGGGTGGATATAAGCTCTGTAATTATACAGCTGTTTTAGGATTTAAGGCTTCCAGGAGTTGCCAGATCTAAGTTAAGGAGGAGTATATTTTTATTCACTCTAAAGCACATTAAACATAAAGGTTTTTGCTTCTCTGTAAGTTTCACCTTTATTGCTACTAAGTGGGTTTGGTTTAGGACCCCCTAATTCCTCCTCACTTTAGATAGATCTATAGTGGTGTAACGTATACAACTTTTTTATTCACTTGAGAAAATTAATTTATCATACGTTCCTATTAAATTCTAGAACTCAGAATGTGAAAACAAGTAAGATGGACATTTTTGTCCATTTACTTTTTTTTAGCTTAAAACATTATATTCTTCTCTTTCCTTTTTAAGCTTTTCTAGCCCCATTCAGAGAAGGTTTATCAAGGTTTAGCTGATGATGTTTAGGACTGACTGGAAGAGTAAAAGAGTTGAGGAGGACATGAAGAGAAGCCTTAGTAAATCTCTCCTTTCATGTGCAGATCCCATGAACATGGTGCAAAGGTGAAGTGGGGGAGGGATGGGAACAAGAGTGTGTGTGAGAGTGTGTATGTGTGCATGTGCGTGTGCTCTCACACATGTATAGAAGGCAGTGAAACAGTTGAGACAAAGATAGGTCTTAGGGTGGGATAGAGTCTTGGTAGGACACAGCTTGAAATTGTGCAAAGAATCAATCTACAAGAATGTTCCCAGGTTACCCCATTGTTACTGATGGGTTTGCCTCTAAATACCTACTTAGAATTCACAAAGTGAATCTCACTAAATGTTTCTGATACATGGAGGTGATACAATAAGACAGAGAAGAACTAACATGTATTACTGGGATTAATGTAGATTTATGGGTAAAACTCTTCCATAACTGGAGAGTTTTATGGATAGAAAACATTGTGATCTAGCTTTTAAATATTTGTCTTATTCCCATCTACTTGAACAGAATTATAGGGAGAAATGATAAAGGCATGTGTACAGTAATAGAAATAAGGTGAAGTGACTGTTCAGTACTACACAGTTTTCAGTAATGCCATCACCATTAAGAATTGGGTGCACAGGTAAATAAATGAGATTTGCTCCCTCCATAGGTGATTTCTGTCCATATCAGCACAGGCAGACTCAAATGGCCTAAACAAAAAAAAAAACATAAAGAATGGTCTCAACTTGGCTCATACCTCAAAGTAACCATAATCAGGTCTTGTCACTATCTACCAGCAACTAAACTGAAGGGAGAGGAATAAAGAGAAATCTTACTCTGCTGCAGCCCTGAGGCACATGAGGAAGAAGAAAATGTGCATCAAAGTCTGACAGTGAGACAAACGGTCAATTTAGACAGCTTGTGTGCTGTTTAGATGCTCTATTTTCTCTGAACCTCTGCACTGCTGAATACTGATACCAGAACTGATGGAGGAAAGGAGTCTTTAAGAACACTGATGAGCTGGAGGTACATAGTGGCTTCTAAAATACTTATCTGGGAAAATTGTCAAGAAGTAAAAATATAGAATTGTTAAGACATTTTATTTTTGAAGGGATTAAACATAGATTGTCTCTGATAAATGTTATTTTTCTTTAAACTTAGAAATATATAGATAGATATTTCCATGTTCATGTATTGGGAGATGTAATATTGTCAAGATGTCAGTTCTTTCCAACTTGATCTATAGATTTGGTGCAATTACGATCAAATACCCAGCAAGTGATTTTTGTGAATGTTGATGAACTTATTCTAAGGTTTATATGGAAAGACAAAAGACCCAGATTGCCAGCACAATACTGAAGGAGAACAAAGTTGGAAGACGGATACCATCCAACCTTAAGACTTACTCTAAAGTCTACAGTAATCAAGGTAGTATGGTAGTAGTAAAAAAACAGATCAAGTGAACAGAGAGCCCAGAAATATTCCTACACAAATACATTCAACTGATGTTTGAAAGGAGCAAAGGCAATATAGTGGAGAAAAGATAATTTGTGTAACAAATGGTGCTGAAATAACTGGATAGCCACATACAAAGAAGAAAAAAAAAAAGAATCTAGACACAGATTTTACACCCTTCACAAAAATTAACTCCAAATGGCTCACAGACCTAAACTTTTGAAAACAAGAGTGTGTGTGTCAATGTAGGCTTGTTAATTTTAATGAATGTACCACTCGAGGGCAGGATGCTGATAGTGTGTAGGTGCAAAACTATAAAATTAGTAGAAGATAACATAGAAGAAAATCTAGATGACCTTGAGTTCAGTGATGACCTTTTAGATACAACACAAAAGGCATGATCATGAAAGGAATAAATGACATGCTGGACTTCACTGAAATTAAAAACCTTTGCTCTGTGAAAGATACTGTCAAGAGAATGAGAAGACAAGACACAGACTGAGAGAAAATATTTGCAAAAGACTGATCTGATAAAGGATTATTATCCAAAATACAAAAACTCTTAAAACTCAACAGTAAGACAATAAACAACCAATTAAAAAATGCACAAAAAATCTGAACAGGTATCTCACCAAAGAAAATAAACAGATGGCAAATAAACAAATGAAAAGGTGCTCAACATCATGTCATCAGGGAAATGCAAATTAAAACATATGATATTACTACACACTTACTGAAAAGGCAAAAATCTAAAACCACCACCAAATACTGGTGAGGGTGTGGAGCAACAGGAACTCTCCTTCATTGCCGGTGGGAATGCAAATTGCCACAGATGCTTTGGGAGGCAGTTTGGCAGTTTCTTATAAAACTAAACATACTCTTATTGATCCAGAAATTGTGTTCTTTGATACTTGAGTTGAAAACACAGCTACACAAAAACCTATGGATGGTTACAGCAGCTTCATTCATAATTGCTGAAACTTGGGAGCAACCAAGATGCCCTTCAGTAAGCAAATGGATAAATAAACTGTGGTTCATCCAGACAAGGAAAATTAGTAAGCAGTAAAAAGAAAGGAGCTATCAAGTCATGAAAAAACATGGAAAAACCTTAAACGCATATTACTCAGTGAAAGAAGCCAATCTTCAAAGGCTACGTACTACATGATTTCAACTATAAGGCATCCTAGAAGTGACAGAACTACCTATGGAGATACTAAAAAGATTGGTGGCTGTCAAGGACTCGGGGGAGGGAGCAATGAACAGACAGAGCCCACAGGATTTTAAAGGCAGTGAAACTACTCTATATGATATTATAATGATACATGACAAATGCATACATTTGTCAAAATCCAGAGAATGTACACCAAGAGTGAACCTCATTGTAAACTATAGCTGCTGGGGGCTTGTTAATTTTAACAAATATGCCACTCTAGGGCAGGATGTTCATAGTGTGGAAAGTTATGTCTATGGAGAGAGAAGGTATGTGGAAACTTGCTGTACTTTCTGATAAATTTTTCTGTGATCTAAAGCTGTTCTAAAACTAAAGTTGATAAAAGCTATATGTGTGTGTGTGTATATATATATATATATATATACACACATACACATGTAAGTATATACATTATATACATAATTTACATTTTAAGAGTTAATAATACATCTTTTCTTTTAAAGTTTAATTTGACTTCTTTAGAAGCACCAGCTCTAAACGGTTTGCTGGAACGGGTTTGCTCCAGATGTCAGCCTTTTTTAGGGTGCACACTAGTGGGCTGGGCTCTCACAGACCAGTATTCCTGACTTCAGAGGAAAGGAACCATGGGTCCCACAATTATACAGGCTTATTGTGCTTAATTATACAAGAACAGCCACCTCAGGGAGGAGAAATGGGGGGATTCCACCATGAAGGTGAGAGATGAAGACAGGCCCAGTGCACGTCTCTCTGGAGCACTCTGCCAATGCCATATTTGAAATGCTGCACCTCTCATGCAAAGGTCTGTTTTGTCACTACCAGTCCTAAAGGAACAGTACAGTCCTGACAGTTTTACTCAGAGGCCCCCTTAGGGGTAACAAAGTCCCAGTTCTGATGAGGAAACAGAGGCCTGGGTCTGAGCCAGTCCAGAAAGCAGAGGGAGTTGAGCGCCCGGGATTCACAGCCAAGTGATGCAGTCACTTTTCATAGCTCTTTTGACACTAAGGATGTTCCGAGGGAAACAAAAATCATCATTGATATTTTTAGCATTGAAACAATCATGGATTATGTACCCATAGAGTTCCTTAGCCCAGGCCAGGTGTGGGTTGTACCCAGGGGTCCAGTGAGGATGAGGCTGAGGGCAGGAGGCGTATGGGTCCTCATTTCAGCAGGGCCGCTGTACCCAGCTCCTGTCAGGATGGGCGCCCCGTCACTGCGTCTTCCTCCCTGCTCCTTCCACAGCTTCCTCATTAGGCTAAGCGAGACAGCACGGTACTGATCTGAGCAAGGAACACTCTGGTCCAATGGTTGGCCTCCTGACTCAACTTAGCATATAATGCTTGGAGATTAAAAGGGGAAGCTTTTCTCTTAAACCAATTTCATGACTGAGTGAATTACACCACCAGGTCTACATAATAGTCTGAGCCAAGGATGCAATGTGTGTGACTGACTCTAAATATATGGGGAACTGATTAAGCACCCATCCCTGCGAACACAGACACACACACCACACACATACACAAGCACGCATGTGCAGACGAGCAGACACACAGACACCCACAAAGACATACACACACACACACACACCCTCCACACACACCACATACACATACATGCAGACACATATATGCACACATATTTGGGGAATTACTTCCCCAAAGGAAACAAGTTCCTCCCCGCCCTCAGAAATTGCAATGAGGCTTAACACGTGTAGGCTTTTCCTCACCTGATTAATAGATACAAAAGACAGGTATTTATGGGCAGCAGGTATAGCAGGAGAATAAGTAGAAGCATATACAGGTTCCTATAGAGCAAAGCAAGAGGATTAGAAGTGAAAAGAGAAGATTTATCAGAGTGGGGTGGGGTGGGGTGGGGAGAGACAACGATTTCTCTGACAGTATGTTAAGTTACTCATTGCAATTTCAGTTCTATGTTCAAGGGAGTCCTTTTTATTTGTTTACTTTTTCAGAATGCTAAAATAAATCCACGCAAGCACAGGAAATATGCCCAGTCTGTTCCATGCAGTAATTAAATGAGTTAATGGCAAGATCACTGCAGTTTGTAAAAGATACTTAGTTACAGTGAAGGGAACCATGACTTTCATTGGCAGTTTAAACATTTGACATAAAATCTCTTCTTTAAAGCCTTTAAGGGTTTTCATTAGATGATTTAAAAGAATAATTTAAGGAAACAGAGTGGATAGTTCTCCACTCTGACATCTCGCCTTGGGATAAGAAACCAAATAGGGCCCAAAAGGGAACACTCAGGGCAAGAATACACATGGTGGGTATGACTCTGGCTGCAGTGGAGGGGACGCCTGTGCAGAGCACGCTTACCCAGAGCAGATTAGAAATGGCACTATCATCTGTAAGTCCTCCTTCTTCCTACAGGTGAAAATAAATAGGAAACATTGCAGAGCATCGGAAGAGCGGGGTCGCGGTTGGGTGACACAGCACTGCCAAGTGTTCTGTCCTAGGTCAGTGAGAAGCATGCACATGCTCACACCACCAGGTGGTACAAACACCAGCAAACTCACACCCGCCCGTAGGGTGACAGCCTTTAATGGTGAGGTCATACTGGCACGCTTTCTCTCTTTCCTCCCCTTGCTGTTTAAATTGAGTTCTTTCTCCTGAACTGCGGTTTGGAAGTTCAATGACAACAGGCAACTGGAACATGAATGTGGCAGATACACCTTCCTTGAATTTTCAAGGACTTGTTCGGTGGAAGGCATGGATCTTAGCTTGATTCACTGACCTGATTCTACTGAACACAGCTGGATATCAAATCCTAATCTTCGACTCAGACATAGCTGCTGCGTTGTAATCACTAACTCTATAAAAGGATTTTATTTCCTAGAAGAGGTCTGATACACTAGATGATTATCCTAACAAAAGGGCATGGGAGTTGCTAAATATGCTTCAGTGTCAAATATGCCAAGATGGGGTTGGAATTTCAAATAACTATTTGGTCAAAATAAATAACTGTAATTTAGTTGCAGCCAAGAGACTCCTGCCAAATGACTTCTATAAAACTGCTTCACTTCATTTCTCTCTCTTTCGATGGCATGAGTTACTCTGGAAGAAACTGTCCACCAATCAGGCTTTAGTGCTCGTACTCCACATGGTGTGGACCAGGCCAAATCTACAAACCAAATGGCTTTACCATCTTTAGAACTAATTATATATGTTACAAAAGCAAAAAATGTGAAAGGCAAGTTAGCAATGCCCTAGACTAAATGAAGAACAGGAGAAAGGAGAGAGATGAAGGGTGGCAAAGAAGAGAAGAAGAAAAAGGGGAGAGGAAAAACCCAAACTGTGTGTCGCAGGAGATTTGAGTCAGGTAGGTAAATGAGGAGCTTCCCATCTAAGGTCCAAATCATCAGTCCTGATTCGGGGGGGATAAATTTGGAAAGCAAGGAACTGTGAAGTGCCGTATTCTCAGAGGAGGACTGATCTTTTAGGAGGGAAAGGAAAACTCTGAGTTCTCCAAGTCTATTCATGGGCCAAAATAATATTTTCTTACCATCTAGGATTCAAAATGAGATGCTGGTTAGAGCACCATTAATTTTTGTGTGTGTGGAGACAAAACCTTTGAGAGAAGCAAAACAGTTAACAGATTATCAAGGCATCCTTTTTCAGTTTTTTAATCGGGGCTCCTAGACAGTCTCAGATTACTTATGTGGCTCACATTGTATTTTTATTGGACAGCAGGGGTTTTGAAGGGGGCAGTGGAAGTGATTTATGCAGAGTCCCATCTCAATTTCCTGCCTCCTCTGCATTTCCAAAGGCTACAATTCATTGGAGCTGTTCTTACCACACACAAAAGAGGAGGGCAAACTGTAAAATATGTAGTAACCATGGATATGTACTGCTGATGAATTCAGAAACTGTGCAGGAAGTGATGGCCTGACTGTACAACCAGCTCCCTTTCACCCTTGGTGGAAAAGATGGAAGGTTCCAGAGCTTGGCTCCTAAGCTGCTCTCCCTCTGCATGTCTGGGTCCCAGTGCATGTGCCAAGCCTCATCTGCAGGTGCCTCATGTCAGGAATGCCCTTCCTCCTCTGGGGAAGTATTCCAGCCAGCCAGCAAGCTGTGGTGTTTCTCAAGCACTTCTCAGCTGTTTGGGGGCTATCTTAAGACAGATCAAGTTTAAGGCACCTTGCCTACCACATCTGAGCACAGCCGAAGTGTGACTGAAATACAGTGCCAGCCTTGGGAAGAAATAAAGCCAAGGGCTTATCAAAGGCCACGTGAAAACCACCTGATCTCGGCAGAACCTGAGATTGCCAATGTCTGTTAAAAAGCCTAAAAAAGATCTGGCTTATTTTAAGTTCAAAGTGCTTATTGTCTCAGGCCAAAGTGAACTGGGTTGCTGAAGAGGGGGAATAACGAGTTCACTATCGCTGTGGACTCTGCGGTGTCCATTAGCCTGGAGACGTCATGCCACACTCATGCCCCAGCCACGCTCTGAGCCCCTCCCTTCCAGTGACTGGGTTGTTCCCCCGAGGGGCAACTGTGGTAACCTCCTCCCATCTCTTGACTTCCAAAAACCTTTGCCAAGTTTTGAGGCAGTTTGGACCTCCTCCTCCACACACAGGAGGTTTCCCCTGCTCACATGATCCCTCAGCCTTCTAAGGGGTTGAGTATCTCATGCCACTGCTCATGAGGAATCTGCCCAGGTGTGTGCTCTATAACTTTATTTTAATTATTACCTGGCCATACAGGACTATCAGCTCCTCCAAAATGACCAATAAGAGGTAAGTGTTAAAGTTATTTTTTGAACCAAGGATTTAAAGACCCTTTTAAATCAAGTCTATGGGCCATGGGGATAAATTGAGGGACCCGGTTTTCTTGCATTTCTGGATATCATTCTTGAAATCCAGTTTTCACACATAAGCTTTTTAATATTCAATGGTACTTGAGAACTTTACAAGACATTGGGAATTAAATGTCTTTCATGTTATCTTTAATGTCATTTATGTCTCAAAAAAGAGATGTAAAATAGAGTCAAAACTCCTGCCACACAGTACTGCCTGCACACCTCCTTTCTATGCAAGGTTCACAATGTGAAAAGGTCACATTCATAATTTCTCCCTTCCACAGATGCTTTTAGAACTAAGAGGGATCCAGGTCTTCATTCTGTTGGAAGTGTTTTTTTGTTTTTCTTTTTTGTTGCAAGACTATTGATCCTAGAAGTTGACCAGTGGCTGTGGACCTTGCCTCCAGCCCAGATGGGCACTGCAACCACAGAGCCAAGCAGCAGAAAAGTCACCATCAGCTTTGAAAGTGTGCACTAACTGATCAAAAGCTGGTCACTGCTACCTTAGTAATTTAACAATTCATCAACTTTTGCATATGAAATGCTTGCCAGTATTGATAACAATGTACTACTAATTTATTTTATTTAAATTGTAACATATCTTGTTGTACATGCTCAATAAAAGCAATACCTGCTCATCGTGAGACAAGCCTACAATTATGAAATAAGCTCGCTGACCACAATTATGCCCTTAATACACTTAAGCTTTAAATTTCAGCATAGGACATTCAAGTCCATATTTCATATGCAATAAACTGTTAATGGTCAGTTAAAGTTTTTCATTATAAAGGCTGTAAATAACATTGTAAGGTCAGACTTCATTTGAAGATTTTAAACCAAAGTACACACTTCAAAACTCAAAAACTTGCTTGCTGATACATTATGTATTCAGTTCTGTTACCAGTTCTGTAACATCTTAAGACTTTACCTTTTTGATCAGTTTCAGCTGCTGTGTGACAGACTTTAAGTGTGTCCCCAAATGGCAAGAAAGCACTAACGTGTCACAGAGTGGTAATTAGCTAAGTTAGCATGCTTGCCTGTTTGGTGCACTTCCAAGCATGATGTTAGTTAGATGGTTTTTTCCTAACATGGAAAATGTTACCTTCTTCTTGAGCGACTGTTCCACTTCTTGTATGTGCAGGCTGCTAGTGACAGACGCTTTGCCATACTCCTGCTTTCTGGAAAGTCTATTTTTCCAATCTTCCTCACCGCTCTTCTTCAACAGTGCTAATCTAAGGGGAAAACATGCCAACCAAAAAGAATTCAGCACCAAACCCTTATTTGTAACAGAACCATAATTTAGATAAGTTAGATGTCTTTGGCCAATAAATGACCACAGCTACCTAAAATTAATCTTTTTGAGTTTCAATTTATTCTTAAGAGTGTCTGGAAACATTGATAATAGGGGGAATGTAGTAACCACAATGTTGCTCATGTGAAACCTGGGCATAAGACTGTATATCAATGATATCTTAATAAAAAAAAAAAGCATGTCTGGAAACATAACATCAGAGTCCCTTTTCTTATGATGGCCCCAAAGATTTTAAAGTTGACTGAAATGCAAAGCTGAAACCTGACCTGCCTGATAAGAAGCACTATCATTTTACCAAAGGAATAAATCTGTTTTTCTTTGCCCTTGAGAGCGACGAGATACAAGTAATCATCCCAGAGAAAAATGTCTTCTAGTGACCCCTTCTGGTCACTTAATAAAATAACATTTAATGCAACTTGGATCGTGCTTATTTGCAGAAAATACAGCAGAAATGGGTTTAGAAACTTAAAGCTATAAAAAATTTGACAGTCTCTTCAATCAAAGGTAAAAGACAATATTTAAGACTACTTCTCTTCCTTTATCTAAACCTTGTTCTTTTCCTCCACATTCACTTGGTTTTCCCAATCTATATTAATACAGAAACTATTCTCTGCAAACTCATCTTTAAAATTATTACTTCAACTTTCCTCATGAAGAAAGCTACATACAAAAAAAGAACCTAATTAACTGAGATTTTGACCTAGCCTGCTCTGGTTCAACTATGGATGACTTGATAGAAAGCTTCTGGGGTGTTATAATCTGTGAAAGGTTTTCTTCATGAGCGTGAGGCTATGGCAGTTAACTTAAATGAATGAAGAAGTCTTAGGTATTTAAGTTGGCCAAACATGGGAAAGATAAAAGACAAAAGAGTGGTGATCATCAAACTCATCTGAAATAATACTCAAATAATTTAAAGATTGGGGAAGAAAAAACGATAAGACCCCTTTCCTTCTCTGCTGAGCCTGCTGGGCTGGGTCTTTTATATATCATTAATGCCCATCTTTAACCATTGTATTTTTAAGTGGCATATCAGTTTTGGTTTGGCTACTAAGCCAGCACTGGCCAAGTAGCCTGGTCGGGACAAGATAGTTTCTAAGGATCTTTCAACTAAGTTTCCAGATGCCACTAAATAGTCAAAGTAAAGATGGGATGAAATATATCATACTCTGTTATAAAAGTTTTGTTAAGCAAATAGGAAAAATTTTCCAGGACTCAAATAAGAATCCATTTACACCTACAAATGTATGCACAAGCCTTATACTCATAAATTCAGTCAAATAATGGGAAGTAAGCCATGAAAACAAGTACTCCCCAAAGAGGGCAGGAGCTCTGCACTCTGCATTTATCCCCTCTGCCAATCCTTCCTTTTCCTCCCCTTTCTTTCCTCTATGTG
The DNA here is from genome assembly GCF_030020395.1 of Manis pentadactyla. Taxonomy (NCBI): domain Eukaryota; kingdom Metazoa; phylum Chordata; class Mammalia; order Pholidota; family Manidae; genus Manis; species Manis pentadactyla. The sequence continues at coordinate 116,348,510 of NC_080021.1, read as the reverse complement.
ACTGCCAATAAGACCTCAAATCCCCATCCTATAAAACTGGTATAATGCCACCTTACCTACCTGTGATACTGTGATTTATAATAAAATATATATACTTGGCTTTTGTCCCCTTTACTGGCACAGAGATCCTAGAACTCTTGGAATTTCGTAAGCTATGACAGTGATAAAGTTGTCTTTGTTCTATTAAGGAGGGAACTTTTGGGAGGCACTGAAGGGCAGGGGCAGGTTGCCTGGAGAGCCAACCTTTTGATTGGAGGTTGGAACTTTTAGTCTCAACCCCTGGTCTCTGGGCAAGGAAGGGGGGTGCTGGAGATTGATTAAATCATTGCCATAGACAGTTGAACTCACTCATGCCCACATAATGAAGCCTCCATAACAAAAGGACAGGGTTCAGAGAGCTCTTGGGTTGGTGGACACGTGGAGGTTTGGAAAAAGGGGCGAGCCTGGAGATGGCGTGGAGGCTCTGGGACTCTTCCCCATACTTTCTTCTATGCATCTCTTCCAGCTGGCTGTTCCTAGTTATGTATGTTTAGAATTAGCTAGAGATCTAGGAGATAAAATGTTCCTGTGAGTTCTGTGAGCCACTCTAGCAAATTAACCCAAACCCAAGGTGGGGGCTTTTGGAGTGGTAGGTCGCAAGCACTGGTGACAACCTTCTGGGGCAGTCTTGCAGGATTGAGCCTGTGGGATCTGTTGTTATGATCTCATCTCTAGGTAGACAATGTCAGAAATGAGCTGAATTATAGGACACCTGGCTGATGTCAGAGAATTGGTGGTAAGGGAGAAAACCCATCCTGGAAATTAGAATCTTACTAAGACAGGCCCCATTTAAGTCCCCCTTAGTCCTAAATCCTATCATATATGATGTTTGACAATATTCAACATGCTAGAAGGGCTACCTAGTTCATGTACTTAAAAAAAAATTCTAAATTGCTATGTTTTCATCTGAATGTCAGACTATATAATGACTAAGATTATTTTTTTCTCCAATTATTCTGAGTCAGTTTTATTCTGACAAAAAATGATCTAGTAAAATCAAATCACAAAAAAGAGACCATTAGTATTTCAAAGGTTTTAAAGTATCTATAAATACGATTTTCAAAAATAAGCACACCTGTACTTCCACACCCATATGAAGGTGTACTTCCCAGTCGTCATCTCGTGATGAGAGACCTTCATCTCATGGATATTCTCCCTGCAAACTGGCCTCAGAATCAGCTTCTGTCTCCTACTTCACCTTTGACCCAGACCACTAGGTTTTTCACCTTGGCCATCTACATTTTTAATCAGATTGGATTCCAAATGATTTGGGAATTTAAAAAATTTAAATTTATCCATGTAAATTGGGATTAATGAGTTGTATGTAGCACATTTTTAATGTGCTACAGTCTTTGAAGGTGTCTTCAAAGAAGCAGCTGCCAAATGTTTGGAGCAATGACAACATAATTAAATAATAATATGGTTTCCTTGGTGGCTGCTTTGAGGAATGTAAAACTGTCTAAGAGAAACAACAAATTCTGGAATCTATAATCATTTTACAGTCCACTTTATACTCTGCTGAACTGCCTGGCAACCTCTGAGAAACTGGATATTTTTGTTCTCAGGGTAACAGACTAGCCATGGGTGCACACACAAGCCAAGGATTTTGTTGACTGAGGTCACACTGCATGTCAGTGGAGCAGGGAGATATGGTTCCATCCCAGGCAGGCTGCTCCCAGTGCATGGCTTGTTTTGCTATGTTATTATGTTAGGTGACCAGATAGGTTTTTGCCTTAATGTTTTAAGTATTCTGGTTTTCTTCTTTTTTTTTTTCTCCCCTGGGATGGCCTTCAAAGAATTCCTCCATTCCAAGAACCTGAAATCTTGCATCTGGATGTGTCTGCAGGGTCATCATCAGGGGTTTCCAAAGACTACAGAGTAACCAAAATAATATGGAAGGACTGTGTTTCAGTTGAGCCCACATGGTACTCAGACCCAGCCCTGGCCTGCATGCAGAGTGCTGATGTGGATGACTTAAAAATAACATGCAGCAACACCTAAGTGTTTATTCCTATCCCTTTAGATTTCCTATTGGGTGTTCAGCAAGCTGAGGAGATCAGGAGACCTTTCCAAATGCATTCCACCCCCTGAAATCTCCTGGCCCCCCTGACTCACCACAGACCACCATGCACAAGTGAGGGCCAAAGAGCGAAACGTCTGGTCCTACACATGACATAAATTACTGCCTATGCAATTCAAACAGTTGTCAGCACTTTCAACATCTGCCAAGTCCAAGTGCCATTTGCAGGGCTGTGATGTTGAGAGCCAGGGCATCTGTTTCATCTGAGGCTGAGAACCTAGTGAGTGGCACTTTGTTAGCCTATTAACCTCAAGGCCTGGCCCAGGGTCATCATGATGTGTGCTTGCTGGGCTACCTGGGGTAATGTCTACCCACTTTGCCAGCAAGGAATACTTGCCTGAGACAGTTGTGTTCAGCAGGACCGGTCTGAGAGCATCCTACTTGATTAGAGCAAGTTCTGAAGGCTCATGCCAGTCAAGGTGGGGTCAAATACAGGCAGGCAAACCATGTGCCCCAGATCTTAAATACATTTTTTTCTCCCCCCTTTAAAAATGTCCCTTCATTTCAGAGAGTCACAGGCACCACACAGATTTCAGATAAGGCTGAACAGCACTTATCTGTTCTTATATCAGATCTTGGTCTTGGGTAGTTTGCAGGCTGGAAGAGTAATCTGATATGTTATTTAAATGGGGACAAATCAAAGATCAGAAAAGGAGCCAGCAAAAGGCAATGACACTGCTTTCCCCAATTCTTACATAAGTCTGGGGGCCCTCTGGTGGCTGCAGTCTCCCAGCTCCAAGGTTAGGACCTCAAGTCTGTTGTGGAAGCATGGGTACAGCCTCCGGCTGGCTGAAGAGTAGACAGGTGGGCTGAGGGTTATTTGGGGACAACAGGGGGCCCTCTGCCGACCCCTTTAAGGAAGAATTCTGCAGGCTGGCAAGAGGCATGAGGTGGATCCGTCAGCATTCCAGGGAGTTCAAGTAAGTCCTGACTTACATGTCACCAATTTCCCAGTGGAAGGATGGCCCTTTAGCCATTTCTAGTAATCTTCTCTCCCAAATCTGAGAGCATAGATGTAGTTATTTCAGCAGTTGTGGAGGTAAGATTTCTGAAAGCCTCATACACTTTTAAAGAGGTATCAAAGGTTTTTATCTCTATATAACATAATACTTTTTTGATTTACAATGCTTTTCAGCAAAATACCCAACAGGGAGAATTTAAACCCAAAATATTTAGGTAGTTATGAAACAGCGATTTTACTAATCCAGTGGAAAAAGCAGATTGTGTCCTAAATTTGATGCTGGTTATGGTTCAAATTTGATATTCTAGGTGTCAGAGAGATGAAAAAAAAAGAAAAGGAGCTTTTAGATGTGTTTCCTTGAGCATCACACATAATCTTAAAAGTGGACTACATTGGGGATTCCTGTCCTTTCCAGGCTGCTCCATGTTCTAAGTCTTGGTTTACATGTACGACATGGGGTAGCAGCGCCTCCTTCTGGGGCTGTCTTTGGCACTGAATGAGGTGACACACAAGAAGTGCCAAGGGCAGGGTGGAGCCTCAGCGGTCCTCCTACAGAGAGCTCAGAGTGCTCTAGAACCGAGGAGAGGGACGGATGCACAAGGTGGAGGACGGCGGGATCGCCTCCTTGGGCTGCAGCCATTTAGAAAATGTGATAAAAGAAATCCACCAAGTCCAATCTCTATTTCCTAGAGTCTCAAATAAAGCAAAAGTGAAATTTGAAACAAGCTAAGGAGAGGACACACAAGTTGAGAAAATTAATGAAAGAGGAGGGCAAAGTCTCCCTGCTGGCCAGCTAATGTTTCCTGTACCCACTTCTAGCAGAATGAACAAACAGGTTGGCTGCTAAACATTCATTTGAACACTTGGCCATCCTGCCACAGGTGCCAAGGCAAACTGGGGACTAGCACCTGGGGTTGGTTCCACTTCCCACTTCCCAGTGGCCACTGGAACCAAACCCCTTATTTGGTAAAACGAGGTAGTCACAGAAGTTAGAATAAGGTTTAAAAGTTCTACTTTATATGTCACCTCAAAAAGGAAACATAAAGCCCATATAAATATATGAAGAGCGATCTTCTTTTAAATAAGCCAAGCTTCATTATTTTGTTTTAACAGAAGGGAGGAATTAAAGCCCCACATTAGGAAAGGCTGACACCGATGGCTTGTAAACATATGTAGTTTTATTTCAGCAGAGTGCAAGTAACAGTACTATCGTGATAAGGGGGAAAGGTCACAGGCAATTAATTTTGTATTAACATACCCTTTATTACAAACATAGTTGCCAAGTAAAATGTCCCTCATCCACTTTTAAGTGTATATATTAACAAACTGGATAGCTGAAGTGTCCCTTCCTATCATGGTTCTGAACAGACTGGGCTCAGACACCTCTTAGAGACAGTGAAAAATTCCTTCTCTCACTAGCCAGAAGGTGGAAGTGCACACAGGGTGGATTTTGAACACACTTTTAGGCAGATCACAGAAAGCTTACAGACAATTGTCAACTCCTCAGACCACCCATGAAGCCTGGGCTAAGAAACTGCATCTTTATAGCAACTCGCATTTTTTAAAAATGAGAATTTTGCAGTAGGATTAAAACTGCTTTCAGAAAGATACAGAAAACTCAAATATACTAAAAACAGGCAAAGAAATCAAGAATTATTACAGGGCAAATAGACACAAAACTCCTCACTCAAGGTTCTAAGTCCCAACAGTCATCTTATATCCAAAGATGGCAAGTCTCCTTTGAGTTTTGAAAGAAGGAAGAATATTAGCATTTTCACTGGAATTTCACTCCAGCAATATTTTCTGATGTACAAAACATCAGAACCTGTGTATGTGATGTTCATCATTAATTTCCTTCGACAATACCTCTTCCTTCTCACCTAACCAGTTACCAATAGTTGGATCTCTGGGATTAAATTCTGAGCTGGGTTTGCATGGAGGAGGGCTTCATGCCAATATCCAACAGACAGCTTCCCTGATTCAAGATACCGCTCCTTCACCCAGCTTACCCATCAGCCCCTTCACCTGTGCCTCAGTCTAGTAGGTCTAATTCACTGTGCATTTTAAGTAAGTTAAGGTGAAAGTCATTAAGACTTAACAATCTGGCACTCCTCTCTCTGAGGTCACGTGCATTTTCCAAGTGCGTAACCTTGTAACTTTAAACTCTCTTTTCAACCTTTCAGGGGGGCACTGAGGTGGCCTACACTTTTGAAGTATGTATACTTTTAATCTTACACTTTCTCTCTCCAACCTTTCAGGGCGCCTCTCCTGGCTGAGGTTACCAGCTGCACTTCTTCTCTCTTTAAGTAACTTTAGATAAAGCTTTTACTCTGCTTCAAAAAAAAAGACTTGACAATCTTACTAACCCATTAATTGAAAAAGTCTCCGTCTATTGAATATTTCATGAATCCTGTTCAAGATGCTTGACTTGAAAAAACAATGAAGAATTTTCATCATGGTTTGATATATATTCTTAGGTAGTTTGAAACGTATGCAGGAAAGAAAGAGTGGCCTGTTCTTGACAGAGCAAGAGAACCCCTGAATGGTGGGAGATGCCAAGGATCCAGGAAGGCAGATCCCTAATCAGCTGATGGTAGAAATAGTTCTGTTCATCACACCGGGAAGACAATGACATCTTTCATCTCCCAGTCTTCTCATTACTATTACATTGTTTGCTGCTTAATTCCACCATGGCTTAAAGGTCAACAAGGAAAAGACAACCCAAAATATTTAGCTCTGATTCGTTGTGTCTGTCCCACTTAAATATATTCTCTCAATCCTCCATTATTTTTTGAATGAAATGAGGTTATGCTGTTATTTGATACTCAGATGTAATCTTTCATAGCTATTGCCTGATACATTTCTAAACGCAGTTCAGAGAAGTCATCCATTTTACTTTTGTAAATAAAATAAGCAAACTTCTGATTCTGATCCCAAAGATTTCTGTCCTAAATAAGAATTTATCTGCATTCCCTCTGCATCTATTTTACACAAATAGTCATAAGCAGTGGTGCTTTCAATTTGAAGCCATGTGTATCTGAAAGAGCCAAGACCTCTGCCCCCAACACTAGAGTCAAAGAATTTAATATGAAGAAGAAAATAGAATTGCAAACAACTAAAGCTGGCAAAAGTCATTTTCTGCTTGTCAGAAACTGGTACCCTCCCAGGCTTACCATCCCCTTGGGCTGTCGGATTTGTGATTTCATCTCTTTGTCTGTGACTCAGGTCTTTTTTCTAAAAGCAATTTGTAATTTCTTCCCGAACAGAACTACTTTTCAATCAGGAGATCTTATTACCTTTCTTTAATTGACATGGTTTTGCTGGGCGAATCACCCTCCATGGTCGGTGCTCTCATCTCCCCGGCAGCGAACACGGTACATGGGTTCTTGGGGTGCTTCTCCTGTGGTTGTTCGGGAGGGCCCTGCTGCTTCCAGGACACTGGAGTTGCAGTTTGAGCAGTAGTTTCCCCAGCAGCTGAGCCCAACTGCTCCAAAGTGGGCTCCCCGACCTCTGCTGCTGGGAAGGGAAGGAGCTATGTCAGCATTTACTCTTCCCAGCAAACATTCTTCAGCTATTCACCCCCCAACACCCTTTGGAGTTCACTCGTGGGCACATGGTGGGTTACCCAATCCCCTGAATTTATGCAAATCTGTAGCTTGCTTCACTCTGTGAGAAAACCAAACTTTCTAGAGATTATTCCAACACAGCAAATTGTTTTGTGACAGTTGGGTCTTTCCCTATGTGTGAGATGCAGGACATCAGCCTTAACCATGCACTATAGAATGTGTCTACTCCTCCAAAACAGGACTTGGACATTTCAAATGTGCTACTGCACAAACCAAAACACCTCTGTACCTTCCTCCTTTAGTGTAGATGTAGGAGATTTAAAGTTCCACGAGTACAGTTTTGCTGGTCTCCACAAAAGGAATGCAGAAGGAGAGAATGGAAGCCAACGGGCTAAATTCAAGTCCTTATGCCCTGTGCTTACCTAGCCCTGGACCTTTGGGGTCATCAGCTTACTAAAAGGGCTGACTGAGCTAATGATTCACATAGCTGTTCAGTGAGTTTTGTGAACCAAGTTATCAAAACCCCTCATCAACAAACAAAACCGAAATAGACTCATAAACATAGAGAATGGACTGCTGGTTGCCACAGGGAAGAAGAGTTGGGGGGGGGGGTGAGGGAAATAGATGAAGAGGATAAAGAGGCCCAAATATCCAATTAGAAGATAAGTTAGCCACAGGGATGAAAGGACAGCATAGGGAATATAGTCAATTATATCGTGATGACTTTGTATGGTGACAGATGGTAACTACACCTATCATGGTAAGCATTTTGTACTGTATATAATTTGGTATCACTGTGTTGTACCTGAAACCAATATAACAGCATATATCAACTATATTTCAATTAAAAACATAGAAATAAAAAAATTAAATTTCCCCCAACGGTGTGTGATGGGCTTCAAGTATTTTTTACTGCTAAAAATTTGCTTAATCCACCAAACACATTGGATTCAAGGGGAAAAGAAGTCTGGGGAGAATAGGACTCCCCCTGTACTTTTAATCAATACTAGTTATTAACTCCTTCATAATTCGGTTAAAAGCAGTCACTGCAACCAATGAAGCTGAAACTGAAAACCTAGCTGGTTTCTAAAAGTTTAGGAGCAGGAGTAACTCACCTCTTAGTGAAAACTTCCTTTGAATGACATTCTCCATGCCCACCTTCTCTTGAAAGGGCTGCCTGTCCTTCAGGTCTGGGCTCCCTCGTGCAGTGCTTCTAGCAATGGAAAATTCCTGTCGCTCATCCCCAAGATGGGCAATGAGAGGGTTGGCTAGTTCCAGGCTTCCCTTTCTCAGGACAGCATATTTGGGTTCTTGAAGGCTATCTCTTTCCCAGACTCTGTTCAGGACGGAGTAGGATGGCAGCTCTGCTTCCTCAAAGGACCCATACTTCATAACTCCACCGTCTTCACCTGTCAAGACTCTCTTGCTTTCTGGCTCTCCAGATTCTCTCAACATTCCTTTGCTCCCACTACCCTCTCCTGAAGGCTGCCAGGCTGGGGTTTTCAGAATGCTTTTAATGGGAGAGTCCAAATTTTCTATAGAAGAGGGAAACTTATAGTCAGTGGCACTTGTGCCATCACCCATGGGTGGCTTTGTCCGAAGATCCCCGGCATATACTGGAGCAACTAGAGATGCCACCATGGACACAGACGTGCTCACAGTAGGTGAGAAAGGAATGCGCTTTCCACTTTGCACCTGGGAGGACACAGTTAAAATGTAAGAAGCTGATTTCAAAACACTGTCTACATAAATCCCAGTTGCAGGGCTGACACCGACTTCTGAAATAATACAAGTGGCGCAGTTTCACTGCTTCTCCAAGTGGGAACCAATCCGAGACACAGTTATAGAGTGCATCTTATTAATCAAAATCATCTGGGTGAAAAGCAGATTGGGTGTCCTATTTTTCCTTCCAAGATGGACTCATTCCAGAAGATTTCAGCAAGCAAATGAGGAAAAGAGGAAAGGAGAAACATGCTTGGCATGGCTACCTTTATTAGGAAGGAAGTTATTTCCAAATCACTTACAGGAAACACAGCTCACAGGCAGACCACCTTAATTACATCGCTGACCTAGGAGTGACACTGTGCTCCTGCATTTTAAGAACACATCGCAGACTGGAACGAGATTATAGTCTACCCACCTGTTCCACTTCTCCAAGCGTGACTGGCTGAGTTTGATAGCGAGCATTCATTCTCCTCTGTCTCACATCTATTCTGTTTCGGGTAGAAATCGCTTTTGAGACTGGCTGGGACAGCTTGTTAAACAAGGCCAGTTTCTCTGCTAAGCTTAGAGTGCTGGAATCAGGTTCACCTCGCTCAGCAGTATCTTTGCCCTCATTTGCCTGTTCTATGGCTAAAGCCTTTTGGTGAGCAGATGCCTGCAATCTGAAAGGGATAAAAAATCAGTTGATGCAGATTAAAAAAACAAACAAAACCCCGCAATACTAATTGTGTGTATTAACTTTTTCCAAATGTCACTTACTCTTGAAAAGGGCTTATTTCTCCCTACAGAAATCAAGTCAGGTGTATGCAGTTGTTCTGCTGTTAATAGGACAGTGAATAGCAGAGTAGGTTGGGAATACTGGCATTACCCATTTTGCAAAGAGCAGACTTTTAGTTCTGAATTATTTCTAAAAATTGAATTTCCTATTTAAGGAATTGAAGTCAGCTTGGGTACACCTTACCTTAGAGAAGTCGTGTTGTTAGTGTCAAAAATAAATAATGCTAAAGGGAGCCCTCAGGCATTCTCTACAGCATTTTAGACATTATCTATGTATGTGGTTCAGAAGGCAGTCTGTTTACTTTAAATAATTAGGAAATAATATTGTCATCCTGCCAACATTACTACAATACAGCGTTTTGATTTGCATTTGCTCAACGCAAATGGTTTAATTTTAAAGATTCTTTTACTCCTCCAGACTAGCATTTTCTTTCTTGGCTTTCTATTAGTTTTTTAAAAGGTACTTGAAATTCAGTAACCTGAAATGTGAAGGGAATTTCAGATGGCGACAAAGCCCTCCAACTTCTAGGGAGAGGAGAAGGCTTCCTATTACCTGGTCATTGGGAATCTTGGAAGGTTTAAGAAAATGTGCCTTCGTCCACTGGCACATCCAATTCTCGAATACAGTAAATAGTACAGTCTGCCCCAACTCCAGTTAATCACCACTTCACAAGTTGTGCCAGACAAAAGAGCAGTGTCTGTGTTCCAGGTTATAATGAGGTGGCAATAAAGCCACCTATCTCCCCAGAGAGGCCCCTGCTTCCATTTGTGGCAGCTCTATTTCTGTCTTGCCCCTTTCTTTCTTTTCATCTTATTTTTAGCCTTTGTGCCATACCAGTAAAAGAGAGGAGCTATTTACCTGCCTTAACAATACAATTTTAAAACACCACAATTTAAAGTTTAGTTGTAGAACCTCTGAGTTCAGATGCTATAAATTGTTTTAGTTCCAATCCCAGAATGTCACACCATGGTCTCTCTATACATTAGAAAGAGGTAGGATTGTTTTTAACATGTAATTGTTTCTACAAGTGTTTAAAGAAAACTGATTATTAGCAGAATTTCAATACTCATGTTAACTCCACATTTTTCTTGTAATCTTTATGAAGTGCTAGTATTTTAGATGAAGAATGAAAATGTAAAGATGACCACGATTATGAAAAACAGAGACAAAACAAATGGATAAGTGAGTTAGTGTGGTTCTGGTTCCAATACACAGTGTAAGCAGGTAGATGAAATGTTTTCTCATGCAGGGCTCCATGAAGTTACATGTCTGGCACTATGACAAAACAAAACACCACACATTCCCAGGACAACTCACTACAGTGACTTGTCAAACAAATGAAAGGCATTCAAGATTTTAAGATGCATCCGCTGTCTAGCACCTTTGCCCCCACTGCGGCATGCAGCTATTTCTGTTCAGTACCTGGCAGGCTGCACAGTGCTCTTAGCTACAGTGGGACTAGGAAGTCTTGTCATTACAGGGTTGGTGGTCACAGAGCATGAGGCAGAGATAGGTTCACTTTAAAAGGAATTGCCAAAGAAGGAACATTCATAAGAAGAGAGAGGAAAAGAAACATTAAGGAAAGAATCATTTTCAATTTCCAATTCAGAAGTGTTAAATCAAATAGTTTAACAAAATTATTTGCTAATTACTTTGGGAGGATCACAAAAGAACTTGAAAAATGATTACAAGTTTAGGAAATAAGCAAAGTAAATGGAATAAGAGTAGGGTTTTAGAGCTATGAAAGGATTTGCTCCATCTTTAGAATAAACGTCCTTGTTTAAAAAAAAAGATAACCTATAAAAGTTACTTTCAATTACCAGCAAATCAGATGATGCCCACATTTTAGAATGTTATCAATGTATTTTTTTTTAAATCGGTGTTCTTATATATCTCTGAGCACATCAAAGTAGATTCAGTGAGCCTTTAAGGTAATAGTTTTTGCTTGTATTTACTGTTTTGCTCTCATAGGTACAACAGCCACTCAAATATTTTTAAAAAGCTGCACACAAAAAAATACACAAAAAACTGATTTGCTAAGAATTCCTAATGCATACAAGACGTAGTTATCCCCAAATACATGGAGAAGTTGAGGACAGCTAGAGAAGGAAGTAAAGGAGGCTGATCTAACAGCAGGGTCACAGGTCTGGGCTGGGACACGGACGACTCTTGGGATTGTCACTGTCCGGAATAAGACAAACTTGTTTTCCAGGAGGGGCGGGTGGATGGGGGTGTGTGTGTGTGTCCAGGGCAAGCATGAAAAAACTGTTAAAAAACAAATAAAAAATTTTTACTTGACTGAAGCAGTGATCTCTGAATGAATGAATTTGGAAAATTCACTCTGAATATATTAGAACACACTGCTCAAAGCCCACTTCCCAGAGTTTGGAAAGTTATTGAACTTGTAATTAAATTTTCAAAATTTTGGGTGGTTATTTAAAAACAAAAAGAACCCCTATCTTTTCGAGATATGTGCCAAGATATATATGGATGAAATGACAACTGGGGTTTGTCTGAAAATATGCAGGAGGAAAGGGTCAGGGGGCGGGGACAGAGGCAGAGCAAGACTGGCCAAGGGCTGATGGTTGTTGAAAATGGGCGATGAGGATGTGGGGGTCCGTGACATCAATCTGTCTACACTTACGGTTTATATTTTCCAGTGTAAAGGAGATATTTTTAAGAAGTTAAATAAAATTCCTCTCCATGTTCTTCTAGGAGATACAATAGGTAATACATTCCATTACAAAGTCCAGAGAAATGGCAGTAAGGAAAATCCGTAACACCAGCTTCCTGGGGCTTCTAACTAAACCACTGCCTGATTGCCTCACTTTTACTACTTCTTTTTTTTTTTAAAGAAGATATCACAGCAAAGGCCAAGAGGTCACCAGGGAGACTTACGTGGCTGCGATGACTACTTCCTCAGTGGTAACCGGCTGGGTGTGGGATCTGTCCTGCAGACGCCGCAGCCTCTGCTCCACGGCCGCATTTCTTGAGCGTCGCTTTGGAACGTTTTTCTCATCAAATGATTTTTCCATTTCCTAAGATCAGAAACATTATGGAATCCTTACACATTCGAGGAAAGGAAGTTGGGGCAGCAGCATGTCTCACTCGTTTGCCTTATAGGACCGACAGGAGGGACGCCCCTGAGAGGCACCGATCATCAGACACGGATAGTCCTGCTGTGTCAGCTGGGTCAGAGTGAGGCGGCTGCAGGGCCTGGCGCACGAACCGGCTGGAGCAGCGGGAGTCCCCGGGGAGAGTGGCGGGGTCTCCTCAAGCACTTAGCACACCTTACCCTGAAAAGCAGCCTCTTGGCGGCAACGCTCAGTTTGGCTCGCTCATCTACCTTTTCTTCATCTGTGAAAAGTCACAAAATAAAAACTGAACATCATTAGAAAATGTAGGTAAAGTCTCTAAAAAGTTTCCCAAGGCTGACCTGGAAATCTTTTAACTGTAATAACAGGTGTACTAAAAAATTATAATTGCCAATATGTTCTCCTTGGGGGCAACTCATTCTTCTGCTCTGTGAAAAGGTGCAAATTTCCATTGCAATTAACCAAACACAACTCGGTCTGGACAGTAATTTTCTACCATAATATTCAAATAGTTGATATTTAAGAATAGATCTTATGGAAGGAATTTCTCCTCTCTGTCCTTAAATGGGGACAAGAAAGTAACAGGGAAAACCTGCTTCTTTGGTTCAAGACAGTTGTTTTAACATTCACTCCACTGTTCCCTGTCAAAAATAAGGGAAAACTAATCTGAAAATCTCAGCTAGGTTTTATTATATCCATAGGAAGAAAACACGCACACAAGGAACTGGTATGCTCCATAATTGCAACTTCTCATAAGGAAAAAAAAAATCTTTAAAAATCTAATCCAGGTAAGATCAGGAAGAGGAAGAAGAAAAAAGAGAATAGATACTTGCCCTCAGCAGTTGGCACTTCTGAATTTGAAGTGGACCTAGGAGAGACATTAGCAAATAACAGATTAGAGAGGGGGAATAGAAGGTACAAATAAAGCATCACATTAAAAGTAAAAATAAAAATTCAGTGATATTCTCCTAAAGAGTATCATCCTGCCAGCAAATCTAGCTGTGAATATACACGTACAGTTGTTAACAGACACCGTGGAGCGTGTTACACATAACCCAGCCAAGTGCACGTCTTGTGGAGACAAACGTGATTGAGTATGACTTCTGATACATGACTGGTAATTTTTTTAGACAAACCTTATTGTTTCTATGCATATGAATGATAAGGTAAAACAGATACAACACATAGGCAGCCATTTATAAAATGAATATAAAATCCCTTATTTTTTTCACTATAAAATTTGGTGATGAATAGTGTATTTGGATTCTAATTGAACAAGGGCATAAAAAATTAGAAAACATTAGAAGAAAAATAATGTTGCTGATTTCTTACCACTGAATGCTATTTAAAACTGTACATCATGATACTGTTGTCATGGTTAACATTCTTTAAAAACACAAGTCACATAAATATCCTTTATAGATTATATGGAAGAATTATGGAATCACCACATCCCATTAAAAAGGCATTAGGTCATCTCCATGGTAAAAATCCTGTATGTTTTTCTTTTGCGTTCCTATACTATGGAACTACACATACACATGCCTACCTATCTGATTCCTTTCGTTCTGCTGAGGTAATGGGCTGAGTTCTAAATCTCTCAGAAGTTTTTCTACTTTCACCAGGAGAAAAATAGCGTCTTGGTTTCCGGGACCCTCTCTCCTGTTCCACATTGGTAGGCAAGCCTACGCCTTCGGTTGACCTTTCAACCCGTGATTGGCTTTTAGAATCATTGGGAGAAGAATGTACAGAAGGGTAACAGGGAGACAGAGAGAAAGGGAATAAAGCAAAGGTTTAAGCATCTCAGTGAGTCAAGGCAGACACCACCAGATCCCGCTGCATGCCTCTCCCATGCACGTAAACGAGGTGGAACTTTACAGATACCCAATACTCCAACTCCCCATTAGTAAGCAGAAGCAGAATGGTAGTTTTTGAGCCATTTCCTGAACAATCTGCCCTACACGCTTGTGAGCTAAGCTAATATGACTCAATGCAGGACACAACACAAGTTGAGAAGTGAATAATTCTGCCAAGGACGTGCAAGTGACACATCGGGAGGACTTTTGAAACATCACCTACAGTTCGGGTTTCTTGATGGCACTGGCAGATTCCAGAAACGCATTTCGCAGCTGGGCGACAGAGACCTTTGTGTCCAGCATGCCAACTTCTGAGTGGGGCCCTTCGGCTTTGGCAATCTGAGGCTCGGGCTCTTGCTTTAAAGCTGCATCCTTGCACTTTAGGGCCTGGAGCTGAGGTGGGCCCGTGTAGTCAGACAGGGACCGTGTGAGGACCTTGCGCCTCCTCACAGGTGCTTCCTTCTTGTGACCTGTCACCCTGGTATCTGGGGACACAGGCTCATTCTGCACATGCACCACCATCTCTCTCCTGCCCATTTGCTCCATGGGCTGGTGCTGAGCCGGGGGTGGGGGTGGCAGGCTCTCTGCTTCCTTCTGAAGCTCTAAGGTAACTGTGCTAACTGCAGGCTTACCAAAGGCTTCATTTTCAGAGGGGTCTTTGCGACTTCTCGCAAGCCCGTGGTCCTCCAAAGCCAAAAGTGTTTCCCTGCTTTTCTCGAGAGCTTCGGCCAAGAGTACATCTTCTTCTGCTTTCGATTCACAAATATGGAGAACTGGGGTATCCCTTCTTTCACCTTCTAGAACCTTCAAGGTGGGAGGCTTTATGACATTCTGGGTGGCTGATTCCACCCAGCTGCACTCAGATACATTTTCTGGGATATCTGAGGGCACCAGCTTGGCGGTGTGAATGGGATCTGCTTGTTGGACATAGCCACGGATTGGCTGTCGTGCAGAGCTGGCTGCCTTGCTCAGGACCCTATCGAAGGCTGTTTTTTCTGATGGAAAGGATATGTAACGGTCTGGCCCTGGCTGCTGTCTCCTCTGTGTTAAGGACTCTGTGGCCAGTTCAGGGCTGTTGCGAGCACTCTCCTCTTTCACCAATTTTTCTCTAACTTTAACTCTTCAAGAAAGAAAAAGGATTTTTAAGTTGCAAAGTATGGTAACTGCTGAATGGGAAGAAAGCATAAGCGTTTCATCTGTTACTAGTGAATGGAAATCAACCCAGAGAGAGAACAACTTGTGAAAAAGCATTTTTGGAGGTGAATGTCAGAAGCCCACCACTTGCCAGATGACTGATTTTGAGTTGTTCCCACATGTGTGTACGTATGTCCCTGGGGTGTGAAAGTAGCTCTACTGCTGTAAAGCTAAGAGGCTCTCCTGGGAGAGGATGATGCCTTCTGACTAAGTGAGAACCCAGAAGCCACAGAAAAACTCATTAATATACACGCCCCCACCCAGTACAGATGAGGGCACACTGGGCTGGTGCTATGAATCAGGAAGCTTTCATGTACAGGCCTTATATATGGACCATGGAGGTAGTTTCCAGGTATACAGATACCTCCTGACCAAATGTAATTTCATTGTCCCCTGGAAATGTAAGAGCATTCATGATTATTATTATTATTTTTTACTGAATTTAAGATACAACAATACCTCTTTTCAAGCACTCAACTAATATTCACAAGCTTCTCCATGCAGTGCAGACTACATTCATTCATTCATAAGACAAGCAACCAGTTTGGGTATCATTACTACTAGCAATTATAGCACCAAGAAGAATATTAGAGAAAAGATATTTGTTGAAAGAATGAATGAGCTGAGTATTTTTTCCCTTGTGGAATTGCTATTGGGCCCTTAGTTAAAAACTAACCTTAAAAGCGATTGCTCTGGTTGTTTCTAGAACTATTTAAATATCTGAGAGCAAAACTGAGATCCATTTTAAAAGCTACAGACCTTTTTCCATCATTGCAGATGCAAAGTGGCCAAGAGCTCTAGCCATGGGGTCCCAGGAGGCCTCTGTTCAAAGCCTGGCTCAGCCAGTTCTCGCTGTGTGTTCTCCAGCAACTTATCTGCCCTCAGTTACTTTATGTTTTAAATGGATATAATCGTGACAAAGTGGCATGTGATGTTTGCAAAGCATATAGCTTAGTGCTTAGCAAAGAGTAAACATTTAATAGTGTTCACAAGTTCTTATTTTTACTTTTTGAAATACCATGTAGTGACAAAGGAGTACCCATTCAAGTGGTTTAAGAATGGATTACTGATTAAGGATAACCTTTAAAAAGTTAAAAAAAAAATGCTCTGGAGTGGGAAAAGTGATTTCTTGGGGGAATATTAACACCTTCATTTATTTAAGATTAGTCAGTAAAAATTACTGTTTATGATATATATTTTTGGAAGAGAGTATTTCCTGAAATAACAAATGCAACCTGCTAAATTTTATATAAACTCCTACATGTTTTTCAGCATAAAATGCAGGATATCAATGTACATTTTATTAAGGAAAAACCAAAGTCCCACATAAAAGGCAGTTATCACAAACAATTCATTGGAAAAAAAGCATTCTGAGATGTCATTTTTCCCAAAGACTAGGCAGTGTTGGAGGTTTTCATATTTACAAGCTTTGTTAGTAAAAAGAAGCCTGAAATGTGGTTCAAGTTCTCCTGTGGAATGTGTCCTTAATCAGAGACAATCTGAATGTTGTCCTCAGCTGGGAACAAAGTGACTGTTAGAAACTCAATAGATGGGTGCTTTGTCCTGTCAATGACTTACTCATTCTTGCTTCTTCTGCCTCCCTGCCCCCCGCCTTAAAAATGAAATGATAGGGGTTTTTGTCTGCTTTTAAAACCATATGCCCTAAATGCAACTGCTGAAAATTAACGATTGGTTTGGAAATGGAGACAGGGAAGGAAAAAGGCTGGAGGTGCTGGGCGGAGAGGAGGTGTTGGCAAAAAGGGGGCGCTAGCTGGTTAGTCTGACTGCAGAGGAGAAAAACTCAGAGATGCTGGTTAGGGCCTCACTACTGCCCCCTCCTGGCAGCATGCGAGCTGGTGAAAGAGGAGAGAAGGCTTATTCAAAGATTTCAGAAAAGAAAAAGGGAGAGCAAGGAAAAATACTATTAGCATTTGTAGGTGAAAACCAAATAATTAGAGAGCAATTTCCAGCGGCCCATTTTTTAACACAATTTTCAAATGCACGGCCATTAGAAAGAGGACAAGAGGAGAGTTAGCATGGGATGATGCATGGCACAGCATGGCAAGACAGCAGGTAAACAGGGGCACTCACTCAACGGAAGCCAAGAATTCCAACTTAGGGTATACCTGGAAGGCCAGTTGATAAGTGAAGGTGTGTCCCCTTCGGAATCTTTCTGGAGAAACCACTCGTGTTTGGGTTGCCCTGTTCTATTATGTACAAAAAAATAAACCTTCAGATAACTTCTATTAAAATGCCAACATATACACAAGTATAATTTCAAAACAAAAGGCTGATTTTTGTTAAGTAAAGAATAATCCTGGCTTTTCAAAGTGTATAAGAACATTTTGCCATGGGGTTATATTCACTTTATGCAATTTCCAGAACACCTGGCCCATTACTAGAATCAAGAGATAGAAATAAGTATGTCTAAAGCCAACAAATAAAGGGTTTTTCAAATAATGTGAAAGTGTTATGAGTCAGTTACAGTCACACTCTCTCCACACAATTTTCTTGTAAAAAGTTGAATTAAAAATATAAAGCAGTTTATCATCTGTAACTTTTGTTAAGATACATTGGTAAATAGCCAAATATAAAGTTAGTGTCCATGCAAAACAATACCCATCATATCAATGGAATAAATAAAAAGATCAACAAGGCCATACCTTTAATTGCTATTAGGCATTTTCCTTTTATATTTATCACTGAATATGCAGCCAACATAACAATTACCAATACTAATTAAGATTCATTTGATAAATGTTTATTGAGTCCCTACTATGTGCAAGGCCCTGAGCTAGGCTCTGAGAAGTTAACAAAGGTGAAATCAGTCACCTTCCCGGCCATTAAAAACTTATATTGTGGTAGGCAAGATAATATATGATTTCCACATTCATTCCTCAATGTACAAGCAAGTGTAATGCAAGGTTGAGTGTGATATACTATGACAGGCTGAGGATATTTTAGAGAAAAATCATAGATAAAGAAAACCTTGTAGTAACTAAGTAACACAAGACACAGGAAGAAAATTCAAACTACTAATCTGTATCCTCTTATAATATAGAAAGAAAAAATGGAAATATGATATGCTAGTTAAAATGCTTACTAGCTCAAAACATTACCAATCTATTTGATGGAAACATGTCTTAGCTCCAAGCAATTTCCAAAAGAATAGAATGATAATTATAACAAAATTCTCTTGATTTTTAAAAATCATTTTAGTTTGAGTTCTGGTTCAAGCTGACAGGCAAGAACCTGTCTGCTACCACTATCTTGCATTTTGCTGTAATGACTCAAATCTGTCATATCCTTTGTATCTCCAGTAACATTCCTCTGTTTTTCTACCAAATCTATCACCCCACCTCCCTACCCCGAGTATTATAACAATTTAGCCTGTAACAAATAAAAAATTCAGATGCATGTAATGTCATTTTATTTCCAACTTATTGGTCTAATTTCTCAACAGGTATTTAAACATAGGAATAGTTTAGCTTTCCCCTGCAGCTAAGGAAGGAAACAATCAATGTAGCACAGGATATAGCAGAGGGAGAAGGATCAACAGATCCTGGGTTTTGAAAAACTTCAAGTTCATCTAACTAATATGCCTACCTCACAGGGTTATTTTAAGGCTCAAATGCTTTTTGAGAGAGGGCTGTGTAAATTGTGAAGTGCTGTACAACTTGCTGAACATGTCCTTCATTAATAAGACTAGAACTTGGTCAGCATCATAAAAAATTTTAAGGGGCTTATTTCAGAGTATGTTGAGGCAGCATTTGTAAAATGAAAATCATACATAGACAATGGGGGACTTTGCTGGGTTCCATTTATTCACTACAATGTAGATAGGGAACTAGTCAAAAAGCTAAGTTACCTACCACCATGGCAGTGAACATGCAAACATTGACATTTCATATATAAAAAATACAAAGGTAATGAGAAATAAATCAATGTGAAGGCATCATGCCAACCTCTTCAAAATGGTCTCCCCTCTCCATCCTTCTTCACAGGTAACAGAGAATTGCACATTTATGACTTACTGTTTTTACATTTTAAAGAGATGATACCTATAAAGTCCTAATTTGGAAGTTGTGGAATGTGGGCCCAGCCTCCCCAGGAGGGCTGAGTTTTGTCTTAAGTAGATTTAAAGCCAGAGTGATGCAGAACAGTATTTCACAAAGTATGGCTTTCAGCATCCTGAGGTTGGCTTAGTCATTTACTTGGGTGAGGTTTTCTGTCATCATACCTGGAAAATAAAGGGGGGGATGTGGGGGAACACCTAAATTTAACTAAACACTTGCTCTGCCCATGGCTGTCTTGGACCCTCTGCATCCACTGTACCACAGAATGTCTCACCCGCCTCCTAGCAGTGTTTGATATGCCCTTTGCCTGCCTCCCATCCCACTCAGCAGCCTCCTTTATTGATTCCTCATCTCCTCTAAAGTTTGGGGCACCTCCCCCATCAACAAAGCCTGGATGATCTTGTCCAGATTTCACTTCCCTGCTGACGATTTTCTGATTAATCTCCTCCCTGATCTCCCCCTACAATATTGTCTCTTGGATTCAACTGGCAACTTGACAATTCCATTTGGGTATCTAATGGACATCCTACCTTTTGATTTCCCTCCAAACTCAACTTGCATTGGAGTCTGCCTTACTTCAGCAAATAGCAACTCTTTGCTTCAAGTTTTCCTGGCCAAAGAATTGGGACTCACCTCTGACACCTGTTTTTCTACACCTCACATCTAAGTCATCAGCAAATTCCATGGTGACCTTCGAAACCTAATGCCTCTTCACTACCTCTGCTGTATTTTCCTAACTCAGACCACCACCATCTCTCACCTAGATCACTCAGATGACCTTCTCGTTATCACCTGTTTTCTTCTTGCCTGCCTATAGTCTATTTTCAGCTTAGCAGCCAGAGTGATTATTTTAAAATGTAAGGCAGATTGACCATGCCTCTTTTTGGAACCCTTGTATGTCTCCACATGTTGCTTAGAGCAAAACCCAAAACTCTCGTGAGGGGCTACGGGCCCTCCCTGACCAGCCCACCCTTTCCCCACCCATCTCACTGACCTCTTCCTTGTCCCCCTTCCCGCCATGCCCCTGCCTCACTGGTGACAGGCCTCCTCAACACCCCACAAATGTTCCACTCAGGACTCTGCAGATGCTAGTCGGCCTGGGCCACTCCATTAGGTCTCTGCTGAACTCTTTGCTCATCAGAGTTAAGAGTTACCACTTCCTAACCACTTTATCTCAAAGCAACCTCCAATTTCTTCTCCATGTTGATGGAATTACTTGAATTTTCTTCACAGCACTTACTTCACCTGTCACGTTACCTGTTTGTTTATTGTTTCTCTCTCTTACGAGGACACATTAGTGTCTCAAGAGAAGAGACTCAGCATAGCACTCAGAACAGTGTGTGGCAAATAGCCGGTCTCAATAAATATTTGTGGAACAGACAAATTGTTGAATGATAATCCCCACTAAAACTCTCAGGTATTCTTATGTTCATTTTATAGATGAAGAAAGGAAGCTACAAAAAATACATATTAACTCTCCAAGATTACAGCTGGTAAATGAAAGGATGGGGTTTGAACCCAGTGCTGGGGGATCCCCAAGCCTACATCTTCTCCTCCAGTTACCAGTTTCCCAATTCTGGGAAATGAACGCGTAATGAGTGTAGCTAGGATGTCTGCGTTGGGTTCTCTGGGCCTGTTCCATCTCCAGCAGTCACCCAGTTGCCCCAGTTGCCTGTCAATCCTGGAAAACCCAGCCACCCTCTGCCTCTGTTTCCCCAAATGTACAACATGAAATCAAAGGAGCCCAGAGATGAAGCACGATTTGGCTCCAAGGGCACTACTACTGAGGTGGGGGTGAGGGGTGGAGCCTGGGCTTGACGAGGTGGGGGACACCCTGTCTCCTTCCCCAACCAAAGCAATCTGTAACAGAAGGTAAACTGCAGAGTCAGTCATTTGGAAATGAGAAAATTCGTGGGAGGAATCAGCTGAGACCGGAGATACTGGTTGTTATGTGGGAAAAATTATAAATACTCTGGAGACCGAGGGAATA
This sequence comes from Manis pentadactyla, assembly GCF_030020395.1. Lineage (NCBI taxonomy): Eukaryota > Metazoa > Chordata > Mammalia > Pholidota > Manidae > Manis > Manis pentadactyla. The sequence goes on along the minus strand of NC_080021.1, from coordinate 116,327,153 downwards.
TTTCAGTTGGGCTGATCCCTTGGCTGCCTCTGTGTCTCTCACACAAAAATGATAATGTGACATGATACTTCATTCATGAAACCTAATTCCTACTTTCATGGGTGCTTTGCAGCATCAACTCACAAGAGCCAAATATCAGCTGTTGGTCAATAAATATTCAAGTGTGGGTGTAACACATGTGCAACACCTGCATCAGGAAAAATAATGTGAGCATGCAAACCTGACTTGTGTGCTGTGTTCACTAGGAAACCTGAAATTAAACATCAACTCTGTATAAACTACGTTGTAAATGTAAATCCAACACCTTAACATGGATTTCTTTTTTGACAATATCATAAAGAATCAACATTAATGTTTCTACTGGGATTTAAAAAAATAATTTCATCTCATTCTTATATAACTTCTTTGGAATTGATAAGAACAAAATACTCAAGGAATAGGATTTTATTTATTTATGTATATAAAATTCCAGTGCAGAAAACAGATTATTGATTGGCAGGACCTGGTGGCCAAGGGAGGGGTTGACCATAAAGACATGCCAAGAAATTTTTTGGGCTGATGGTTTATACTTTGACTGTACTGATATTATACTTCATATATTTGTCAAAACTCACAGAAAGTCACCAAATAGGGTAAATTCTGTATGTAAATTATACCTCAACAAAAATACCTTAAAAACTTAAGCCTTCTAAAAACTGTAGTTCAGCCTGCCTTCATAACTGATCTAGACAAAAATCACAGTCAAAAGATTTACTTTGACAAAGATGTTTAGTGCAATTAATAGCAGTTTTAAATTCAAATATCTTTTTTTCTTCCTTTAAAAGCAAAAAACCAAAATAATCAAAATAAAAATAAAATGTAGACCACACACTGTCAACTCCACAAAATCTGGTTTGGATCTTTTAAATTTCTTTCCTTCAAGTTTCCTCCCCTAAAGCCCACAGAGACTGAGAAACCTGGGAAAAGAACAGAGAAGAGCCCAGAGCGGTCGCTCTGGTAGAGATGCCAAATTCCTCCTGGTGAAAGCTGATTAAATGTACAGCTTGGCTCTCAAAAATGGTGAGTCAAGGTTCAGAACTGACTTGGCTAATTCACAGGCACCCCAAAACTACAGCACATGATGGACCTTTTGGACCATGTTTTCTACGAGTTCAGCCTGATGCCTGATGATACCAAGAGGTGGCTAAGGAATGCCCCAAATGCAGATCGAAAACATGTCATTTTCTAAAAGGGCAAAATTCTGTGTCTGAGGCCCAGGGGTCATTATTTTGGAGATGTAGTATAATACTAGGTGAGTTGTTAAAAATATAACAAAAAAGAGATCACAGCTGAATAGCTACAGTAACATCTCGGGTTCTTCTCCATTTCTTTCTTTAAATCTTGCATGGATGCTGTATTTTATGTGATGTTCCTTAATGCTGTGCTTAACTATTTTTAATAATTAAGGCTTGGTTAAAAACTTAAGAGTGGGAAGGATGGGTTTTACACAACATCATGAAGTGAGAATATAATACTGTCAGGCTCCACCAGTTTAATTACATCCTGGCCAAAAGAGTCAAGAATCAGTATTTGTGGACAGAAGCCTAGTGGTGATAGAAACCTTTTCTATCTCCACAAGGGCAGTGGTTAGGTATTTCCCAAAACTCACCAACCTGCATCCTGAAAATCTGTGCATTTTGATGAAAATTATACCTCAGTTACAACATATATCACAGTTGGATGACAGAGTGAGAGGACTGAGTACTGAAAAAGTAGAAATACAGTCTCTGGGGGCAGAAGCAGGATAAACATAGGAGATAACCAATTTTTTCCAGTTCCCTCTGAGCTAACCTCAGTGCTGACTGCCTAAATGCTCTGAGTTCAGCCAAGAAAGGGCAATGGCAGGACTCATGTGCAGATGGACAAAACCATCTGAGAAAAGTGTTTCAGTCTGAGGAAGGTGCTGGAATGGGCCTCTCAGAGTGGATCAAGCTTCTGGTTCCCAACTGGGTTTGGATTTCTCTGTCTCCTGCTTGGATTCTAACTACCCCTCCTGGAACATTAATGACCCAGGGACTTGACTGCCTTGGTCAAGAGACTAAGTATCAGCTTTTTATGGGCTGGAGACTGAGCTCACCAGGCCGTGAAAGCTGCTCACTTACCACAGTTCCCACTCACAGTTTAATAATATTTATAAGCGCAATGACTCACGACCATATACCAGAATTCCAGCCTCAAAGTGGCAAGAGCCTTGAGCATAAACAAGTGCTACTTAAAGCATGTCCTGATGAGTGGTGTCACCTGTCCATAATCAGATAAAAGGCTTACAGCATGGAAACAAACATCATGAAGCCTGCTGTTTAGCTGAGCTGACATTTTCTTCCTATCATAACTTTCTTGACAAAGGAAACAACCCATGATTTACATTCAGGCATAAGTAAAATCCCTTATAGGCTGTGGGCTGATAAACGGTTTACAGGCTGGCTATTTCAAGTAGCACTGCTGTAGTTTGGTGAGACTAACAAAACAGCAGTTCATTAATTCAAAAGTGATTGACTGAGCCATGGGTATAAGCTGGATGCAGGATGGTAGCCAAGAAGGAGGTATGAAAACGACTAGTACAAACTAAGTACCCTTCCCATAGGCTTCTATAAAGTAATGTCATCCTTGAGGTCATCCTTACCAATCTTATAATTGGCATAATGCCAAATTCACAGTGCCATGTTTGGGGGAATCCTGACAAAATTGCTGAAAGCCTTCTCTGCGTATGTCAGCCTTATTAGAGGGTGTTGGGCATTTGAGTGTCCTTCATCCTAAGACATGAGCTGCAGGTGAAACACCTTATTTGGTCCATAATCTCTTTCTCCCCTTTTCCCTTTTGGTAGAATCATCATCAACCTGAAGCCAGACTAATACCATTAGGGTTCCCTATGCCAAGACAAGCTTCTGCTTTATAACTCTGCTAGGAAAATGGCAACCTAATAGTGAGAAGAACAGATGGTCTTGAGAATGCATAAGAGACTTCAAAAATGATTCTAATTTCTATGAAGACAGGGAAAAGTTTGGAAAGGTCAAGAAAGCAGGAAAGATGGGAAGGTAGGATTCTCTGGAAACAGTCTCATTTATCAACAGCTCCGTTAGAATGAGACACACAGATGTAGTCTGACCTCTGCAGAACATGGGTGGGCCAGGCCCGTGTGCACTTGGTAGCTCATTTTCATTAGTGCACCCCAAGATTGGATGAGCCATTTTGGCAGTCACACAAAGAACTTGCTGTCAACTGAAACTCCTGGGTCTGTTTCTCATGAACTGTTGTTAAATCAGGGTTCCCTATTCCTGATCTGTAACTGACTTTTTTCCCCTAAATACAGAACTCTATTAAATGTTACCTTGTTAACTTCCAGTCATTGTTGTGGGGACACGTGCTCTCTAGCTTCCATGTTCCCGATCTCTCTGCCTCCCTTCCTCTCTCTTCATCCTACCCCATCCCTCCCTCTCCCTTCTCTATCGCCAAATTTATTCACAATCCCTTTTCCAGAAATTTGATCGTCCTTATCATCTTTATCTTCCAGGTTATCTAATGAAATGCTAAATAGGACGAAGGTAACCACAAACTTGGAACCGGAGAGCTCGTTACCTCATCCTGGCAACTACAGCCAACGCATCAGTGGCCTCCCTGATGGGAATCAATGCTCTGTCAGGTCAGCCCTCCACACTTCTCCAGAGACATCTTTCTAAAAAAGCTAGTTAACCACCCATGTTTTAAAATCCTTCAAGCACCCAAAGTGGTCCACAAGGCAAAGGCCAAATGCCTTGTTGTGTCACCAAGATGCCCCATGACTGGTCCCCGTGCGGCTCTCAGCCTCATCCCATCTTCCTCCTCCTCGGTCTGCATAGGATGCTGGGCCTGCTGCCTGGAGCAGCCTCTGCACAGCTGGTGACTCACCACATCCTTATGACTTGGTCTGACTATGAACACCCCTCCAAGGGGAAGGAATTCGTGCCCCATCTAGGTATTCCCACGGCACCCAGCCTGGGTCTCTAGAAGCTTATTTACGCCACTGTGTTGTGGTTATTCTCCCCATTATTTTTTTTAATGATATGCCCAGCTAGGAGAACAGTGCCCAGCATAGAGAAACCTCAATATAATTTTCTTTAATGATTAGCTAAAATACCTGAGAGCTGAAATTAACCCATAAATCAAAATATGTATGAAGTACGGACAGAGAGGTGGATGCCTAGAGTTTGAATCCTCCTAGATTATAAATGGTCATTTTGCTTATGAAGGCAAGGCTTTTAAATACCTTATGTACATCCATATAATCTGTGTCTTTAACATCCCTGGACTTCTTTCCTAAATACCTTTAATCTTCAAAGGGCAAAGACAACAAAGTCTCTTTTCCACTATGACGGAAAATAGAATTGACAGAAATAACAAGAGCAGATGTGACGGAGAGATCTGATGGGTTCAGAGAAGCTGGGTGAACTGACGGGTGATGGGTGGCTGGACTCAGTTTTGTCAAAACAGCTATACAGTCTTAATTCAGCTACTTGGGTTCTTTAATCTTTACTTTTTTCATGTTATTAAATAGATTTTTAAACTATTTATTTCTAGGTTTCTAAGAATTTAAAATTCTTTAACATTGACTATTTTGTGAGGCCTTGGGGTGAGCCAGCTCCCTGAGGGACAGGAGTCACCTCCCCTGGGACAAGACTTTAGCATTGCGAGGGATGACAGAACCTTGGGATGGTAACCTCGGGTTCACAGAACTGTTCTATGATGTGGCGGCTGACTGGCAGAGAATTGTATTACCAGGAAATAAGAACACAGCCTAAGCTGTCACAGAGGATGAGAGTTGCTCTTGGTTTATACCCGAGTATGTAACTATATGCTCTAACTCCCTACGACCCCAACAGTCAACAGACTGAAAAACAGTTTAAAAACAGACTAGAAAGTGTTTTCTGCTACTGAAGTGAAGTCAAATCCAGCAGAGTAAAATCAGTTTCACCTTGGGGGTATCCAGCTCTAATTATACAACAACTTCTAATTATAAAACGTTATTCACCTTAAGAATAGTTATTAACTTCAGCTTCTCATTAAAATTAACAGTTTATTTGCTTAAAGTTGCTTGTTTGGAAAAACTGCCAATGTTTGCTTTGTAGATACACGCAGGCATATGAAAGCACATTGTGTGTGCCTATCAGCAACATTTTGTATTTTAAAATCTGGCAGACATTTGAATTTTTAGGACTACTAGTGAGTATTTTGGCTGACATATTCATACTTAATTTAATGGATAGACATTGAAACTTGCCAGTTAGAACAGAGTAACATGGAAAAAAGAAAGGAATGAATGAACCATGTACAATAGCCAAAAGCTAGTAGAGCAGGGTGGGAACAAACGTTTGGAGGTACAGCTGGAAATGGTTCCACTACTCCAATTCTAGAACACCTCTGAGGAGAACAAAGAGGTCTCTTCTTTAGAGAGAAGGTCCTCAGAGATCTACGTTTTCCACAACATTCTGCCCTGACAAGGGGTGTTAGGGATCTTCCTGCTATCAGAGACAGAAGCTAGGACAGGAATGCTGACGGTCAAAGCCAGCTATGTACCTCCACATCGTTCTACCGGAGACACTTCCATCAATGCAGGCCACCAAGCAATTAACTAAAACTTAGATCTTGACGCTCTGGAGAGGTTTTAGATGCAAACCTCTCACTGGGAGATGAGCAAATGCAACCAGAAATAAACTGTGAGAGTGTAGCATAAGCTCATGTCCTTCTTAGCTGGCTGAGTCTGTGTTCATGGTATTGCAGAAAAGGTCCATTCTGGAGGTTGCCCTGGTCTATCTACCTGAGCCAATCCACAGCCCTTTGGTGTCACGGGAAGCCCTCTCCAAACCGCATTACCAGTGGAAGCTCTCCCCCAGCCAAATTTCAGCTTCTACTCTGTATGCTTTTCTAGAGTGGATCACCACTAGGAGGTAATATGTAATCAATCCTCCTCTTTGCCAGCTGCAGTTTCCTGAGAATAGGGAGTCACAGCTGACACTCAGGCAAACAGCTGTGGGAAGCCAGGGAGTGAGTTTCTCTACTCACAGAAGTAACAAGTATGGTGCATTTTCTTTTTTCTTTTTTTTGAAAATAAGAGATGCACAAAGTGCCAATTCAAAAAGAACCTTGAATTCAGGATTTCTAGTAGTAGTAGGAGCTCGGAGTTTTAAAAAGTTGAATAACCCATACCCCTTTGAATTTTAGACTAAAATTTAGTGGCATAATTAGTAAAGAATGGTTCGTATCAGTAACAGTACCTCTCCAGAAAACATAATTTCTGAAGTTCTATGTTTATGGGTCTTGGCAGGATTGGGGAAGACAGGATTGATGGAGAGACAATGTGTTCACCTTAGTTCCCAGGCTACTGACAGGATTCCTGCATTAAAAGACTTTCTAACACACATACCTGTTCTTCTTTATTGTGCAAACTTATCATTAAGTAATTCTAAAATAAATTTATTACTCAGCTAAATACTGCCCTAAAGGCTATTAATGAGCTTGTAAAGTTTAAGAGCAATATAATATGAGGGAGTATAAAAACTAATGACTGTTCTGTGTACACGTGCTAGTGCATATGAGAACATACAAAAACTGTGCCTTTGATATCTGACTCACATTTGGATTTTTAGGAAACCAGAGGTAGCCTTTTGATGGTTTATTCATGATAGATATATTCATATTTAATTAATGAAACAAAAACAGTCACTTGCTAGTGGGCACAAAATAAAATGATGAAATGGGAATGAGTTAATTCAGAGATTAATAGACAAACCACCTGGCAGAGCAAGGTGATAACATGGTATAATATAGCAGTGAGAAAATCCATTTCAATGAGACAACAAATCCACAAATACATGTGGTATTGTTTTGGTACTTGTGGATACTATTTTTGTCACTCCTGAAGCTTCCTAAGCTTTTCTGTCACTTATTGCCCTACTGGATGACATTTCATTGTTACCTGTAGTTATTAGGTCACTGAGGTTTCTCTATTTACTGTTTTAGTTCACAAAGAATTTTGTCTTTCTACCTCCCTAAATGGAAATTAGACAACAATGGTTTTCTGATTCCTGAATTTCCTGGCTTCAGAGAAAGGACAATCTAAGCAGAATGTTAATCCACTTTAAATCCATCTTTACAAGCCTGATAACCTAATATTAAAAAAAAAATTAACATTTATTTTGTAATGTTACATGTCACATAGTATGTTCCTTCCTTCTTTATGTAAATGTATCTCAGATATTTTCCTAATGTATATGAAATGATTTGTACTTCTCTGCCTATAAACCATAGAATTGTATACCTTGAAGGACTTTACAAAATAAAGCATGTGCCTTCTCAAGAACTCCTTTACAATTTTTAATTATTTTAAGGCTCTTTTGTGAAAGTCAAGTATTGAGAGACTAAAGCTTATGAAACTGCTAGGTAATATGCCTCTTCAAATAACCTAAAAAGAAATGGTTCTTAACCTTTTTTTTTAATAATAAGATTTTAACTCACATGAAACAATTAAGTATCCTATCTTTTTACCTGGAATACTCAGTGTTTTAGTTATTATTACATCTAAATCAAAATCTCGCTGAGAACCAATTATATGTGACCTAGGTGGCTAGCCTTAGATGTCATGATTACTTAAATAGTTGTCATAATATGGCAATCAGAAATTAGATTCCTCATGTTTTTAAACCCAAATAATTACTCCAATTTTCTTTCTAAACTGTAATGTTAGGTTTCTTTGTCCTGCTCACGAAGCACATGAAGAAATTTGCTTGAACAGAGTAGCTAAGCCAAGAACACTGTTTCTACTATGAAATGCAAAGTTCCCAAACAACACACCTCATTTCAAAAAATGAGACAACAGACCACAGTTTCTAAATTTAAAGTAGTTAAGTCCAAAGGCTGAGCAAAAGCCCTCAAAATACAATCTCAGGATCTATAGTATTTGATTCTCTTAGAAGTGAACATCTCTAAATATTTCAACATGGATGATAAGTAGCTAGTGACACATCACTGGCTCAGTAAACTTCAATAAGTGATCTATTTTTCATGTATGCCACTTAAAGACACTCACATTTACTGCCCTGTCCCAATGTGAAATAGTATTTTCCAAGCATCTTTTTTTTTTCCAGAATAAATTTGCTTGATCTTAGGTTCTCACCCTTCCTCAGTTCATCTGTGAGGCTAATGCTTGTTTGACCTGAAAAACATGATTAGGAGTCTGCCTAGATAAATACTTGAAACCTTAATGTAAGATGTGTAAGTAAGTAGCATTTTAAATATAGTCATCCTACTTATAAAATTTAAATTTAGGAACTTAAATTTAGGAATTTAAGCATAACTTAAATTTAGGAGTTTAAATTTCATTTAAAGTTGGAAATGTAAACTTCATTTAAGTTTGGAGATTTAAATTTAGAAACACACATTCTCTCTGGCATTTTACTTTCTGGTTTTATACCTTTTCTGTTTTTCCCCTATGGGAACTGTTCCTGTCTTGACAGATCCTATTCACACACTGATTTCTTTTAAAGGCTGATCTTTTTAATGAGGTGTTCTTACATGCACAACTGTTTTTTTAGCTGTGCTTATATACTACATGTCAGTTATAGTCGGTGGATTTTGCAGTCATTTCATACCCTAAACTGAGACCCTCCATGGGGTAGTGGTGGTGGTCCCTCTGCTGCATGACTTTTAAATGATATCAACAAAAGAAATCACACTTGGGTACGATTATAGGAAAACAAAGAAAAAGACAATTGTTGAAGGCAGGTGAGGAACACGGTAAGCAGAGTTCTGAAGGCCTCCATGAAGGTGTCCCTATGATACTTGTTCAATATATTATTTTCAAAAAGAATGTACAAAAAAAAAAATTCAAGTTTCCTGCTTTGGTGAACCTGTTTTGATGTTGTGGAAATTAAAAAAATCACATAGCACATTATTTCTGCAGTGAGCCCAGAGGTCCCCAGAATGCCAGGAATATGCAGACTTGGACCCACAGTTCGAAGGGCAGATCCAGCGGTGCCCTGTGCTAATGCATGGCAGGATGCTTACCTGGACCGTACCTCCTGGGGGCAGGCCGGGTCGCAGGCTGAGTGGCTCGGGGAGGGTGGCAGCCGAGGTGAGGAGAGGGGCACACCATGCAGGTGCTTTGGGGACCTTGGCACTTCACCGAAGGCGCAGTCCCGCCTGGAGAATGGGAAGGATGAGGAACTTTCCACCTCGGGGGGCAGGTCATGAGCCTGCTCAGTGGCACTCAGCTCTTGACCTCGACTTTGGTTTTCCACGTTGAGCAGCTCCTCTGTGTCGGACACCCCATCACTCCCGCGGAGGACATAGTCTTTGGGTTCAGCCATGCAGGCCCTGGAGGAGGCAGAGCTTGCATCTCTGCTGGATCCCGCCTGTCTATCACCTTTCCCTCCCCTTTCCTCAGCAGCATCAGGGGCCTTCCTGGGCTTGGTGTACCGAAAGAGAGATTCTGAGTCGGCTGCAGGATCCAGAGTGAGCCCGTATTTCTCGGCCAGCTGCCGTCTCCTCTCTGCCTTGTACCTTGCAATTCTTTCTGCTTTGGACTCAAGACCCTGGGGGTCCATGGCACCCGAGCCATAGGAAGAGTCACCACGGACTGAGGTTTCTGGGCAGGGTTTAGGCCGCACCTGCTTCTCTGACGAAGAGTCAGAAGTTTCTTCCTCTTCGTTTGATCTGCCTACGAGACGATCACACAGATCATACATACAGATTCCAAATACAGACTTACATAATATGCTCAGTCTGTACACAATTCACATGTGAGCGCCTGTGCTGTGTGAAGGGCCAATTCCTCACACAGGTGTATTGAGCTAAAATGGTTCACCTGGGATGCAGAAGTCGGAGATCTGCTGGGAAATACAGAAATGTTCGTTCTACAGTTGAGCCCAAAGCATGGCTAGGCTAAAGCTCGGCCCCTCCCTCCCAAAAGCACTTCAGTTCTTGCTCAGGCCTTATTTCCCTTTATTTATTCACTTTTTTGTTTTTAAGTTTAGTATTTCATGTGTGAGGCCAGAGTTCAGAGTCCTCTAGAAAAAATAACAGAGATTTGAGCTGCTGTAATTTGGTAAGTGGAGGATTGTGGCTTCACAGGAGCGGACAGTAACCATAACAATTATGCGCTGAAACATGATTCAAGGATTGTGGTGGGGTTTTCGTTTTGTTTTGTTTTTTATAGAAGTGGCTTTTGCCAGTTACAGCACACATACTTGATGTAGAAAATGTTTACCAAGGAAACATAGGAAGGTAAAACCTAAATCACCAATAATCACTAGTGCATAATAATCTATAATAAATTGACACTTTGCCAAACATTTCTATATATTTCTTCTAGCCTTTTATAGAATCGATTTCTTTTTTCTATGTAAAATAATCCTGATGTTTTATATAATATTAATATTCTACATAAAACACTTTATATTTGGAAACCTTATTTTGAAGATATCATTTTTTTAAGGCTTCATATCATATTCTGACAGGCATTTCCATAATTAATTTAACCCTTCTCATATTTCTGGGCATTCAAATTGTTTCTAGCTTTTAATCAGTCTGATAATCTGATTATTATCACTATAGATAGGCTGGTAAAAGCAGAATGGTTTTATCAAAAAGTACATCACTTCAAGACACTTGCCAGCCAGTCTAATTTCTATAAAGTCTGCATCAATTTATGCTTGAATTTACAGTATATGCTCTTACAATGAGTGTTAATTTTTAAAATTTCCTTTGATTACTAGAAAAAGAGAATACATGCATTTTTCCAAATTTTTATTAGCTATTTGTATCATCTTTTTCTTCTCTGGAATACCTGGTTATGATTTTTGTTCTATATGCTACTGATTCATAGTGTCATTTTTATTGGTTTGTATAAACTTTCATAAGAATATGAGACTGTATCTTATGGATATTTTTCAAATTTGCTCGTTTAATTTTTTGTGATGTCTATGAGTAAGATTTTCTTTGGAGTACAGCTGTTAATTCTTATGCAGTCAAGTCAATTGGCCTGGTCATTTGTGAGTTCTACAGCTGTTTCTGTTTTGAATATCCCATTCAACTTGAATATTCACCTATGTTTTCACGGTTAATCATTTTCTAAAAATTAATCATGTGATTAATTTGATTATGTGATATTTTTGTGTTTATATAAAGTGAGGAGGGTTCTGTCCTCTCCTGCACCCCACCACATCCCATTTTCCCAATGCCATTTTAGTAAATAATTCTTCCTTTGCTCATTAACATTTGAAACTTAAATTATCAAATAATATATAGATTTAACATTTTATACACACTAGGGTTTATTTCTGGCTGTAACTGTTGGTACTCTACCCTTGATTCTTCACGTATGTAACTTTAAAACCCTTAGTTCTCTAGTCTTCTGGCCATAGAAGATCAGAAACTTTGATGACAAGCAAAGGGATCACATCATGAAGTGAGATTAACATACAGGGAGGTAACTAAGGCCCTGCATGGTCATCCTCTCCCAAGGTCAAGTTGCACATTTGGTGCCCCCAACAATGGCTGAGTAATCAGGGAAAACCTGTCATGTCTGACATACTGTTTAATATGAAGTAAATATGTGATATATTTCAAATTACATATATTAAAATAATTCAAATAGAATGTTGCTTAAACATGTAGAGTATGAACCTTAATCATTCAAGGCCCAGCTTGACTTTGAACGCTGGTCTGTGCATACGGGGATTCTGTTTAAGCATGTTCCATTCAGTCCTTCTACAAACACATTTTTACTGAGGATCTCTGTCTTATGTGTTGCAGTTTTTAATGAATATATGTATTTAATAATTACATCTACATAATTCACTTTTGTGGGCTACCTCACTTTCCAATACCAGTGATGAAAAAAGGCTAGGTGGGACATCTCACGCAGCCTGCTTGCCGACAGGCCACCAGGTGTGTGTGCTCACCGATGTGGGGGCTGGCAGGGTCTGAGGCTCGCATGTATCTGGGCGTGTCTTCCTCCAGCAGCCGATGAGTCACTAATCCGGGACAGCTCTGCAAGAGGATGGGCTGTGTGTCCGTTTCAATTCCTTCTAAGCGCCTGGCAATTCTTTCTTTTCTGTGCAAGACACCAAAAAAGGCATCGTGAGCAATGGAAATCAGCTCCTGGGGAAAACTGAGTACTGCTTGCCAAGCTCTTCTACTTCCTAATTACATACAATAAATCTTACCTTTTCATTTCTAAAAATTCTTTTCTCTTTGGTTCAAAGATTTTTCTTAATTCTGCAACTAAAGTAAAACAAAAAAGAATAAAAATACTGTACTTAGTAGTCACGTGTTCATTTTATTTATTGATGTGACATGTATTTGTTGAACTTGTATTTCTGTTCTTGGTGCCCATGAAACTGTGATAGGTGGAACTGACATGGTTCCTGTTTTCCTGGAGATTGTCTTCTGATGGGGGAGGCAGATGCCAAATGAGAAGTGTGTAAGCACACATGCACGCACGCACATACACGACAGGCTGAACTAAGAAGTAAAACCAGAAGAGCGAGGGGTGGAGGTGATGCTGGGGTTCTTGTCTGCGGAGTCGAAGAATGAACTTAGCAAACATTTAAGGTAGGAGAGCCAGGGAAAGGCTTTTACTGAGAGATACAGTGAGAGGACAGAGCTCCTGACTCACGCCAGGAGGGGACAAGAGAACCCATGGTGGTGCGTTGTCTAGGGGATTTATAGGAGGTTGAGAGACAAAGGGCTAGGGATGCAGACCCACCAAATGGTCCCCAAATGTTTATCTTTGAAGAGACACTAAGTTTCTTACAGTCTTCTGGATTATTTTTCAGAGTTAACACAATAAATTTACTGCTCTGATTCTTTCCCAGAATAGCAGCTTCTTGGTTTGGGAGCACATCAATCAAGACCATCTGTCCCGCCCCCAGGGTGGGCTGAGCCACTGTGTTTGCTAAAGAGTAAGTTAAGAATCTTACTTCTTAACTTCCTGGATGTTAAAATGTAGTCTCATCTTTAAGACAGAATCCTTCCTGCCTTTTACTACGTTGTTTACAGCTGGGCCTGCATGCTAAATTAGTTGCCCAGTTTGCAAATCACATCAGGTCTGAGGGAGGAAGAAGAGCACATAGGCCTGGGCCTTTCAGCATGCTAAAGTGAATCTCACACATGATTACAAATGATTAGCATAGTAAAAACATGGGCTACTTTCCTTTATCTGGGGAATATTAACTGATCTCACTGAAGAATGGCTCTAGAGCTTAATGTTTAACACGGAGTTTTGGTACGGGGTTTCCTTGCATGTAGTTACACTGCAAGTTACATTTACAGTCAGTAAATATCCTGTTTTGCTTTTTCCGGAGGCCCTTGCCTTACTCTGACTACCCCCACGGTCCCTGTCTCAGAGGTATAGCAGCAGTTCTATTTTATCCAGGGGAGTTAGGGAAGTCCTGGAACAGTAGGATCTTTCTAGCAAGCAGAAATCTCAGTATCTGTTTTGAACCATTTTTAGGTTTAACGAAATATTTTAAGCTTTTCTTTATGGAAAACTTCAAACATTTGCAAAAGTAGAGACACTACTATAAACTCCCACATGCCCATCAGCAAACAACAACAATCATGACCCACAACATTACTCCACCCTATTATTTAACCGTAAATAGCTGTAACTATCTGATTGTGTTTCTAATGGTGCATAACTCCATTAACTACAGTTTCCATTAACACAGCTCCAGAGCCTCCCCCTTCTAGGCTTTCCCTGGAAGGAAATGTTTACATTTGTCTCCTCGCTATATTCAGCAGGATGATGGATTAAGGTAATTGCCCTAATTTTCCTGGCAATACTGGAGAAGCAGACGAATGTTTCACTGAGGTTTGGAGGTGCTCATGTGATGGTGACTATAATGCTGACTATCGCCAAGCCACCAAATAATTGTTTCTTTGGAGAAATGGCCAAACTTGCCAGAGAACAAAGGTCTCTCTTCTGCCCTTCTCTTCAATCACATGAATTCACAGGGGCTCCTCTGAGTGGATCCTCAGGAATGGGAAGGAGAGAAGAGGTGCTGATAGCCCCAGGGCCCACAAAAGTTTTAGAAAGCCTGAGTCAAAGGAGAAGCTTAAAAGAGGGAGGTATGAAAACATGGACTTTAATTTTCAACTGCTTCAATTTCCTTTTATTTTTTTTAAGTGGTCATTTTCAGTGATGAGTCAGAACCACACACAGGCAACTTTTATATTACCCTTTGTGTTCAAAGATACAAGCATGCATTTCTCTCTTTCTGCCTCTCTCTAGTGATGGACACCTTAAAATTTTAGTTGAGTTGACTTTTGTGAAGACAGTGTGCTTTAAAAAAGTCTCTCCCCTCTCTCAATTGGTCCTTCCAGAAACCAGAACAGCTGGAGGCAGAGGTGTGCTTGCTCTGCAATGTTAATTAGGTTCCTCAGGACAGGGTTTAAGGAAAATGGTGCATCCTGCCTTTTGAGGAAGTTTGACTAATAGCTTCCTAGTTTCCAATTGGCTCTAGTGAGATTATGATAAAATTTTAATGGCTGGTAGTAAATACTTTGAAAATATTTTCAAGGATAATGCAAACCAAAGAGTATCAATTTATTATTTAAACTCCAAAGAAGAGAATAGGGCTGTATTTTTCATAAGACTGCTCAAGAAGCTGTCGAAACCAAATTCCAAATGCTCTGAAAGGTATTAAATTTATGCCTCAAATTCATGGCTGATAAGTGAAGTATATTAATTGGGTTCTGAGGAGCATAACACCACTTACCTCTTCTGCCATCAAAATCACTTCAGCTGGGTGTGCTATGGTCTAAATGTTCATGTTCCCCTCAGATTCATGCACTGAAGTCCTAATTCTCCAAGTGATGGTTTTAGGAGATGAGGCCTTTGGGAGGTGATTAGGCATCACACTCACGACTGGGTTAGGGCCCCTTTATAAAAGGGGCCTCACAGAGCTCCCTGCTGCTCCACCTTGTGAGGACACAGTGAGAGGTCAGCAGCTTGCCACCCAGGGTTCCCTGACCTTGGGACTTCCAGCCTCCAGGACTGGGAGCGATCCATCTCTGCAGTTTGTAAGCCACCTTGTGTAGTTTGTTAGAGCACTCCAAACAGACTGAGATAGGATAAGGACAAAAACATTAATTTAGCACACAGAGTGACATATAACTTTTGCTGGAAAGAGTCAAGATAGACTTTTTTGGTCCTAATTTGAGACTGTGAACATCACTTTTATTTTATGACAGTTATTTTTCTGTAGAAATTATACAATTAAAGACATAAAAGAATTCCAGGAGTACAGTGAAAAAGCCAACTAACAAGTTGCTTCCTGGCATTCTTTATTTCCCATACTCTAGAAGGAAAGATCAATTAACTGGGAGACTATGCAAATGTCCCACGCACAAAAAACTATAGTTTTCCTACTGGGAAAACCACCCTGTTTCAATGTTCTCTTAGGACTGAATAATTGTTCATCACAGAAACCGAACCTCAAGAAGCCTGGGGCAGGGAGAGGAGAGAGAGGCATCAGGAGGGCAAGCCAAGTCATCCTACAGTCCACGGTGATCTCAGTCTCTTTCTGGACAAAACAGGCTGGGCAGCCCACCAGTGAACAGTCATCTGATAGCCATTCACTGCTGGGTATGTCTTAGGACAGCATTTAGCAGGCATACAGGTAGATGCACCTCATTAGGATAGCAGACTCATAGGACACAGGCTCTGGAATAGATCACCATCACTGATCACCACTGGGACGCTTATGGCCTTTGGAATGGGAATTCTTTGTTGTGAGCCCTGCACTGTAAGACATTAAATATCCCTGGCTCTTCTACTAAATGCCAAATTATCCCCAGCTGCTGGGGGCACAAAAATGCTCCCAATTGGTTCTAAAGCTCCCTAGGGATGCTGCTGTCCTGGACTGAGAACCACTGATTCCACAAGGATTCCAAGCAGGCAACCTGTCCCCTAGGTACCCCTCCCCCAGGTCACGCTAACGGTGGACGCCACCAGCCCTTCACTGCACTCTTTTCAACCAAGCCTAGATTCCAACTCAAAACTAGGTCAAGCCTATTGCCTTACATCTGATCATGTACTGAAGAATTAAATGAGGTCATAAATCAAAATATACTTTAAATGTACCAACAAGCTCACTAATTCTTTTTTTTTATATCATTAATATACAATCACATGAGCAACATTGTGGTTACTAGACTACCTCCATTATCAAGTCCCCACCACATACCCCATTGCAGTCACTGTCCATCAGTGTAGTAAGATGCTATAGAGTCACTACTTATCTTCTCTGTGCTATACTGCCTTCCCAGTGCCCCCCTCCCCACCACATTATGTTTGCTAATTGTAATGACCTTATTCCCCTTCTCCCTCCCTTCCCACCCTCCCCACCACCCCCAGTCCCTTTCCCTTTGGTAACTGTTAGTGCATTCTTGGGTTCTGCAAGCTCACTAATTCTTAAAGGAAATAATATTGTGGGAAAAGAAAAGAAGCTCTCAAGCAAACAAATTATCTGTTTTTTTACCAAATACGTTTTTTCAGTTACCAAGATTTGCCTCATTCCTACAACATGAGATTGATTATAGGGGAAAGAAATGGTGTGGATGTCAGAAAGAAGTAATAGAGAGGCTTCCTTTCCCAAGATTATAATTTAAAAGTAAAATTCATAAAACAAACATGTAATGTAATTACTCTAGTATATCCCCATGGGAAAACACTTCAGTTGTTTAAAAGAATGATGTTTTATTTGAATTGCTGAAGTGTATTTTTTTCATCCTTTTCCAGGAAAAAAAAAACTCATATGGCTTTTGTAGTGCTCATTACGCCCTCTAGTTGAATGTTTGGTTGGGTTTATTATAAACATAGAAAAACAGCCAATCCTAAGACACCCACAGAAGTCACCCCTGCTGTGTAAATCTATGCTGTCACTCCACTGTTTCATTTATACAGACCATTCTACCACAAGCATCTGCTCATTGGTGGTCTTGAACAGTTTCTTTTTGTTTTATGATCTACCAAAAGAAGCTTTGTTTCCTTTAAAAGTTTATATATTTTCAGATACACAGAAAAATTAAAAGACATCCCACATAATATGTTAACATTTTCTACATTTGGTTTATTTTTATCCTTGTTTTCCCTCTCCACAGGTATATTTACATGCATACATTTGTAGACACAGGCACACATATTTACATATTCATTTTTCTGCATCATTTAAGGGTAGGTTGTTTTGCAACTTTACCTCTAAACTCTTCAGCGTATATTTCCTGAAAATAAGGAATAAGAGTGTATTTTAAAATTAGGTTAAACAGCTGGAATTCAGCTGACTGTTGCTGTGCCCTAATGTGTATAATTCTAAAGTGGTTCCAGTAATAAGACTCATCACCACACAGTGCAAAAAAAATGATAAGCACAGCCAATCTAACTTCCGCTGTAATACATTTTCTACTTTGCTTTCAAATCCGTTAAGACTTTGACCTACACTAAATGACCCCTTAGTACACCTGCTATCTTAGTTTGCTGCCCTCCTCTGAGTGAATCTGAATGTTATTTCCATGGCAATATGGCTTCTGTGAGTCTGTCTCTAGTTATTTCTGATGGGAATTGGTGGGTTATTTTGCAAGTCAGACAATTTCAGGGGAATTGGCATCAGGACTATAATACTTTATAAAGTTATTTGACTGTTTACCATGCTTTGCAATATATATAATACCAAATACCCATGATAGTTTGGTCTGCTAGGGGCTCTTCTTGGGGGACATAATTTCTGCAATTAGCTATGAGGAACAGACTTTCTGGTAAAGTTATTGCTGGGGTCAGTCTTCCAAACCTGAGTATTGTAGAATCTTCCAAAGAAATATAAGTGGAAGGATTGCCAAGAATACCTCTCTCCCACCCTTCATGTGACAGCCTATGAGCACAGGCTAGACCCAGAACATTCTGAAGACAAATCTTACTTCCCAGAGGAGTAATGCACTGTAACTTTTACACTTGGGTGGCAGTCACTAATATAAAGACAAACAGCTCATAAAATAAGTCATTACAAAACTAGAGGAACGACAGAGAGGAGAGATGGCTAAGAAGCATGGGGTTTCTTTTTGGGATAACGACAGTGTTCTAAAACTGTGGTGATGGGTGCACAATTCTGTGAATACACTAAAAGCCACTGAACTGTATACTTTAAATGGATGAATTGTATGGTATATTAATTATATCCCAAAGAAGCTATTTTAAAAAGGTAGAGTAATACATTTGGCCCATTTTGTAATTCCTAAGTGGAAAATCTATTTTAACATTATAATATTTACATAGGAAAAGATCTTTAATCCCTTCATTACTTGTTTGTGATATACCAGTAAAGGAAGTCCGCAGAGAAAAGTCAGTGATTTTCATGCTCAGTTTCACAGAAGCAAGAACTCCTCACTCAGTACACAGAAAGAAACTTCTGTAAACTTACAAACAAACATTAAAGTTAAAATATATTCTTATTTTTACCATTATATTGCCAAGAGCTAATAGAACCACTGACTTGTTAAGATGAGAAGCGAAAAAAGGTTTCCAGTAATACATGGGCCTCTCCAAACATGCCTGTCCAAGTTTCCAAAAAGCAAAGACTGAAAGAAAACTATGGGGAATTTTGATGGCATTCAGGAAAAGAGGGGCTCTGACACTTTTTAAGCATGTTTTAATAATTTTGTTAATTTAGAAATGTCAATCTGGCTAATATACCAAGTTATCTCTGATTTGTGAAGACTATGTTTTTATGACCAGTTACGATACATTTTCTAACAAAACAGGCTAATAAACTTACATGGTTTAAAATTTTGTTATATATGGAGTTACAAGTTGTTGGACCTTCAGGAACCTAGTATCTCATATTGTTTCTAATTTTTCTGATCCTAATACTGTTTTTGTTATTATTCATTAAGAAAAACAACTGAGGTACAGCAGAGAAAGAAACAACTTTTGTCATTTAGGACTCTGCCTCATCAGCCCAATCTTCTAAGTCATTGCTAACATCAATTCTTTCATTCTCCTACTTGGTTTTGATCATTTTCATACACTTTAAGTTTGGATCAGATTAAATTTCTTTGTCTTTCACAAAAAAGTCTTAAAAGGTGGAAGGAACCCTCCATTTCAAAGCTGGCCCACACATCCATCCAGGTGGGTCCCCCACCCCACCACATCTGTCCCCTGGAGGTGCAGCCATGTGAAATTTCTTGAACAGCTGAGAGAGCTGATGAAATCCCAGTGCACTCCATTTCACCTCTAGGTCCCCTGGACTATCAGAATTTTCTTTCTCATACAAACTCTCATCTATCTTCTTGTAATTCGACACACTATTATTACTTTTAGCCTCTGGGGCAACAGGGATGAAGTCTGTATTTTGGCTGACAGTTTTGTTAGTACTTGAAAATTGCAAATGCCTGGTTTGAGTTTTCTGCACCAGACCAAGTCCCTGGGGTCCTTCAAATATCCATCCTCATCATGCAATGTCTAGGCATATCACCCATTTAATTCCTCAGGACATACACCTATTTATCAGTGGGTCTTTCAAACTGGATTTAGTTTCTGTTAAAAGAAGAGCTCTTCTGGCCCAATTTCTTTTGGGCTTGATACTGTGTTTGTTTTTTCCTTTCAGAGTTGGAAAAAAAAATCTGACTTTCCATCAAACTATTTTGTCTGAAGAAAGGGTTACACAGCTCATTCATGATGAAGACAGTCTGTGAGCTGCTACTATCACATGCTGGATGAAATAAAGATCAGGTCATATTCACATCATTTCATAGGCCAAACTAGGGGCAGTCAGCCAACAGCAAATACAACTACCTCACTGTGTGTGCATCTTTACCCATGAAAACACTAAGTCGCTGAACATGTGAGTGCCTGCTTGAGGAAGGAGAGAGAAGATTAACATCCAGTCCACAGCGGTAGCCCAGAGTGTGGCACTATATGGAGTTACAAAAGATAAAGTGTAAATGCCGTAACACTGGCATGCATCAAGAGACTGGAGGGAGTGGAGGTGGTGGATGGAGAAGAATGGGCAGAGGAGCAGTACTCATCGTCCTGGGAGAAGGTGAGAGGACAGGGATGAAGGAGGTTGACTATACGCTTGCTCCCTGTTCACTCTCCCTACTCAGCCTCCAGTGAAAACTCGAGGATACCTAAAATGCAAGGGAAAGAACATGTAGAAAGGTGTGCATTAAAAATGTAAGAAGAGTGGAGCTTCCACTGAGGTTCATTCTTGGTATAGGCAGACACAGACACATAGGAGAACACAAGCTGGACAGCAGTGGAAGAGTTCTCAAAGAAAATCCAATCACACGATACTTCTATGACCAAGACGCTGGTCAACCATGGAGAAAAAGTCTTACCTTTAGGAAGTGCAGACAAAAGCTTAGCATCAATTTCTCTTCTGTGGTTAGCAAGCTGTTCTTTTTCGTCAAGCAGGAACTCTTTCTGAAAGCTAAACATGACCACATTAATACAATGTTTAAAGTCAACTTAAATCAAGATATATGAAGTGGGAAAAATGCAGAACATAAAAATGATACTACTGTCATATATAGTTAAATATATGCATGTAGATTAAAAGTAGTTTTATTTTGGGGAATTGGTAGTTTTCCTTTATTTATGATTACGTTAGTAGAATGCTTTTGCGCAACTAAGTAATTACATCAGCACAGGTAGGTGACATGCAAAAACATCACTGAGCTGGGAGTCATATGCCTTGGTGCAGACTGACAGCCTCTTCCAAAGCCACCAGTAGCGGTGTAAGCTTGGATTAATTGCTCAGCTCTTTGCTGCTACAATTTCTTCCTTGGAAAATCAGCAACTTGTCTAAGTGATCTACATGCTTTCCTCCGGTGTTGAAATGCTATTAAAGTAACAAATGCCTTCCAACAACTAAGACATCAAAGCACAGCAAAGAGGTCTGAGAGGCTCATAAAACTCACCATGGAAAAAATGAGATGAAAGGGGAGAAGAAAGAATTGAGCACTCACTATGCACTTTTCTTCTATACTGAGCATACCCCATGTGTTATCTTAGTTATCGTCACAAGCCCCTGTGAGGCATGAATTTCTTGGTGCTGGGCTGGTAAATGTTTAACAACTGGCTCCTTCCTCTTGCCACTCCCCTGACCCTTCCAAACACCTGCTTTGCAGTATTTGCTGCTGGGATAAATACTCCTACCTGGCAAAATTTCAAGCTACCCAAGGACGTTGAATTTAAAGTTGGAAGAGGCACACTCTCTCTGTCACGAGGCGTGGCAAGCCGGCTCCGGCACACCACTGGAGCTATGATCATCCTCAGTTTGCAGATTAGGAAACTGTTAACTGATTTGCCGAAGGACATGTATTTGGCAAGAAGAGTACACACGTTAGTGAGAATGTTTGATATCTTGATCTGGGAGATAGCCACATGGGTATATACACATGTCAAAATACATCAAGCTGTACACTAAGATTTGTGCATTTTATAGTATGTACCTCAATAAAAAAGAAAAAGAAGAGTACATGAGATATAGACCTCTCTCCTGCTCTAACACTACCTGCAGCTGCCCCAAGATTGCATGACTCTATGGTTGTCCATGGAAATGTGCTTGGAATTGGGCAAGACAGAGAAGCTACCTTGCAGGAGGAAAACGAACCTAGGAAGACAAGAAACTAGCATTCCCCAGTGATAGGATCCCCTCTAGAGAGGTGAATAATACTCCTGAAAACATATTAGGTGCAAAGCTGACCTTTCCCAGGTACTGGTCCTTGTCTCTGTGTCCTCTCTGATGGGTCCATTTCCCTCATGAAGAGACTGAGGAAGGTGCTGTGCAGGCTATGTAGGTTGGACACATGGACAATCTACACCCCAGAAGTAAATGAAATTTCAAGGAACTTCTACACATTCCAAAATATGGCACAACATACTATCTTCCTAGAACCAAGCTCATCTGTAATCTTAGTTATTCCTTGTAAATGTGGCATGGCTTATATTCATAAATATGAGTGCCATGTATTCACATTATTTAATAAAAAGTCTTGAAAATAAGTAGTCTTTATAAACCATGCTCCAGATGGCTTGAAGATCTTAGGACACCTGCTTAGATCAGAAACTTAGAATTAGCTCTGACTGCTAAAAAGTGAATTGTAACACAGTGACAATTTTTTCAGCGTTTTAGTCAATGTATGATTTAGCATAAACGTAAAAAGCCACATAAAGTTTTGTATTTTCTTTGGAACACTAAAATCTCAAGGAAAAAATTCTATACTAAAATGAAATTATGCAATCCCTGAAATATTCAGTTTCTTAGGCTATTGACACTAGGTACAAAGATAACCTCATATTTCCAAAAAGGAACACCTGTGTTTCTATTTTCCCTTTTTGCTTACCAAAAAGCTCATGGAAGCCACTCATGGAGATTTAGCAACTACCCCTGTTAAACATCTTGCTGAACTTTCACTGAGTGGGGTTCACAAGCCACCCCCAACACCCCCCAGATCCATGTGCATTGACTTCCCTGGAAGAAGCTACAAACAGCGTCAGTGCCAACAGGAAGTACAGCCTTTCCACAGATGATCAGAGAGCAATGGAAAACCAAAGCGGTGTTAGGAAATACCCTCTCGCCTCTTAACACTGCTCCCTGTAAACACTGTTCCTCCACCTGATTTCTCTCCTCTCATCCTGGTTGAGTCCTGTGCTTGGTCTGGGCCTCAGTTTATGGTCATTTCCTTAAGAATGAACCACCCATGCAGCACCAGTTCCCCCAGGCCCTGAATCTGTATTAGGCACCTCTTATTTTCTCTCATGGTATCTATCCTGTTTTGCTATTCGTAGAACATACTACAAATGTCTTATTTTACTTAGAATTATTAAAAAAAATTTTTTTTTAATCAATAAATACATGTTGAATAAATGAATGGCTACAGTAAAATACTTCAAATGTACACAACTCACTGTGAAGAATACTGTGTATATCCTTTATACCATTATGGGATGGGACAAAAGGCATTACAAATATTAAGAGTAATTAGAAGGGCAAATATTTAATAGCATCACCTATTAGCTTCCTTCTTCCCTCCCTTTCTATCCTTTCATCTTTAGAAAAAAAGGTAATTGGGAAAACACCTCTATTACCTTTGCTCACTTTGCATACACGTATGGAAGTATTAGAATATTTGCATATGTTTATAAAGCATGTTATTTTTAAAGTCTCTAATGTCAAGGTAAGCTTTTATTATCAGACTCCACTTTACATTTCATTCTTGCTTTTTTAACTTCTGTCTCCTATTCTGTGAACTTTTGCAGAAGCAGATGAGCAGATGGGAAAACTAGGCAAATGGGTTGGAAAGGGAAGCTCTGACTCACGGGTGTCACAAAGGCTGTGATGGATGCAAGACCCTTTGAATCAATGTTTTGAAAACAGGGTTTGAAAACATCTCCTCTCTTCCCTGGCCTCTCTCCAACCAAGGGCATTAGCCAGCAGTGGAAACCAGTAAAGGATTCTGGACAATTTGTGAACTGTAACTCCCAATCATCTTATATTGATGAGACACAGATACCCAGAAGAACCCTATTTTACTCTACTTTCACTTTTTTGAGTCAGAGGCACCAGGGCAGCATGACTAACAGGGCCCATTCCCAAGGGGCGGTATTAATAACTCCACGGCACTGAGCTCCTCAGGCTGCACAGAGCTGTCCCTCATTGGCCCTCCCTGCCAGGACAGGGGCACTCGGCCCGCCCACCAACCCCTGCAGGGCCCTAGTGGGTTGCCACAACTCAACCACAAGGTAGGAGCCTATATTTCAGTATGAAACTGTATCTCCATATATAACTCAAGTAAATGCTATAGTCTTAATGGTTTTTAATTACGATTTTTGAAGTTTCGGCTTTAAGAAGCACCTTTTGTATTTTTCATCTCCTCTGAAATGGCGTTTACTTGCTAGGACTAATTTTTTCATACTTCTCTCTCCTTCTCTGAGCTTCAATAATTTAAGAAGAGAATTCTTTTTAATATGTCCCATTAACCTACTTAGAGGTCCAAAAGTAGGAACAAGGGGCAATTTTATTAAAGTGAGAGCAGAACATTCTGCTTGATACCTTCCATCTTTTACAAAATGTGGGCTATACTATTATAGTGACGATTCAGGACCCACGCTATGAAAGACTCCCCTACAGTCTGCTCACTCTCCTATGGACACTGAAATGACAAGACATGGGAAATCCACTGCCTTGTATTTTCACCTCAGATATCCAGTTGTCTAGATCTCTTAGAAGGAGGTGAGGTTCCTATATCTGCAGCCTATTTTACACTTGGTACCACGGCAGAGAGGCCATCATTTTAACAGGTACACATGAAGTAATAACCACCACGACAGGACAGCTGTGTCTCTCTGAACCTCCCTCCCCTGACGTGGCTGCCCTTCATAGACCATACATTCTCTATCCTTGAAATAAGCGCTGTCTTCCTGTTTCCCTTTCCTTTTCTTCCTTTTCCTCAGGTACTTATTAGCTCTATTACAGCTCAGTCAACCTGCTAGGACATATTGGGAACTAAGCTGGTATGGTCTGAATGTTTGTGTTCCCCCAAATTCATGTGTTGACATCCTAATCCCCAAAGGTAATGATATTGTGTGTGTGTGTGGGGGGGCCCTCTGGACAGTGATTAGAACCTTCATGAATGAAATTAGCATTCTTAGAAAGAGATCCAGAGAGCCCCCTAGCGCATTCTACCAAGCAAGGGTGCAAGAGATTGGCAGGCTGCACCCCAGAAGAGGGCCCTGATGGGTTACCTATTTAAGACTCCCAGACTCCAGAACTATAAGCAATAAATTTCTGTTGTTTATAAGCCACCCAGTCTGTGGTATTTTGTTGTAGCAGCCCAAACAGACTAAGACATTAGCCTTACATTCTATTAAAATCTGGCAAAGCTGAGAAATATGGGAGACTGTGTCAAACACTAGAAAAGTAAGATTTCATGAATCAAGTAAGACAATGCACTGATGGCCCTGGTTCATTACTGTTCTAGATTACCTGACACTAAGATGTAAGTGAAATCCACCATGATGTTATCCCATGCAGTATATTCACAAGACCAATTCTGCCATTGTCAATGCAGAGCCAGGCTTAGCTGGTGAGGATAGCAGTTAGACAACTCTTTATTCCAATGCTATTGGAATGCAAAGATACAACATCATGCATAACACATCAGGAACAAGACCATCCGAGTGGGAGGAGGGGTAGAGCAGGGTTGTGTCCTTCTAGCCTAATGAAGTGTAGGTTGAGCTCTGTGCTTGTACGTGTTAGGGATAACAATTTTGTGCCTCTACTTGGAAATCTCAGAATCTATTAGGGACAGTGATGTACTTACTAAGAAGCACCTGAGATACAGGTATCTTTTTTGGCATAAACTCTAACTTTATATGAGCTTATATCAGTGATGATGTATCATGGAATTTTAGCACATTAGATAAATTAAATTAATACCTATAATACCCTACAGCCAAGGGAGCTGAAGTACGGAAAGGTGAAGAGACCAGGCATCAAGAACTCTCACATGGACAGATGGGTGGGAGGGGGAAGGAAGAGAGAACTGGAGAAGGAATGAGGCTAAAAAAATCAAAACCTCCCTTACTTGATAGACATTGCAAAAGGACATTCCATGCTTGGAGGCAAGTGTGCACAAAAGATAACAGCCCTTTACAAGTTTGCAATTATGTCCCATTCTGCAAATAGTTCCCATAAACAGCATTAAATACAAAAAAAAAAATCTATGCTGGCTGCATGTACCCAAGTATTTTAACAAATCAAACTCTGGAAAGAAAACATATTGCCGAACATTTCAACTCATACATTAAGACTTCTGAAGAAGAATTTCAAGACCACTTTACCTTGGAACTTCTCTTTGAAGTGGGACTCCAATGAGGCTTAAGTTTTTCTGGTTGAAATCTGAGGGTAAGAAAATAATGTAACATTGAAATAGATACACAGTAAGTTAAAAAAAACTCCAAGGCAGAGGGATGGGGGGGAAGTCTTCAAACTCTTGGGATACATAATTTAAGAAAAAGGAAACCATTAACCAGACAAGAAATATAAATTCAAAAATGATACCTTCTACAAATAAAATTTCACAACATACATTTCACATAGGCAAGTTATTTTTTCTCTTGTGAAAAGCAATCAACATACTCCATGGGTTAAAAAAAACAAATTCTGACATAGTTCAATACTATCATTTAAATTCATTATGTCTTACAAGAATAACTCAAAGCAATTAAATGTTGAATACCATAGTTACATATTCATGAAAAAAAAGGCAAAAGAAATTAAATAGTCTTGGCTAAAGTACCCAGAAATGTTCAGTCATCCTATCTGATATACCTGAGGTGACTTTACAGAATGTGGGGTTGGGGGCGAGGCACTGAGGAAGAGCAGGGGAACAGCTAAAGGTAGCTGAGTTTTTATTGCCTTCCTGAAAATCCAAACAGTAACAACACATCAAATTAACCCCTTATTTATTTATTTTTGAAGACAAGATACATATTATGTAAAGACAGCTGGTATCAATCCCATACAGCAGAAACACGCATCCGAGTGAACCAGTTAATCAAAACCAGGCACAGACAAATATATAACCAGTGGAATGGCAAGTAATGTGTTTCACAGCTTTTGGCACAGTTATCATTTGTCCACCAAGAAAACCACAAGTAAACCACTTATAGAAACTTCTAAGGAAGTGCCTTTTACTGTTTAATATTTGGGGGCAGAAGCCTGAGGAAAAGGTACAAAATACACCAGATGCTGACATGCCATCATCCATCAAAATACTGCTGGAATACTGGGATTTGGAAATTTTGGTCAACTGGAGAATTTAAAATTAAATGAAAGCATCATGCCAATTAAACATCTAGCCTTTTCTCTTAATTATACAAATATCTTGTTATGTATTTTAAAAAAGAGAAAAACTCAGTTCAAAAAGCCATCAAGTATTATAGAAGAAAATTCCTGAACCTGAGGTCTGACTTGTTCAAATCACTTCCTAACAGGACATTTGTGCTAGAAAAGGCTTCTATACAGAATGGCTGAATTTCAAATGTGACTTTCAAAATAACTTCGGCATTTCACTATTGTTCAATGAAGTGAATATGTTATGCCACTTCAGTAGTTAATTTGAAAGCATGTATTTTCCTCTGCCCTCGAAAGAAAGCTGCTGCAAAAACATTTTGTTCTAAACAGTCTCAAGTGAAGATTTACTAGAAAAACAAACACTCACCCTATCTACTGGAAATAGTTTAGTACATAGAACATTTGTTTTAGAAAGTATTTTAGCTAAAGTGCAGCACATTCAAGATTTCTTCTAAAGGTTGGGCATTCCAATTTAATCTGCAATTTTTCCTACATAAAGGCTGTCATGGTTCAGCAATATCTTTAACGTACAGCAGGAAAAGTAAATTCACATTTTTCAGCAATCACAAGATGAGCTCATGCATAAATTTAATTAGATATTTGGGGTATTCTTTGAGAAAACTGGGTAACTAACTGGACACAGGAGAATACAGGTAAAATCGAGGCCTCAGTCATTCATTATGGTATAAAATAAACATAAGTGCATTTGCTCTTCCTCTTGCCTTACCTTGCTTCTCAGAGAACCTGAAAGCTCCCACATGGCTGGGAATCCCTGGGCTTCTGAACATGGTTGTACCCAGGAACTTCAGTAAAAGAGTCTGCTCTAGAGCTAAATTCTCCACCAGCCAAGGCCTTCGGCCTGTCTGAGCAAAACTGGGTTGAGACTTCGCGGTGCAGTGCTAGAGCAATCAGGCGCTTGTGTCCTTGAAAGCCTAGTAAACGCAAAGCAAGAGGCTGCAGGCTAGAACAGCTCAAACCCCGTAATCAGATTACAAGCAGAAACTGGGCCTGAGGATGCTGAGACAGACTAGATTCCCAGGATGGGATGTTTATGATGTTATCACTTCAAAGCAGAGGTGGGATCACAGTTTATGCTTCAGCTAAAAAGAAAGCACTACAACAGAGCCATCACTGGGGGAGTTTGCAAGCAACTCCGCTGTTCCCTAAAAATAAACAAACAAGAGAAAGAACAGACACACTCCTAGGGGGAGAAGGGAAGCCACCTAACTACTCCCAGGGTGCTCTGAGTCTGGCGTTGGTGAAGTTAAATGAAGTATTCTACCTAACAGGGAGCCAACCCCCCATAGTTAGGAGTTAAGATTTATGAACAACATATGAGTGAAATTGTGGGAAAGGAAAAGGCAGATATTACTAGAGGTTCAGAAATTTTAATTTAAGACAGGAGCTCTTAAGTATAACCTATATGACTGCCTTCTGTTTATTTCATTTCTATTTTTTTAGACACCTGATTATTTTAGAGCAGGTTTAGTTTTACAGTGAAATTGAGGGGAGTATACAGAGATTTCCCATATGCCCCCTGTTCCCCATGATCAACATCCCCCACCAGAGTGGGACTTGATTTATTTTTTTTAACCAAAGATGAACCTACAGTGACATATCAAAACCACTCACAGTCCATAGTTTACATTAGGGTCACTCTTGGGTGCACATTCTGTGGGTTTGGTCAAATGTACAATGACATATCCATATCCAGCATTATATATAGTATCAAACAGAATATTTTCATTTCCCTAAAAATCCACCCTGCTCTCCCTATTTATCTCCCTTCTCCTCCCCGGCAACCACTGATCTTTTTACATCTCCACAGTTTTGCCTCGTCCAGAAAGTCATCTAGTTGGAATGATACAGGATGTGGCTTTTTCAGACTGACTTCTTTCACTTAGTGTTAAGCATTTAAGATTCCTCCATGTCTTTACATGGCTTGTCAGCTCATTTGATTTTAGTGCTGAATAATACTCCTTTGTCTCAATGGACCACGGTTATTTATCCATTCACTTACTGAAGGACATCTCAGTTGCTCTCAAGTTTTGGCAATTATGAATAAAGATGCTATGAGGATCCACGTACAGGTTTTTGTGTGGATCTAAATTTTCAACTCCTTTGGGTAAATACCAAGGGTACAAGTGCTGGATCATATGGTAAGAACATATTTAATTTTGTAAGAAACTGCCTGTTTTCCAAGTGGCTGTAACATTTGCATTCCTACCAGCA
Organism: Manis pentadactyla; assembly: GCF_030020395.1. Lineage (NCBI taxonomy): Eukaryota > Metazoa > Chordata > Mammalia > Pholidota > Manidae > Manis > Manis pentadactyla. Next base: position 116,297,990 of record NC_080021.1, on the reverse strand, counting down.
ATGAATGAGAGTTCCTGTTGCTCCACATCCTCACCAGCATACGGCATTATCAGTGTTCCGGAAGTTTGCCATTCTAATAGGTATGTAATGGCATCTCATTGTTGTTTTAATTTGCATTTTCCAGGTGACATGATGGACAGCATCTTTTAATATGCTATTTGCTATTATCTTTGGTGAGGTGTCGATTCAGGTCTTTGGCCCATTTTTGTTCAGTTGTTTGTTTTCTTTTGTTGAGTTTTAAGAGTTCTTTGTATATTCTGGATAATAGTCCTTTATCAGACATGCTTTTTGCAAATATTTTTCCCAGTCTGTGGATTTTCTAATACACTTGATTTTATCTTTCACAGAAAAGAAGTTTTTAATTTTAATGAAGTCCAGTTTATCAACTATTTCTTTCAAGTCTTTGGTGTTGTATTGAAAAAGGCATCAACCATAACCAAGGTCATCTAGGTTTACTCCTATGTTATCTTCTAGGAGTTTCATAGTTTTGTATTTTACATTTAGGTTTATGATCTATTATAAGTTAATTTTTGTGAAGGGTATAAGGTCTTCATTTAGATGAATTTTTTTTTGTGTGGATGTCCAGTCATTCCAGCTCCCTTGTTGAAGGACTATCTTTGTTCTGTTGCATTGCTTGTGAATCTCTGTTTCCATGTGTGTGTCTTCCTGTCTTAGGCTGTCTCTCCAATCTCAGGGATGGCGGCTTGTTTTGTGTGAGCTCTGCCTCCTCTTATAGACCCAAGAAAGGTTCAGTCTGTTCAGCTTTTTACTTTTTATTGAGATGGAGCTGTGATATCCCAGCACCTTACATGCAGGACCACAAACCCTGGAGCTCCCCTCTTTATTTTTTATTGCAACAGGTAGGTGGTGGGCCCAAGCAATAACAATGCAATTCCAAGAAAAATATGCAGTAATTAGAGACTTACAGTTTCATAGCTGAGAGGAACATTAAAGAGAACCTAGGAAAATCATCCCATTTACAAGATGAGGAGACAGAGGGCTGGAGAAGGAACTTGCTCATAGGTAAATACTTGGTTAGTGATGAGACCGTAAGATTTGGGGGAGGAGGATGGAGATCATGATGCCCCCCACCCACCTGCACCAGGAGGTAGTGCTTAAGTCTGTCCATCTCTGTATGTTTGGTACTAACACTGCACCTGGTGTATAGCAGGCCTGCAGTGAATGTTTGCTGAATGACCACATGAAAAAATGGAATAATCTTTTCTCAGGGCTGGAGATCACATCCTAAAATGATTTGTATTGCCTTTATATCCTTTCAAACTAGACCAACTTACGCTGCTCTCTGAACCACAAACTTGACTTGAAACAGAAGAACTCTGCCCAAATGATAAGGGTGCATGGACCAAGAGGCACTTATGGAGGAGCCTCCTAAAGAGGGCACAGCAGCACTGAACACCACGTGGGTCGTCTCTCTCCACAGCTGATCACTCCAGCTCTCGCATAGTTGGAAGAAATACAGAAAATTGGGCAAGTTTTTGAAACTCAGCAAGAAACAACATATGTGCTGCAGATAACTTGTAGCGGAAACTTTATTATAATCAGGTCATGGCCAAGTAGGCATAAAAGGCAAAAGGAAGTGTTGGAAGGAGGAGAAATTGTGGAAACCACTGACTTTGGAAATAAATAGATGGAAAGAAGTCATATATATGTTTATAACTAACCCTCTGTAAGGAATTCAGTTTACGGAACACATCATGACCACTGACACTCCTGAAAACTACTCTTCTTACAGAAAACACTCAATTAGCATTATCCTAAATGAGCCCAAATGTTTCTTTTGAACGATGATTAAGGAATAACTCTAGTGTACATTTTAAAAATGAAATTCCAGTACAGAAAACAAAGAATTTGTATAATCTCTGTAAGTTGGTAATGAGATATTACTAGGATCACTTGCTTCATCCACCAATTATGACACAAAGCCAACAGATTCAAATACGGCTTAACTGCTGAAAAAAGGCACAAAATTCTTTATTAAACTATGGATATACAATCTAATCTCCTATTTAATTTTTCCATCCACATGAAATTAAAAAAGAATATGAGGAAATCAACATTTTACAGTAGTAGAAAGCACCATGAATTTTTTTTTCATTTACTCCCCAACAATTATAAATAATAATTATAATCACAATTATTAGTAATAATACTAGCTATATAACATATTAATTATTATAACTGCATTATTTTAGGTTGGCTCATTCACACAGGGGAGCTACAAAACAGGCAAGCATTTCCTCACCTTATTCTGGTAGGTTAACATATTTTATTTATCTTCAGAGAAAATTGTAAGCTGTGATTATGATTTTCTTAAATTTCAAAGAGAATACATCTTACTTTAAAACAGTGATGGTGCTGTATTCCCTTACCAACACCATCACTTAACCACCAGCTCAGCACAAAGGAAGAAGAGGCACAAATTCTCTGCACCTGTCCACTCAGGAATGCTGATCTTTCCCATTTTCAAAGCACATGTCTTGACAACTTTAAAGCAACAATTTATTGGGAGTTTTTGAAATTTAAATCTTGAATTTTAAAAGAAATAAAGCAAATTAAGTTTCCTATAGATGGGTGTATAAAAGTATTTAAATAGAGTGAAGGAGGCTGGCCCTTGTCACAGGCTTGGTCGTCATGATACGTGGGTGGCAGCTGGAGGGAAACTGGATGACCAAGAGGCACTTATGGAGGAGCCTCCCAAAGTGGAATCACTGGGACAATGGCATCTGGCCTTGGTGAATCCAAAACTTGGGACCTTCAGAAAACTGGAAATGAAGGGACCTTTCTGATCATCTCTGTTCTTCATTTTGGAAAATGGCAGACAACTCCCTCAAGACCACATAGTTTATGGTGTGGCAATAACAGACTTGAAATCAGTATCCTCTCCCTCTCCCTGGGATATTACCCACATTCCTCATCAGCCTGGACACAAAATACAAGGGGCCATTGCTGTAAACTTATCTTAGATTGAGGTGATAAAGCCTCCCAGCCCTATAGCCCATGCTGGTTTAATTGGTAAAGTGGCCCCAGAGGAAGGACATGAGTCAGCTGCCAGTTGCTTTTTATAAAACTCACAATTTCTCGATCTGGTTTTAGTTCCACAGATTTGCCCTTCCAAGGCCCCTACCTTACTGGAGAACAAGGTAACAATGTTACCACCAGCTTTGAAGAGTGATAAACAATGACTCAGTAATTCTACTTTGGGAAATGTCCCCAAGGAAATTACTATGAATGAGCACAAGGATGTTTACCACAGTTCCGTTTATCAGTGTATAAAACTGGAACCAGCCTACAGAGAGGACAGACAAAAGAATGGGTAAATAAATTACACAAGAAAACCAGATTTGAAACTCAATTGGAGATTTGGAAAATTTTTCAGCATCTGTTGTATCAGAGATGCACATACATACCTTATCAGAAAGACAGCATCAGACCAAACCATAATTATCTCATAACTCAGAGGTAACTGTTCATGCTTTTCCCTATTTCTCAAGTTTCCCCAACAGCATGAATTACTTCTATAATTACCTAACAATTCAGTACAAATAAAGATGAAGGAAATAGGCCCTTTTGAAATCGCCCAGCTTTGACGTGGCCTAAAAATCCAGAGAGAAAATCACAAGTGGAATTGTGCCCATAACTACGGTACAACACCAGTCTGCCCATTTTCTTCTAAGCACATACATTTTCACTATAAACAGAGCAGTAGGTCTAGATAATCTTGAAGTTCTTGATAACATACAACACAGTGCTTCTCAAACTGGATCCCGAGAAGGTCATGATCACACGACGTGCCCAGTTCGATTCCCCTACCAACCAACACTGAGTTCATCTGTTAAAGCCCCTCTTTAACACTTTTCTACTGCTAATTAAACTTTTCCCCTCGAAAACCATCATACTCTGCCAGACTAAGAATCATAAAAACTGACCAAATTAAAACAGAGATCAGGCAATATATGGAGACAAATGACACAGACAGCATAAAGCCCCAACTTCTGTGGGATGCAGTGAAGGCAGTTCTAAGAGGAAAGTACATAGCAAACCAGGCCTTTCTAAAGAAGGAAGAACATTCCCAAATGAATAGTTTAAAGTCACAATTATTGAAACTGGAAAAAGAAGAAAAAGTGAGGCCCAAAGTCAGCAGAAGGAGGGACATAATAAAGATCAGAGAAGAAATAAATAAAATTGATAACAATAAAATAATAGAAAAAATCAATGAAACCAAGAGCTGCTTCTTTGAGAAGATAAACAAAATAGATAAGAGAAAAGGAGCATCTACACACATCAACAGAATCAGAAATGAGAAAGGAAAAATCATGATGGACCGCACAGAAATACAAAAAAATTATTAGAGAATACTATGAAAATCTATATGCTAACAAGCTACAAAACCTAGAAGAAATGGACAACTTCCTAGAAAAATACAACCTTCCAAGACTGACAAAGGAAGAAACAGAAAATCTAAACAGACCAATTGCCAGCAAAGAAATTGAAGCGGTAATCAAAAAACTACCCAAGAACAAAACCCCTGGACCAGATGGATTTACCGCTGAATTTTATCAGACATATAGAGAAGACATAATACCCATTCTCCTTAAAGTTTTCCAAAAAATAGAAGAGGAGGGAATACTTCCAAACTCATTCTATGAAGCCAACATTAATCTAATACCAAAACCAGGCAAAGACCCCATGAAAAAAGAAAATTACAGACCAATATCCCTGATGAACATAGATGCAAAAATACTCAACAAAATATTAGCAAACCGAATTCAAAAATACATCAAGGGATCATACACCATGATCAAGTGGGATTCATCTCAGGGATGCAAGGGTGGTACAATATTCGAACATCCATCAACATCATCCACCACATCAACAAAAAGAAGGACAGAAACCACATGATCATTTCCACAGATGCTGAAAAAGCATTTGACAAAATTCAACATCCATTCATGATAAAAACTCTCAACAAAATGGGTATAGAGGGCAAGTACCTCAACATAATAAAGGTCATATAAGACAAACCCAGAGCCAACATCATACTTAACAGCGAGAAGCTGAAAGCTTTTCCTCTAAGATCGGGAACAAGACAGGGATGCCCACTCTCCCCACTGTTATTCAATATAGTACTGGAGGTCCTAGCCATGGCAATCAGACAAAACAAAGAAATACAAGGCATCCAGATTGGGAAAGAGGAAGTCAAACTGTCACTATTTGCAGATGACATGATATTGTACATAAAAAACCCTAAAGACTCCACTCCAAAACTACTAGAACTAATATCTGAATTCAGCAAAGTTGCAGGATACAAAATTAATACACAGAAATCGGTTGCTTTCCTATACACTAACGATGAATTAACAGAAAGAGAAATCAGGAAAACAATTCCATTCACAATAGCATCAAAAAGAATAAAATACCTAGGAATAAACCTACCCAAGGAAGTGAAAGATCTATACCCTGAAAACTACAAGACTCTCTTAAGAGAAATTAAAGAGGACACTAACAAATGGAAATTCATTCCATGCTCATGGTTAGGAAGAATTAATATTGTCAAAATGGCCATCCTGCCTAAAGCAGATTCATTGCAATACCTATCAAAATACCAACAACATTCTTCAATGAACTGGAACAAATAGTTTAAAAATTCATATGGAACCATAAAAGACGCTGAATAGCCAAAGCAATCCTGAGAAAGAAGAATAAAGCAGGGGGCATCTCACTTCCCAACTTCAAGCTGTACTACAAAGCCACAGTAATCAAGACAATTTGATACTGGCACAAGAACAGAGCCACAGACCAGTGGAAGAGAATACAGAGTCCAGACATTAACCCAAACATATATGGTCAATTAATACATGATAAAGGAGCCAAAGACTCCTAATCACATCTTGTCTTTCCTAAAATGTAAAGTGATGATATAGGACATAAATATTTATGTGCAGGGAGAAAGAAGAAAAAAAATGTTAAAAATTCACCAGGGAACCCAAACATATATGGTCAATTAATATTTGATAAAGGAGCCATGGACACACAATGGCGAAATGACAGTCTCTTCAACAGATGGTGCTGGCAGAACTGGATAGCTACATGTAAGAGAATGAAACTGGATCACTGTCTAACTCCATACACAACAGTAAATTCAAAATGGATCAAAGATCTGAATGTAAGTCATGAAACCATAAAACTCTTAGGAAAAAACATAGGCAAAAATCTCTTGGATGTGAACATTAGCGACTTCTTCATGAACATATCTCCCCGGGCAAGGAAAACAAAAGCAAAAATGAACAAGTGGGACTATATCAAGCTGAAAAGCTTCTGTACAGCAAAGGACACCATCAATAGAACAAAAAGGTACCCTACAGTATGGGAGAATATTTTCATAAATGACAGATCCGATAAAGGCTTGACATCCAAAATATATAAAGAGCTCATGCTCCTCAACAAACAAAAAGCAAATAATCCAATTAAAAAATGGGCAGAGGAGCTGAACAGACAGTTCTTCAAAGAAGAAATTCAGATGGCCGACAGACACATGAAAAGATGCTCCACATCACTAGTTATCAGAGAAATGAAAATTAAAACCACAATGAGATATCACCGCACACCAGTAAGGATGGCCACCATCCAAAAGACAAACAACAACAAATGTTGGCGAGGTTGCAGAGAAAGGGGAGCCCTCCTACATGGCTGGTGGGAATGTAAATTAGTTCAACCATTGTGGAAAGCAATATGGAGGTTCCTCAAAATGCTCAAAATAGACTTACCATTTGACCCAGGAATTCCACTTCTAGGAATTTACCCTAAGGATGCAGCACTCCAGTTTGAAAAAGACAGATGCGCCCCTATGTTTATCGCAGCACTATTTACAATAGCCAAGAAATGGAAGCAACCTAAGTGTCCATCAGTAGATGAATGGATAAAGAAGATGTGGTACATATACACAACGGAATATTGTTCAGCCATAAGAAGAAAACAAATCCTACCATTTGCAAGAATATGGATGGAGCTAGAGGGTATTATTCTCAGTGAAATAAGCCAAGTGGAGAAAAACAAATACCAAATGATTTCACTCATCTGTGGAGTATAAGAACAAAAGAAAAACTGAAGGAACAAAACAGCAGCAGAATCACAGAACCCAAGAATGGACTAACAGTTACCAAAGGGAAAGAGACTGGGGAGAATGGGAGGGTAGGGAGGGATAAGGATGGGGAAGAAGAAAGGGGGTATTATGATTAGCATGTATAATGTGGGGGGTGGGGGAAAGGGGAGGGCTTTGCAATACAGAGCAGACAAGTAGTGATTCTACACATCTTACTATGCTGATGGACAGTGACTGTAATGGGGTTTGTGGGGGGGACATGGGGTAGGGGAGAGCCTAGTAAACATAATGTTCTTCAAAAAAATAAAAATAATTAATAAAAAAAATAAATAAATAAAATAAAAAATTCACCAGGGATATCATGTAAAGGAAAAAGCAGGGAAATGATTCCCATAGTCCACTGTGGACAATGTCAGTATGAATCCAGGTAAGAAGGGTCACTTCCTGAATGGCCCTTATCAGAAAATAAGGCATTAGATGACAAAGGATCAAGGCAGTAAGTGCTCATGGCACATGCACTGCAGTTCACAGCTGTGGTCCAGGGAGACACCCAGGCTTTCCTGAGGAGCTGGCCCTCCTGTCGGTTGTCATTCATGCACCCCTACAGTACGAGTGGCAGCTGGCCCTGGGGGGCCACCATCATGGAGGAGAACATGAAAACAATGCCAACGCAAAGGACAACAGCTAGACATCCAACTGGCAACTAGCAATTTCCTACCACATGTGGCATGATGATGATCTGGGACCCTTAATGACTTAGCACCATGGGATGGGCACAATGCTTAAGTGCTCTGGGGTATTAAACTCAGGCAGTCCTCTCCAAGCCAAAGTAATAGGGATCCCCTATTACTCCCCCAGTGTGCAGATGAGAAGACTGGGCCACAGTATGGTCTAGGACAAATGTGCAAGCCTGCTCAAATGTGAGACTGACCGCTCAAAACTCTCATCACAAAACCACCATGCTGGTCAGCTAAAATGAAATTAAAGAGGTAAACATGAAGGTGAGATGGTGATTAATTGAGAGAGTGTATGTGAAATCACTCTGAAAATTGGAGTGTATTCTTTAATCAATTTGTGGTCTACATACGGAAAAGAGGCGTGGTATAGGGCATGCTCCCACAGGGGCCTGTGTGCTGTCATCTTGTGTTGCCATATCATAGTCCCTGAAAAGCAATGGGAGCACTCCCAATCTGAAGGAGAATGAGCTGAAGTTTAAATGGGCAACACAGGGCAGTATGAAATTATGACTAAAGTGGTCTGAATACAAACCATTGTGAGTTACTGGTGCATTTCTAAATTAAGAAGATTTTGCCACAGAACATGCCACAGAACGATTTTGCAATATACTTTCCTCTTAGCACGGCCTTGGCTGTGTCCCACAGATTTTGAGCTATTGAATTATTGTTGTCATTCGTCTCCATATATTGCTTGATCTGTTTTTATTTGGTCATCGATCCATTGGTTATTTAGGAGTATGTTGTGCAGCCTCCATGTGTTTGTGGGATTTTTCATTTTCTTTGCATAGTTTATTTCTAGTTTCATACCTTTGTAGTCTGAGAAACTGGTTGGTACAATTTCAATTTTTTTGAATTTACTGAGGCTCTTTTTGTGGCATAGTATATGATCTATTCTTGAAAATGTTCCATGTGCACTTGAGAAGAATGTGTATCCTGCTGCTTTTGGGTGTAGAGTTCTGTAGATGTCTGGTAGGTCCATCTGTTCTAATGTGTTGTTCAGTGCCTCTGTGTCCTTACTTATTTTCTGTCTGGTCAATGTGTCCTTCAGAGTGAGTGGTGTGTTGAAGTCTCCTAGAATGAATGCATTGCATTCTATTTTGCCTTTTAAATCAGTTTATATTTGTTTCACATATGTAGGTGCTCCTGTGTTGGGAGTATAGATATTTATAATGGTTATATTGGCTTGTTGGATTGACCCCTTTATCATTATGTAATGTCCTTCTTTGTCTCTTGTGACTTTCTTTGTTTTGAAGTCCATTTTGTCTGATAGAAGTACTGCAACACCTGCTTTTTTCTCTGTATTAGTTGCACAAAATATCTTTTTCCATCCCTTCACTTTTGGTCTGTGTATGTCTTTGGGTTTGAAGGGAGTCTCTTGTAGGCAGCATATAGATGGGTCTTGTTTTTTTATCCATTCAGTGACTCTGTGTCTTTTGATTGGTGCATTCAGTCCATTTACATATGTACTTATTGCCATTGCAGACTTTAGATTCGTGGTTCAGGTTAACTTCCTTATTATCTAAGAGTCTAACTTAACTTACTTAATATGCTATTACACACACACTCTAAGGGTTCTTTTCTTTTTCTCCTCCTCCATTCTTTATATATTAGATATCATATTCTGTACTCTTTGTCTATCCCTTGATTGTCTTTGGGGATAGTTAATTTAATTTTGCATTTGCTTAGAAATTAGCTGTTCTACTTTCTTTAGTGTGGTTTTATTACCTCTGGTGACAGCTGTTAACCCTTAGGAACACTTCCATCTATAGCAGTCCCTCCAAAATAGACTGTAGAGATGGTTTGTGGGAGGTAAATTCTCTCAGCTTTTGCTTATCTGGAAATTGTTTAATCCTGCCTTAAAATTTAAATGATAATCTTGCTGGATAAAGTAATCTTGGTTGGAGGCCCTTCTGTTTCATTGCATTAAATACATCATGCCACTCCCTTCTGGCCTGTAAGGTTTCTGCTGAGAAGTCTGATGTTAGCCTGATGGGCTTTCCTTTGTATGTGATCTTACTTCTCTCTCTGGCTGCTTTTAACATTCTGTCTTTATCCTTGATCTTTGTCATTTTAATTACTATATGTCTTGGTGTTGTCTTCCTTGGGTCCCTTGTGTTGGGGGATCTGTGGATCTCCATGGCCTGAGAGACTATTTCCTTCCCCAGATTGGGGAAGTTCTCAGCAATTACCTCCTCAAAGACACTTTATATCCCTTTCTCTCTTCTTCTGGTACCCCTATAATGCGAATGTTGTTCCGTTTGGATTGGTCACACAGTTCTATCAATATTCTTTCACTCTTAGAGATCCTTTTTTCTCTTTGTGCCTCAGCTCCTTTGTATTTCTCTTCTTTAGTTTCTATTTCATTTATCGTCTCCTCCACCATATCCAATCTACTTTTAATTCCCTCTATTGTGCTCTTCAATGATTGGATCTCTGACCGGCATTCATTCCTGAGTTCTTGAATATCTTTCTGTACCTCCATTAGCATGTTAATGATTTTTATTTTGAACTCCCTTTCAGGAAGAGTCATGAGGTCCATATCATCTTTCTAAGGGGTTATATTAATTTTACTTTGTACCAGGTTCCTTTGGCGTTTCATATTTGTGTATGGCTCCCTCTAGTGTCCAGAAACTCTACTCTCTGGAGCTGCTCAGCCCCTGAGGCAGTGTCGGAGGTCGCAGGGGAGTGGGATTGGTGCTTTGGGGGAGGAAAGAGCTTTTTCCTGCTTCCCAGCTGCTATGCCTGTCTCCACTGCCTGAACCAGTGGGCTGAGCACACAGGTATAAGCTTTTGTCCCAGAGCAGCCGGATATGGATCCCTGCTTTCCACAATTTTCTGTAATCTCAGTCTCTCCAGAAATTCTGCCTCTGTTAGCTTTCCAACCCCGTAACCACAAGAGTATCATGAAAGCACCATGAAATGTATGTTTATGCTCCCAGAGCAGATCTTCGGAGTTAGGTATTCAGCAGTCCTAGGCCTCCACTCCCTCCCTGCTCAGTTTCTCTTCCTCGCGCTGGTGAGCTGGGGTGGGGCAAGGGCTTGGGTCCCACCGGGACACAGCTTTGGTTACCCTGTTCCGTGAGGTCTGCTCTTTTCTCCAGGTGTATGCAGTCTGGCACAGTCTTCTTTCCTGTTGCTCTCTCAGGATTAGTTGTATTAATTATATTTTTGTATTATATGTGGTTTTAGGAGGAAGCCTCTGTCTCACCTCTCACACCACCATCTTTTGAGAACAATTTTAATGAAATCTATTATAAGCTACTAAAGATGATGTCTGAACTGAATTTCCAAAATGAAGGATATATTTTCATAGCCCAGTAAAAGAGTATGTTGTATGCTAGATGCAGCCGTAAACGGTATTCACATTTTCTTTGGTGAATTTTATTTATGCATGTACACTCTTAATCGGGGGCAGCACTGCCTGACATGAGGTAATCCCACCAATGGGGAGCCCTTTTCATTTCTCTTCTATCTACACTGGTTATTCATACATTTCAGATTCCTTTTTTCCATGTAATTCTTCTCCTGTGTGCATTGTGAAATGCTTTGTGAATTTTGGTTTAGTGGTAATATTTAGGACAAGTCTCAAACAAAATTTTGTGTTATATGACTATGTAAGCTAATTTTAAACAGGCCAAGTATGTAGAAATGAAAAGCCAAAGGTACTTTCAAGAAATATTGGAACTCACAGATATTTCTTTATCAGATGTGTTGAAAGAACCACGCCAGTCTTGTGTATGTTCAAGAATTCATTTTTAAAGAAAAGGTTTATTGCAAACCCCTAAGAGACTAAAAGACTTTAATGTCTTTAAATGTTGAAATGAGTAATGTTAACATTTGTAGGGAAAATTATCTCTAATCATTTTAACTTCTGGCTGATTCTGAATCTATAATTAATGGTTCTGGAGGAAAATAATCGGAGTAGCTTAGAGGAAAAGTGGGTGGTCAACTGTTTTTCAGAGCAAGAAAAAAAAAGACAAAAGTCATTTCTATGTTTAAAACATACAATGAAATATACTTAAAACAGACTATTATTCAGCCTTAAAAAAGAATGAGTCTGACACATGCTCCAACATGGATAAACCTTGAAGACATTATGTGCAATGAAGGAAGCCAGACACAAAGGGACAAATATCCAAGGATTCCACATATGTGAGTTATGTGGAGTTCTCAAATTCAGAGAAAAAGAGAGCAGACAGGTGAGAGCCAGGAGCCAGCGGGAGGAGATGCAGAGAAGCATTTGATGGAGACAGTTTCAGGTAGGGAAGATGAAAGTTCTGGAAGTGGGTGGTGGTGAGGACGGCACAACAGCACAAATGGACTTGATGCCACTGAACTGTACACTTAAAAGTAGTTAGAATGGTAAATTTTATGTTATGCAGATTTTACCACAATTTAAAAAAGTGCATTGAAGGTAAAGCTCACACTGTCACCAAAAGGAGGCACATGCTGAATGTCCAGGACACAGCTGTCCTGAGGGCAGGGGACCCAGGACAGACGCTGGCCTCACATGACCCAGCACCCCTTCCAGGACCAAAGTCCAAGGTCCGAGCACGTTCTGACCTAGTCGAAGCACCAACACACAAAGGGTCCTTAAACAATCACTTGATGAATAAATATACACTTAGCATTTACTGTACAAAAGCTGATGCGGCGCCCCAGAATGTCATGAGGTGCAGAACACCATCTCTTTAGAGTTGCATGAGCCCTGGCCCTCTACCCCTCACTGAGGGGGGACCACATCAGAGGGCCTGACAGCATTACAATTATCCAGGGAGGTCAGAGAAGTCTTCTGCCAACTCCGATTATTCAATACTCACTATTTGATGGCTTTCACATGAACAGAAAGCAAGGAAATACTGAATTACCAGATAGGATAATTTTTTATTAGTCTAAAAGTCCAGATGGTGCACAAGTAAATATATAAATCACTGTTGACCCCTGATAGATTATAGCTATTCTAGAGCTATTGAGTGATTTGAAAGAAAGAGCTTTGAAAAAAATCATGGCATCTTAATAAAAAAACAACAATGGCAACTTCAACAATAATAACCAGCATGAAAACCCAAGAAAAGTTGAGCAACCTGACACTCTCAACATGGCTGTTTTCCATGAGGCTAAGTAACAGGTACCCAAGACCTTAGCTAGAGTCTCAAAATAGGTTCCCGGTGCATGTGCCGGTTGAAGGGGGCAGGGAGGGGATGCCAGGGAGGTTTGACGTGTCCATGACAGCTTATTCCATGTGCAATAATCACCAGAAGGCAGGTCCTCTGCTCCCAGACCAAGTGGCATGGGAAAGTTATTACATTTTACTCTACCTGTTGAAATGACTAAAGATATGTTTACACTTAATACTAAGTTCAGCATCTGATAGAAAGTAGATGATAGCAAACAGTGGTGCCCCTCAGAGTCATGGGGTGCTTGTTAAAAATGAAGGTCCCCTACCCCAGACCATTACAATGTGCTCCAAAGTTTGAACACCACTAGACAAGTTGTTCATATTATATTCAGGAAGAAGTGGGAAAACAGGATAAGTTTGATGAAGGAAGGCTTCTTCGAGAAGGTGACTGGCAAGCCTACTTGGGCATGCAGAGGATCAGGGACATGCCAGGAGGAAGAGGTGATGTAGACATGAGAAATGGATGAAATGATCTTAAAGGCAGTGTGAGTGTAAATGTGGGCCACCTTCAGAAGGAACTTGGGAGGGGACTTGGCCAGGCCATGCAGGGGTGGGAAGGCAGGCAGTACATTGCTCCCCAGAACGAGGACCCATCCACTAAGAACAAACATGGGAGCCATCACTGAAGCTCGAGGTGGAAAAGAAATCTCAGATTCTCTTCACACCCGTCTGAAATAGAAATACATCATGCAGCGTGGTCTTCAGGTGGTGAGAAAATACTTTCTTAGGAACACACATGAACTAGCCCAGTCATTTCCTAATATGTAGCTGGCATGCCTCTTACCCTTTCAACCTCTGGGTTGGGACTGTAGACAGTAAAATGAAAAAGCTTATGAAAATCAACTCTTTTGATAAAGAAACTCATTATAGTGATCCTTCCATGGGTCACAACCTAGCCGATGGCTGTGACAGCACTCACTGGCCCTTGGTTTCCACAATCAGACGCAACCGGCCAACATCACACTGTTGCCACATGCAGCCCCTGATCAGAATGGTGGCCCAGGATGTAAGCTATGGAGACACCTTGGGGTGAGAACAAGATATAAGCTGACAGCTGATAGTTTTTGTTACCTGTGTAGTATTTCCAGTTAGATGCTCAGCCAGCTACCTGAACTCAATATGCAAAAGACAGACTTGCAAAGATTCCACTGCTACCGGCTCCTGGCCCCGTACCTCTCCTGTATTTACTCCATCTCCAGATTCCATCTTTTCCCTCTTTTTACACAGGAATCATTGAGCATCTACTAGAGTTCAGGCGCCAGGGCAGTCAGTATGCTCAGTGAGTTCCTGCCCTCAATGAATCCACAGTCCAGATGAAGAGATCAGCTAATACATTAAGGCCAGGGTTTTGTACACATTGCCAAGGTCCTTGTCCACCTTGTTATCACTGACCCTTTTTAAGTTTGCCTACTTCTTCCACTTTTCCGATCATGTATGTGTATCTGTCTTCCCCATATATGATGAACTCTTCCTGGGTATAATGAGAGACAGTTCCCTGCAGCTACAGACCAACCAAGAGTGCAAGAAAAGTTGCAACAAACATTGCAGGCTTACTGCAAGGACCTCCTTCCTAAAATAGAGACCATCTGGCCCTTCCTTCTTCCTCTTACTTTCAAAACACCTGGTGACAGGAGCTGAAGCATCTGAACTGTGACAACCCATGTAAATAGGTATGTAAACTGGAGTGTAAACCAATCAGATGTAAACCAGCCTATGACTTTATACATTCATATAAGATTTAGAGTGAAATATGTATTATTGCTCCATTGTAGCCCATCACTTATTAAAGTAATTAAGGATTAAACAACTGATTGAAACAGTATAATCCATTTGAGTCAGTGGTTAATTTTCCTCCCTTAAGAAGGCAAAACATTTTTTTGACTTTCCAGATACAGTGACTATTTCTCAAAATCAAATAATCATTTATTATTAAAACTGTATACATATATTTTAAAATCCAATCAGAAAATGCAGTTGACTGTGTGCTAGGATTCTAAACTCCTCATTCAACTAGGATGCAAAAACTTTAAGCGACAGTCTTAGAATTTATAATGCAGTGGAGTTTTGTGGCTTCTAATTCAGGGACTCAAAGTTTATATTTTAATAAGAAGCCTTTTCCCATCTCCTGACATCTTTGTGATGCGTAAAGAAAATGTACCCACTGCAGGAACTTCTCTGTTCCTTCTTGTTCTGTACAGTTAATCTTTCTCTCTTTAAAATTTAAAGTGATATAGTTTTTCCCCTGGCCAACAAGCTTTGCATCAAGTTCCAGGGGTCTTCCAAAGTCCCAGCAGAGCTCAGCACCAAGTTAAAAAGTCCCTTTTGTACAAGTCAAATGGCCATGTGTTAAGAACAAATAACTCCAAGTCATAGCCCATGCTTTGGGGAGCCAATTAGCTAAGCAGTCAACAGAGATAGAAACAGACATTTAAACCGGAAAAAAAAGGATTTCCTTAACGGGACGGAAAAAGTGAATTTACCCTTTCCCAAAAAGACAAGCAGCAGAAGTAAGATGAGTAATAGAAGATAACAAGGTCAAAAGAGACCAGGGACAATGGCACCCCAGATGTCCTCTGCCCCTGCAGTGAAAGGTAACACACATGCTTAACCAAACCCTAGCCACAGGAGCCATCCCTGTCCACATAAGGAGCAGTGAGCTTGGCTCCATCAAGATTTCTGGAGCAGTGGAGTTGGAACGAGCTGCCCTTCACTCCTTCCTTCTCGGAAGGCTGTCCAATGCCAGCACCAGGTACAGAAATGAAAGGGAAACTGTCCAGACAGACACGGAACATGAACATGAAGCTCATGAGCAGTCACTTGCCACACAATTAATTCAGGCTCCACCCCCATTTGCACATTTGTCTCGCCTGCAGCTTTGGCTCATGAGCCACAACTGTTTAATTTCAGGAACTTGAGAAGTCTGAACAAAACGGCCAGCACAGAAAGGTGCCATCATCCCTAGTTTCTAGATACTGCATCTTGTTTGGGAAAAAACACAAAAGAGGAAAGATTGATTCACTCTAAAATGTTCAATCATGTACTTCCCTGGGAGGCTAAGCTGTGGCTGTTAACCACCCACACTCATTAAACTTTATTGAAGAGAACAAAAAAACGGAGAGGAGAGAATGTAATGAATGTAATTTTAGAAGTGAAATTTACAAAGGTGAAGTTATTGTAGGCTCATTCAGTCTACCCCTACATTTCACAGAGAGCCACGGAAGTGACTAGTCCAAAGTGGCTCAGCCCATTTGAGGCAGCCTTGGAATCCAGGTCCCCTGGCTCCTAGGACTGTTCTTTCCACTGTGCACCTTGCTGCCTGGTGATGCTTCCACTTACTACACACATGACCTTCCCATTAGAAGAACTGACTATAAAACATGTATAAGATTCTAAAAGTCTCCAAAATATCTTGGATTAAAAGGAAATCATCAAATATTTCCTGATAAAGTTCATCCTCTGTAAAGTAAGTCCTGATATAGGACTTGACAGTACAAACTACACAGTCAGTAAAGTCCCAGGAAAATGAGATACATCAGTCTGTCCTCTGGGAAGTCCCCCCAGTTTTCCATCCATACCATAAAGTATGTCTGCCAGGAGAGTGCGCATTTCTGTCCTCAGAGTGTACAAGAATTAACTGAGCAGCACTAGGCCAAGTCCCCAAGGTTTGGGCTCTCTGACTCCTTGCAGGATGCAAGCCCATTGTAACCAGCTGTCAGCCTGTCCTCAGACGCCAGCCTTTTCGGCCTGCTGGCTTGCTGGCCTGCCTAATAAGGCAATGTGCACGTTGAGTGGCTGGCTTATAGGTCACCTGCTGTTTACTTTGCAAACTCTGGGCTCCCAAGAAAAGCAAGAACCTACCTTTTGGCAGACAAAGGGTTACGCTTTGCCAAAAATGCTTAAAAGCCAGCACTGTTCATCCATTTGCATAATCATAGAAACTTCTTGTGCAGCTAGCCAGACTCCAGACCTAGGGGCTGCTTGCAGGGTTAAAGGAATTTAACTTCAGCTGTGGCCTGGAGGCTGCAAGTGGAATTTCTTTGCCTCTGCTTCCCGTAGCCCTTTCCCTAACTCAGTCAGAGAACTCACATACTCAATCTTTGCAGCAACTTATTTAGCACACATCCTGACTTTCTGAGGCGCCCAATTTCCAAAATAGCAACCGACTGTCTCCAAATAGATTGCATGTCCTGGGTACTTAAAAGGGAGTCACTGGGTCAGGTGCAGGAACAATCCTTAGCATTCCAGAAAATCAGAATGTGCCAGCAAAAAATAAACTTCTGCATTTTCAAATAAGGAGGCTGAGCTGTTGGCCAAACCAAGCCTGAACACAAACACCCATTATTTTTAATTCTATTAAGGTCTGGGCTCCAAGACTCATCCCATCCCTGGCTCCCTGGACTTCTATACATATAAGGAAAAGAATACATCTGTGGTGATGAACTGTAGCACATTCATCATTGCAAAAATTCCCTTTAGCTCTTAGAACATCAGTCTCTTTGTCATTCGGAAGGCATTCCACCTTCTTGTTCACCAAAGTCCTGTATGTCCCAACAGAGTTTTGAACACTACCAGCATTTCAAGTTTCAACAGTGGACTGGTGCTGTATTGGAGTGAGATGAGGAAGGGTCAGAGAGCATGAAACAGCAACACTTCAGGACAGTATTCACCAAAGTACTAGTCCACAGGTAAAGTCAAATACATATTTGACACATATACATGATATATACATATATCAAATACATAGCTAAAATACGTGATTAAGGCAAGTGAAAACTAACCTGCCCACCCCATCATTCCACCCTTCCCCTTGTGCTAGTGACCAATCTTAACTTTCCCTGTGTTAACAGACCTTCCTTTAGAATTTCTCAGAGCCCCAGAAGTTAACATATAGCAGCCCGTCTTTGCTCCTAAGAGGCATAGACTTCGGAGTATCTGAAACAGGTGTTATGAAAAATGGATGCCTATTCAATACTAATATGTTGGGGATGTAAATCCTAGATCAATTTTTAATTTTTGCTAATCCAGAATTCACTAATTCAGTCCTCAGAGGATTCTCTAATACAGGTATTCAGGGCAAAGGGAAAGAGCAAGAGAGGCAGGTTATTTAAAACCAAAAGTGTGTCCTTTAGCTATGTGGGAAATGACCTTGGAAAGCAGAGTTTTAAAAAGTAACATCAGTCTCCGTGTTGTCCTAACATGCCTTTGCCCTCACAACCTCAACTCTAAAGGGAGTGGCTTTCACCCTCCTTTATAGACAGGTCTCTAAATTAAGCAAAGTAGGAGAGGAACCACAGGGAGCCAACAGGTGTGCCCAGAATCCCGAGGAGCGGGGACCTGCTCTAGGCCCCTGTCACCCTCAGAAAGTAAGAAGGGTTCACAACTCTACTGCCACATACAACCACTAACCAGGGTAGCTTATGTGTTTATTTTACTCCCATGAAGCTAATTCTCCATGATTTCAAGCCAAGGAAGAGAGTCTAGAAGCAACATTTTCCCCCTTTCTTCCTCCACTGCCAGCTAGAGTGACTGATTCCTAATTAGCACTTCCACCAGAGGCTGGGCCAGGAAAAGAATGGGTGAGATAACTTAGCTACTAGCTTCCAACTCTTGCCAGTGAGCAGTGAACCAAGACTCTGACCAGGAGGAGGAAGCTCCTGCCAAAGAGGGCAGGTGTGGCATTGCAGGGTGTCTTGGATCTACCTTGCAATCCCTCTACAGCCAAACCTCAGGATGTTAGGAATTGCAGGGTGAAGATAGTAAAGAAAGAATAAATTAATTTCTCAGATAATCATCAATGACCACTGAGCTAATCTTAACTCTATCTTAAATTTAATGCTGTAAAAGAAAACTCCTGTTTTCCCATCCCTGTGACTCTCTCCTTAACAATAAGATACTACCGTACTTCCCTCCCACTGGCGTTTCTATCTTAAGCAAGGCTGTCCAACAGGTTTCCAACACAAGAGATCTATTCATAGACCTGATTATATTAAACCAGTAACTGACTCGGTTTTGAAGGTGTATATTTAATCCACATACATTTAGCTGAACTTGAACCTTTGCACTGTCCCTCTGAAATAAAATTGCACCAATTACTTAGGCATAATAATGAATTTTTATCACATCTTTTCCTGCTTGGAAGGGGAAAGAATATCCTCTTTAATATAACATTACATCCTTTTTGGTTCTTACACCATATATGTGATTTGACTGTGATTTTAAAATGATAAAGTGACTAAATCTTCATTTGCTATCTATTTACATAACACTTTATTGTTAACCACATTGTTAGGCTATTTTTAGGGATATATTTTTAACCTGGACACAAGCTTACCCTGTGTTAAGCTGAAAATATGCTAGTTGCTATAGCTTTAAACCTCCTCCCGTACTGCTCACTTGACTTAGGGTTACCCACACCTAAGAGTATTAGCTGGAGTACTAACCCTTCTTTTAAAACGAATTCATTAAAAACTTGATTCCTTAACTGCAATATATTGTCCCCTAGTGGTAGAAAGGAATAGATGCACCTTCCAAAGACAATTTTACAACGACCATTCTGAAACGGAAAGCCTGGAGTCAGGACATTTTTGTGCAGAGCAGCTTTAATATCTAACATTAAATACTTAATATGGAGGAGCTTAAATGTTAGCAAATTAAATTCATCTACTTAAAAAAAAATGCCCTGAGCACCCTATGGGCCAAGCCCTCTTCTGGGTCTGGAGAGACAGTGGGAATCACGGAAGAACAGTGTGAAAATTCCAGTATAATATAATGTCCCATATGCTCAGGGGGCATTTAATTTAATGTACATAAAATGTACATTAAATGAGTTAAATATCAAATACTCTGGAAATGCTAGTGGGTTTGTATTGCTGGTCACGCTCTCCAGTGCCTTGTCTGTCATTCCCACCTTCCCTCAGCCTTTCACTCACCCCAGGCAGGCCTAGAACTTTCTGCCTGTGTCCTCAATAAGACTCTGTTCAATAAAATAATTGTGGGCTGTCAGTACTCATGGAATTCAAACTAATGAGGCTTTGTTATCAGCTACATAAAAGGGTGTTTGCTGTTTTCAGTTGACCGTATTATAAAGTATTGATATAAAGTGAGGCAGTCTCATAAAAAAAATATATTACATATATTTTATATATATGAATATAAAAAATGATGCAATAGTATGCCACAAAACGTTCTTTTCTATATAAACATTACAACATTATGAACATTTTATTCAGAATCTTGCATCTGACAATACAATATTCATAAATTACAAAGCTGCAGAACATTATAGCTTTACTTCTCCCTGCCCCCATCTTGTTTTAAACTGGCAGTGTTAGAATAATGCTCCTAAACATGCCAGTCTTACAGCAGGATGTTAGGTGCTACAGGATATACTAGGGCAGCAGACCACACTCTCATGCCAACTTAGGATACCAGCCTTGGCTGCATGGAGCTCCATGCTGGGAAGGCTTCTTGCCCATGAGCACGTGGGGAAATACAAGAGCTCTGCTCTGGGCTCAGAGGGAAGAGGGACAAAGTGCCTGGCCCAGACTACCCACCTCTACTGCTTCACACTAGCTCTTGGCTACTGCTCTTATACTTATGGCTTGTTAAGAGGCTTCTTGGAAGCAATTGCTAATGTTTTTACATATCAAATACACATATTCTGTTTCTCAATATATTATATATTTCTTCAAATATGAAAATAAAGCTGCTTGAATATTTTACAAGGGGTGAGGGACCCTCCTAGGAGCATAAACTCTTAAAAAAGTTGAATACATGTAGGTTCTCATTTGTTTAAAATTGCACCTAAACTATCCAGATGCTGTTCAGTTTCCTGCTCCTGAGATTCTTCCAGTTAACGGTGAGGGGCCCATGATAGAGATTTAAATGTCAGAGGGTCCACAGTTGTAGCGTCTCTGAGAGTTTTGTAGGAAAGGGAAGGTGACATTTTGCAAGGCTTAATATGTAACCCATATTAACGCATCATGACCACTGTTAAAATAAGTAAACTGAGCTTTATTAGTTAAAATGTTGTCTGGGAAAAGAAAGCCTAGTTGATTTTCAAGAAAAATCTGTGACTGTTAAATACTGTAAGCCTAAACAAAATTCAAATAATTGATTAAAAATGTTTCTTTTCATGGCCAAGAAGAATTAAACTTTGTTCTACTCAATTATGTTTTACCTCATTTTTTAGGGCTAGAGAAAAGGGTGGTGGAAATATGTTTAATTTCAACTCAGCACCTAAGTTTAAAGGAAATAAAATCTCCAAACTTTTGAATTATTGATTTGTTAAACTGAAGTTTTAAACAAAACAGGTGTCTGGATATTCAAAGTCACATAGAAAGTTATCAAATATGGGGATGCTGGCTTAAACATAACCTCAAGGATTGTGGCCCTAATTTCGGCATTATGCTTAAAGTTTTGATAGCAGTTTTGTTAATAATTGCATAGAGAGAGCACTTGTGAAAGTTCTACATTTTATATTAACACTGTATTACGATGCAATGTCTTATAAAAGAATACACTATTTTAAAGTACAGTAATGCACAAATTGTCACACAGTCCTCTGCGGGCACTAACAGGAGCCAACAGCTGAAAGTAAACCCTACGTCTCTGAAGCTTGCCTCAAAACTGTCACATGAAGAACAAAGGTTGCTGTCTCTGAGGTTCCCAAAATATTTCAGGGGCATTTCTCACTCCCCACGTGCCCTCCAGGAAGATCCTAGTGCAAGGGACTGTATGCATAAGGTCCTTGGTTACCTGCTCATCGACTCAGGTCCTTAGAAACCAGGTTGTTTTCATTCAACTCTGACAAGGTTCGTTATCAAAACCCAAACACATTAAATGTCTGCTACTCCCAATTTCCCTTTTCCACTCAGGAATTTACAGTGCTTGGACCACTCACTTCCAGCCCAAACTGTATAAGAACGATACATTATGGAACTTCCCAAATCAGCAGCATATTTTCATTAAGCATATTTAACACTATATGCATATTAAGCTATTTTTTTTTTAAAGTCCTATAGTTCCTTTTTTTTTTTTAAGACAATTTGTTGTTAAATGTACTCATTCTAAACCCAATTCTTGGGGATTCAAGAATCTCTTTTACTCTTAATGTACACCCAGTTCTAAAAAGCTTGGGTGTCTGATTCCCCAGCCCCTACTGAGAAGATTCTGGGAAGCTTCTAGAAGGTTAAGATCACACTAAGAGGAGAGAGGAGCTGGTCCAATGGCAGAGGACTTCCTCCATGTCCTTAAGTACGTCTTTGCTACCCTACATATGATAAGCCAGGAGCTGAATGTCCCAGCTAGAATGGTGTCCTTTGTGGGAGTGGGGATTCTGGTGGATAGGGCCCTAGAAGCAGCTGCCTCAGGAAGGCTCACCTGCAGAGCAAGCTAAGCGGACTGTGTTCCTAGAGAGCCTGCTAAAGCCCAGATGCTGGGGTAAACCAGCTGGCCACCCTAAGAGTCCAGGCTCTACTGGGGTAGGACCTAGGGGTGTCAGGGAAGGAGGTGTAGAGGGGCACACACATTGAAGCAATAGCTTGTTGGACACAACATGGAAAGGATGCCTGGATTTCAGTCCCAAGCACACTGAAGGCGAAGTGCCCTGGCAGCAGTGACCCTCTGGTTTATAAAGGACGGTGCAATAGGAACACACGGGCCATAGGTAGTTGGGTGAGTGGCAAAGGAAGTGAATCCATTCATTCTACTAACCAGTAACATAAAAACCAAACAAAAAACCTTTTGGGTGGGAAAAAATTTTCAACTCATTTCTCAAGGCATAATACACATCGCCAGGGGAATAGTCTAGAGCACCCCTTTACTCTTGATTTCAGTGCTTAGTCTCTACCTCACAGCTGGCACCACATCACACTGTGACATACACATTGTCCCAGCACCAGGCACTGTTCACGTAGCTGGCACTCCACAGGCACCTACTGCTTTCCAGGGGTCTATGGCCCCTGGAGAAATAGCAGCTGTCCTTCCTTGAGGCCGCATAGCCTGTGGGCTCATCCCTCTGCACCCTTGCTCAAGGACAGTCCAGAACTTTCTTTTCTGCAGAGTTCCCTGCATGTCCTTACAGTTGTGGGCAGTGAAGCCATGGCATACACATCTGAGAAGGCAGGTTGCTCCACGTGCCCCTTCCCCATGGGACTTGCTCCCTCAGTGAGAGCTCAGTTGTGCCAGGTGAGCTCTGCTTCCAGGTACCCATCTGCAATCTGTCTTTTGAAAATTCCTTTTCCTCTGGATGCAGAGTTCTCACATTTGAAAACTAAGTTCTCACCCAGTGCCCAGTACAGAAGTCTTGTTATTAATCACTAATAACGTCAAGCTCAAATTAAGAATACTACACTTTCCATGTACACAGTCTTTAATTGCACACAAAGTGCTGTTAATGTCTCATTTAATCTCCCCCTTACAAAACAGACATCATAAAGGGTCTTAACAATTCACAGTGTGGCTTCATGTGGTTGGGCTGGCATGAAGGTTAATATCGATCCCTGCACCCATTTCACAGATGATGAAACTGACCTCCAGATAGCGGAAAACACAGAGTTAGTGAGAGATGGGAACAGATAAGCGGTGGGTTCTAGGCATATAGGTAGGGGACTGTCTGGTCCCTGAAAGCTACACAAAAGCCCAGGATTCCTGCTTGGGCTTTCCGAGGCAGAGATGACCAGCCTGGCTGGCAAATTCTACTATGCAATCATGGCTGTCCCCAGCCCTCCTTCTCTCTCCTCTTTCCAGCTGTACTGGAGACTTGCAAATATTTGGGAAAAGATGATCCTGTATGTTCTAAAACTCAAAAGCAACTCTCTTTGGGGTGAGTGGGGATTAGGGCCTGGAAATGTGCATCTGCGGCCAATGGGCTAACTGCCTCCATTTCTTCTTATGCATCATGTGCAAAGCCTGCTAGGTTTTACTCAAAACTGCTGTTTTCAAGTCTTGGCAATCACAGCTGTGTAGACACTGGAGTCTGGCTCAGGGAAGGGTGAAGTGAGAGAGAAAAGACTGAAACGAGATTCTCACTACATTCTTCTGGTGACAGATTTGGAACATGAGCTAATGCACTCACCAACCCAGCCAGAGTTGAACAAAAACAATGCTGTCTACAGCTGCCTTGGGGCAGCTTTCTGAGTACAAACTAGCCTCTCCCTGCTCCCTTCCAGCAGGAGCTCAGTTTTTTGTTTTTTCTTTTCAATAGTTGTGAGGGTGTGGACAATCTTTGTAAGCCAATATGCCATTTTGTTTAGCTTTAGAAATACTTGGTCATGTTGATTTGGCAAAGAAAAAAAAAGTTTTCTATGGCAGGAATACTTCATCTCTGCAATAACTAGTTCGAGCAAGTCAGGGATGAGGTTTGACTGAGGGTGAGTTTAGGCAGCCTGTGAGGGTCTGACCCTGACACGGAGGACCCCACTGAACTCCTACGCCTGAGTGTGACCTTTCAGGCAGACTTAAAGGATTATAGCTGTTTTTTCCTCTTGGATAGAAAATTAGGACAAGTTCTGAACCACAAGAATCCTTTTCTCTAATTTTTTTCTCCATTGTTTGCTTAGTCCCTCTTTCTTTGTTTTAAAATTGTTTGTAGTCCTCTGTGGGAAGCAAAAATAAAATCAATTCCCAGAAGGTCACATAGACCAGACTTGGGTTTCTCATTAGATGCAAGAATGATGGTCCACAGGGCAAATTAATTTACAGTAAATGTGGAAGATGTGCACCAAGTAGACATACTAAGTGGGGTATGGTTAATTAGAGCCATATTGTGTGTGGTTTGATATTCTGAATGGAAGAAGGGAGGTAGGGGTAGCCTATGAATGAAGTGACAAAATATGCTACAAGTAGCAAAAAAGGCTCTATACAATTTAGTCCTTTGAGCTAGATGAGATTCTTAACAAGGATCACTGACAAATTTAACTGAGTTTTGTTAATTAGTTCTACATGTCACAGACTAGAAATCAGAAAGGGCCAGTCAAATTCATTTGGGACCTCATGGCAGAATTACCTTCAGGGCTGAAAAGGGTTTTGGAAATCTCCTGGTTTTGTGGTTCTCCACTGTGGCTGCTTGTTGGGCTCTCCCAAGGAGCCCTGAAATCTCCTCATGCCCCAGACACACCTCAGACCCATGGCAACAGAATCTCTAGGCAGGACCCGGGCCTGGGGATCTTGGGACAGCGCCGCCCCACTGCCCCAAGGGATTTAGGGTGCAGCCCGGGGTGAGAACTGCAGCTCCTTGAACCTCATCAGATGGAGGAATGCACATCTTGGCTAAAGTGGCAGCAGCAAGATTGAGACTCTAAGAACTCAGCTTCTTTTTTTAAACAACAGGATCATTTACATAATAAAGTGTGTTACGTGGCAGCACATCTCAGCAAATATTCTTAGAGAACATGCAAAGCAAATTGGATCAGTTCCAGAACTTGGGGGAAAAAGTACATCACTCAGACATTACAGAGTAGAAAAATGATAAAAACTCAACGAAGTTCCCAGTGAACCAGGAAAAGGAGAAAATGAGACAATGAAAGGTCAACTGAACTAAAATCCTACTCTTGTTTCTGCAAAGCCCCCTCCCAGGACTCTGTGCTGTGGGACCCCTTTGGTAGGAGATTAGAGTTACAAGGATCAACTGACCCAAATTAGGTCAATACATTCTGTGATTAAGTTCTGGCTTGTTTGTAACACTCAGATGTCAGCAACACACTTCTAGAAATCAGGGATAACCACAGGGCACAGGTCCTCTTCTGGTGGCAGTGGTGTTCTGGCTGTAAAATCCTTTTTTCTGGTTTCATTTCTCTCTGTCACTAATCTACATTACTCATGTGCTAACTTGAAGGGTCTTTATTTTGTAGCTTTCATCCTCTGTATTTCAGAAACTACATGTTACTATAATTATACAAGTTGGTCATCCAAGGAAAATAGCTAACAATACCAGCATAAGTTCCCAGAGTAAAGGCATTAAAAAAAAAAAAAGAAAGAAAGAAAGAAATCACCCCACTAGAGTTTTATTTGTTCACTCACTTTGTTTTCCAAACTGCCACATGCCACATTTTAATCTAAAACCAATGTACACATCAGATTTCCCGAAGGCCAGAGTTGGAGTGAAAAGTGATTATAAAGATCAAAATGTGCTATTTTTTATTCTTGGAAAGGATGCTTCTAAGCCATCATTAGGGAGAATTGCATTCTAATGAATTTCTCCAGAAGAGGAAATGTGTTCAGGCTGGCTGAGCTATGTGTTTTCTTTCACCCAAGCATGTGGCCACTCCTGGCCCCAATTCTGGGAGCAGGGTAAGCCTGAGGAGCCACCTGCAACTAAACAATGCAGGTCTCGCCCATTTGGGGACTGAACCAGTGGCTTTCAACTCTGACAGAGTGATAAGCCATGCCATAGATTATATTTAATGAAAGGGTTGCCAGGAGGTTAAGGGCCGGGGCTGTTCAGACAGTCAGGAATTCAAACCCTAGAGCTGGGGTTTTCTAGCTCTGTGACCATTAGGCCAATTATACCCCTCACGACAAAGATTGGAAGGTTGTCCTAAGGATCTGGGACACTCACGTCTACAGCAAAGCGCCAGGTCCAGGGCAAGCCTCTCAGCTACCACTGCCTGGTGACAACACTGTGCTTCCCACGACACTTTCCCCTCTTTCTTCCCTTTCCATCCATGTCTTCTTCACACTTTCCTGGCAGGCATGCACGCATGCACACGCACGCACACACACATACACACACATTCCCCTCTATCTGATTTATCATCTATGCCCTTAAATGCTTACTTGGGTCACTATCTAGTTTTGCTCTTCTGCTTCTCTTTTCACCAGTTCACGGTCTGCTGGGATTGCTATGAATTCCACTTTGCCCACATCAGGGTCAGTGTCTGGTGTCTGTATGACAGATTCACTAGTGTTCTTTCAAAACATGCAGCCCTGGATTATGAAGTTATATTTTAAACTTGTTGCTTTTAACAATTTATGGAGCTATTAGCAATCCTCAGCACCTACAAGAGAAATGTGTCTATGCCAACACAGTTTTGACAATTTTCCAGTAATAACTTACACACAAAAACATTTCGGGGTATTTCATTAAGTGCCCCTTGATGTGGTACATCTTCCAACACAGCTGCCTCACCTGCCTCGCCCTCCCTCCTGCCATGTATGGGGCAGGCAGGCTCCACAGCCACAAGCCCAGAGGGATGGCCATTTGCCAGAAAAGAGCTGGGGCAGGTTAAGTGTTAACCACTAGAGTGATTTACAAAAGAAAAAAAATGCAAATGTTACCATTTATCAATACAACATCTTTGCAATAGAATGTTTAAAGACACAAACTGCCAAAACAAATTTAAAAAGAGAGGAGCGGTACAAAAAAATTACTTAAAATCCTTTCATTCTCATGGGAAGGATAAGGTAGGAGGCCTTAGAAGCTTGACTTTAGAATGCTCAGGGGACCTTCTTTTGGCTCCTTAGATGTGGCTTGGAGTTAACTGGATGTCTTTGGAGTTAAAAGCAAGTGCCGAGCAGGACCCAGTTGTTGACATGAATGGCATTTAACCCGGGTGAAGGGATAACTCTTGAAGCAACCCCACAAACCCAGCCTTTCCTCTCACCCTCTTACCTAATACATAGAAGGAAAATGTGAGTAACATTTCTAATGCTTTCTTCTTCATTATGAAGAAAATACAGGGGGACAAGAAGGAGAGAAGTTAGTAATTTTGTTTCTTAAAAACCAAACATAGCAATCTTTGTCTTTTAAAGCAGGAATTTTGAGCATGGTGTGAGATAAAAAAAATAGGTACTAATGTGCAGCTTTTAAAAGAAAAATGAAAAAGTACTCAGCAAGAAAATGCTTGAAGTCTCCAACACAGTAAAAGAGCTCTGGCTCCAGGTTAAAACACTCCCAAGAATCATGATACAATTTATGGCCAGGCAGTTCACCTAATTTCTTCACCTGTAGTTCTGAAACATACTTGGTATTCATATTTAATAGAGCAGCCAGCTGGATCAGCAGGACAGTGATGAAATGTTAGAGGAATGGCCTAGGGGAGCCTTCTCTGTTAGAATAGGCACAAAGTCTTACCTAAGTGAGGTAGCATCCCGGGCAGTCAGACCACATTCTGAACAAAACATATATTGAAAAGCACTTTTAATGGCCACTTGAGGTGTATGTTTTCAAATGACCTAATTGTTATTTTTGGACTTTTACTTGATTCATGTAAAATTATACTGCTAATAGATGTAATACATAAAGCCAGAACTTGACCTGCAAAGGTGGCTCTATGTACCGAGCTCACAGTACAGTCATTTAAGTCTGGTTTATGTTTGTAACTGATTTGTGTGATTCGAATAAAGCTAAAAAGTAGAAGGTTCACAGTGAAACATTCCAGTCTTCTCCCTCATTTCCTGGTTGCCACTTAACTAGCTTCTCATTTGTCCCTACAGAGTTTCTTTTTGCAGGTAAATACAAGTAAATGCTTATTTTCCCTTTTATACCCAAGTATCAGTCAAGTACACTAAGCAGCATCTTTTGGAGATCTTTCCATGTAGGCACATAGATGCATCCTCATTCTTTCACACTACATCATATCGCACAACATACTCAGCTGCTCCTCTATTGAAGGATATCAGAGTTCCTAATCTTTTGCTATTTCACACAAAGTTATAGGGCACAACCTTGCATGGAAGTGTACCTAGGGAATTCTGGCAGAAACTGACCGATTGCTCCTTGTGGACATTGTACCCTTCTCCATCCCATCTGCAATGGTGGTTGTTTCCCTGTCTCACCAACTAGTATGTGATTGATTTCTAGTTCTTTGCTACTCGAAGGCTTCTCAGTCAGTACACATTTTTATTTCTCTTAGTGTGAACAAAGTTGAGTGTCATGTTGCATGTTTTAGAGCCATTACAAATTCCCTTTTTTGTGTGCTGTTGGTTTAGAGGCTTTGCCAATTTTTCTAGTGTTGTTGACTTAAAGATATCTAGTGGTTTATATATTAACATGTCAGCCATACATGTGTGATATGTGTTATGAATAATTATCCTAGTTTTTCCTTTCTCTTTGGTGGTTTTTTCCCCAGTGTGGACGTGTTGCTTTTTAAACACAGTTGATTTCTACCCATCTTTTATTTCATGGCTTCTGGATTGTATATCAGTTAGAAGGGCCTGCCAAACCCACAGCTCTGAAGAAATTCTATACTTTATTCTAGTAATTACAGAATAATTACAAGAAAAATTATAATATAATAATATATAATTTAGTAATTATATTAAAAATATTTTAGAAACTTATTTTGATTTTGAAAAAACTGAAACCTACACAGATGGAGACAGTGCCACAGTGGGCCCCCTCCCCCAACCAGCCACTAGAATCAACAATTGTCAAGGTTTTGTTACACTTGCTTCTCTCTCTTCTCTACCGTTATTTCAAAGCAAACCCAAGTTATCATTGGGTCATTTTATCCCTACATGCCTTAGTATGAACTTAAAAACACGAAGGACATTTTCTTGCATAACTTTCATGCTAATGTCACATGTAACAAAATTAAGCAGTTATTTGGTATCATGTAACATTTGCTCTACATTCAATCTCCTCCAGTTGCCTCAAAAATTTCTTTAGACAGTTGGTGTCTTCAAATCAAGATGAATCTGTTTTTTTATAAACACATAACTATTTAAAAATCTAATCTATTAGAAATTTATTAATTTTCCCACACTGTTACCCAATTGTCTTAACATTTATTTAGTTGTCTATTTTTCCCTATTGATTTTCAATGATACTTTTTTCCTTTTCTTTTATTTATTACCACAAATATCTGAGAATATTAATTTCTGGTTTTCTAATCTGTTTCACTGTTCTGTTTATGCACATGCCAGTACCATCTTTTAATTATTGAGGCTTTACAATCTAATAAGTGATGGCTATTGTTTATTTATCCATGTGAACTTTAGGATCCACTTGCCTACATTTTGTTTTTGTTTTTTTAACAGTGGCAATTTTACTGGGAGTGTGCTAAATTTAATAAAGTAACTTAATAAGAAATTGATATATTGATGATCTTGCATTGTCCTATTCTAGAACATGATATATATCCTTCCACTTTTTCAAATTACTTTTGTATTCTTTAGAAGTGTTTTCCAGGTTTCTACATATGGATTTTATATATTTCAAGTTTAAGTAATTCGTTAGTATTTAATGTTTTATTGCTTTAACAAATGTGGTCTTTCCTTCCTCCAAAGTCTTTGAACAGGTTGCTGTTTAAAGGGATAGCTGTTAATGTCAGGTTCTTGCTCTCTGCCTCAACAGATGCTCAGAGGCCCAGGCTTCCCTGTGCTGTGATGACCAGGCCACGTCCTTGAAGCAGAGCCTGGAGTAGGTCAGATCAGGCCAAAGCCTTCCTGCTCTTACTCCCATACCATCACGAGCCGACTCAAGGAGCTGCGAAACTGGGATACGCGGAAGACATGAAAAAGCAAAGTCTAGGAACCTGAGAGTCTTCGTCTTCTCTCAAGCTTTTACAGAAGTTAATCATTCTCTAACATGCAAGAGGCCATTTGCTCTGCAATTAACTGTACTGCAAGACAGGCATCTACCAGGTAATCCTTTCAGATTTGAGGGAAGATTCTAAAAGGCCCTTGGCAGTCAGCGCCCAGCCGGAACCGCAGTCATTTTGAGCATCGGACTCCACCTCCCACCTGCCTGCAGCTTGGTCGGGCTTCCTCCCGCTTGGCCGCCCCCCGGGCTCGGCAGCATCAGCTCCTCTGCCCGGAGCAGGACAGCAAGGCAGCTGAGGCGGGGCTGGCAGCTACCCTCTGCAGCACAATCCTCTCCCGACAGGGACACTGTGTTCTGCCTGCTTTCCTGCTGACCTGCCTGATCTTCATGGGGTCCGATCAACGCCCGCCCTTTCTCATTAACAACCTGTGGCTCCGGTGGTTCCCCGCTATGCCTCTTTCACTCTTGCAGAGCTCTATCTTCATCATTCCCTCAGCTGGGCAATTCTTCCCTCACCCTCTCTGGTTCCTTCCCACCTCTGGAGCCTAGCATGATCACAGAACCTACCTGGCTACTCAGTGCCTTCCCTCCACCCACCTCCATGGCCCCATGAGCATCTACCCTGTCAAAACTCCCAAGGTTTCCTGTACACACACAGTGCTTGTCTTGTCATTCAAGGCTCTTGTTGTCCACAACAGTGACCATTCATTCCACCTTCATCTGCCCTTCCCTCTGGTCCACCAATTCCCATCTTTACACTTACCAAAATCCTACCTGTCCTTGGCATCTTTCGGATTCCCTTGGCCTCCAGCGCCTCAACTTGTATACCTCAGCACAGGCTTTATAGATCATGGTTATGCACGTGTCTGTTCATCCATGCACTCCACTCCGGAGCTGGTGCCCAAAGCACTGACGGCTCATAAAAACCAAGCTGCGACTGTGCCAGAAGTGACTGACGTCAGTTCTCTCTGTTCTTTCAATATGTACCATCTTGCTTCTTTTTGCCTCTTTGGACAATGATAAGCAACACTATTTGCTCACTAAGTGCCTGAAACCTTCCTCCATCAAGTGTTTACACTGGCACACTCTCTACCATCCAACCTCCTACCTGCCTCTGCCTTGTCTAAATCCCTCTTACTGTCATTCTTGGTTTACTTTTGTTTGTTGAGAAGGAAGCTTGCTCAATCTGTAGTATACTGCTCCATTACGTTGAGTGTAATGCCTAAAAGCACGCCGATTCCATGTTTTACATGTAAGGGCTGGTGCAGGTAGAGCTCCGGTTCATCACAGACAGGGATCGAGGTGGTGGGAGCACCTCCAGCAAGTGTCCAGAGGTTTCTCATCCCCAGCTGCTCCTATGTCCAGGCAGGATGTGATAAGAGTCTCTTTTTAGCTCTGGCAGGCATGTCCCTATGACATATGATGGTTCAAGTGCCACTCTTTGTTTAGGATAAAAATCACTTGACATTTTATAATATCCTGGGATATTCTGGAGAGGAATGGGGAGTGAGCTAATGCCAAAGGCAGAGAAGTCCTTGAATTCAAGGGCTACCATGCTTTGACCACTGTTAGATGTGGCTACAGGTGGGTGGGTCCCAGCTATATAGGATTTTGCAGGTGTGGAAAAGGAGTATCACAAGCCATGCAACTACTTGGAGCACTTCTGGTCCCAACCAATCAGAACTCAGCATGAATCCTTCAAGTGACCGGAGCCAGCTGGTTCCCTGGGACTCCCACACTCAAGGCAGCCTAGATGTTCAGGGTTACATACAGATGTCATAAGAAAAAGGGGCTATGCCAGCAACAAGAGGGAGAACTTATCATCCCATGAACATTAAGCTCCTGGAGACACCATCACCCTTGTGAGAGGGGTGGGACTATGGAACAGTGTGAAATCCACCAGCAATATGGTGGCTCATTTTTTCTAGAAATATTCCATCTTCTCTGGGCACAGCCCAGATGCTGGAAGGACTCACCTCCTCAGCTATCTCAGAAAATACCAATTCTCAGCCTTCTTTCCCATTACAAGTAAGAAGAGAATCTGCTTGACCTTGGGTGGCATGTATGTGCCAGTGGGGTGGCAAGGTCATGAGCAAAGGTCCCTGGGAATCTGGAGAAGCAGGGACAGTAGCACTGACTGCAGGTTCTTAATGGCCAACAGAAATTGAATGCCTCTGCTCTAGTTATTCTCAGGGAAAACTTTTTAGAGTGTTCCAGGATCCTTTTACTCCTCATCTCACTTCTCATATGTTGGTAATGACATCAGGTAACAGAATAACTGAGCGCTCTTCATATCATAGACGAAAGCAGTGATGAAACTGGAAGTGATACCCTCCCTGTGCAGAGCTGAACTGTAGGTGAATCACCTGCACATGGATACACGCTGTCGTGAGAACTCAGGGTTTGGGAGCAGCATGGTCTTCCCCTGTGGACTCCGCCCACATACACTTCAGTTCAACAAATCATGTGTATTTCATAGAAACAACTATGGAGTTTGGATTCAGGAAAAGTAAGAAGTTATCGATTTCTCTTAGATCTTAAAAATGATTTTTCTAAGAGATGGTAAAGAGTTTTAAAAAAACACAAAAACTTGGCAAAAGAAAATTCAGTTTTCAAAATATCCTTAGGTCCTCAGAAAGTGTGTTATTCCTAGTCACTTACATCTTGACTGTATGGCTGATCAGAACAACGCTCACAAAGGCCCCTGCACGTGGGTCTGCTCCCATCCTGGCTGGCTGGCTGGCACTGGGCCAAGTGCTGTGGAGGGAGGGACAGGAGGCCAGTGCCGGTAATACCCACTGGTCTAGCATCAGAATTGCCTGGGGGATCACAGTCCCTATCCTCTCATTACGAGTAGAGAGGTCTGTGGCGGGGCCCATAAACTGTACTTTTCAAGAACTTTAACAAATGAGTCTAATGATCATTCCATTTTAGAAAATAATCACTGTGATGAACCATGATCTATTTCAAACAGACGATGTATGACTCTAGTTGAAATATTTTATCCCAATTAATCCAGAATTTTCTTTAGAGGAATAAATATGCAGATATCCACCTGCAACTTGACATTTGAATTAAAAAAATCTCTTTTCTGTATTTTTTTTAAACAAACCCACCTAAGGGTACTAAAATCCAGATAATCATTTTACATATGGGTTTCAAATACCTACCCAACTCCACATAAGTAGAAAAGTTTTCCTTTCCCCTTCTGGAATATGTAAGAGTTATGACCAAGGCTTTCTCAGAGTGAACCAGCTACAGAATATAGGTTAAATCTGATATACTGAGCTCTCCCTTCTCAGGGAACTAGCTTTGGAATGACCACTCAAGCCTCAAGGATAGGTATGTCCTATTATTGTTACTAAGATAATATTTTTTAAACAATTTTTAAAATAAAAGGATAGGAAATCATCTACCTAGATTGCAAGGAAATCACAGGTTACTTTTAACACCAAAGTTACAAAAAATATATTGCAATAAAATTCGTTGAAAAAAATCCTTACATTTTCAGGCTAAAATTGAAACCTACAAGTTATCTTTGCTCGAATCAGAATTAATAATAATCATCTCACAATAACAGCCATGTGGCAAATGCTGTTTTAAATGTTTTAAGTGTATCAGCTCATTTAATCTGCATTAACAACTCTGTGTGCCAAGTACTATTATCACTCCCATTTCGCAGATAAGGAAATTGAGGTAAGATTGAGTTCCCTGACCATGCTAATATAAGCAGTAACTAAAAGTGTTGGAATTTGAACCCACACAGTTTGACTCCAGGGGCCAGAGAGAGAGCCTGCAGTCAGACATCAGGTTTGAACTTCCAAATAAATGAATCACATTAGCAAAAACCTTTTAAGGTAAAAGACAGTGTCCAATTAAGGAACATACCAATTTTTAAATTGCTATAATTAAAAATTACCATATCACAGTAGTCTTATCTCATTTACTTTAGATTTAATCAAATAATTTTCTAGACATTTGTCACCTTGCTTTTCACTCTTTCAAAATTTTCCTAATTCTCTCAGTTATTTTTAAGAAATCAACAGTGCATTATTTAGCATATTTTCCCCACCAATACACAGAGCAAGTTCAATACTGCAAGGATTAAATCACAGACTTTATTTCAATTTTACTGGCAATACCTTCTGTGTTTAATTACTCATTTGGTTAAAAGCTAAACCTCCCTTGTCAACTGCAGTACAAAAATGGAACTGTTTAAAACAAAAGCAACTTAATTACTTTCCTTCTGGAGAAGGCTTGAATGAATCAAAATTGTTACAAAGCAAATTTTCACTATAGAGCTTGGCAGATGAGGACATCAAACAGACTTTCAGCTGAATCCTCTGTGTGTGTGTGTGTTTCATTCATTAACTTCTTCACTGCACAACTATTCACTGAACACCTGCTATGTACCAATTACTGGGGCAGTAATGATTAGGAGTTCTAAATATCAGACATACCAATATCAAATATAAGTACAAACACATTTTCCAAGTCCTGTTAGATGTGCTTAAAAATATCTGCCACTGCAACTTTGAAATAGCCAATCTTCAGAATAATTAAGAGTTCATTATACTCCAAATTTCCACGCTGATTTCCTCACATTCTTTTCAGCAAGTTTGAACTGACTTTGATGCTTTTCCTACATAGTTTACAATAAATCACATAATATCCCATCTCAATAATGTGCTTCTAAAGAGGACCTAGTTTTTGTTTTAATCTTTATCCACTCACTGTTCTTTCAACCTACATGTAGGTGGCTTACCAAACCTTTACTACTCAAGGAAATTGTATTTCTAGCTAAGACAAAAAAATGTGTAAATCTGTTCTAAAACACTGGAGTTCAGGCAATTATATATGTGCAATCTGTCTCCAAAGCAAACAAAATTGACAATAAATTCCTATACAAGACAGATCTCAGATCAAACCTCACATAGAAAAGCCGTTAACTTGACACTAGGACTTACTATAATAACGCACTGTTTTGTTTTTGTTTTATGTAAAGTGCATGGCAGGTCATGTATTTTTCTTAAGAGCAGTACGTTTTATTTTAAATGTCAATAATATTAGAGTCAATATTTTTGCTCAATCCTAGAATAAGAGTGCAGAGTGCACTCAAGCAATGCTGTTCTGCCCAGGCCCAGGTCCACAAAGAGGCCAGGGTGCTGGCTGGCTCTAGAATATTCTCTCATGTGCCAAGGTGCTCCACAGGTAAGAAGAGTGTGTTTATGTGTGTGTGTGCACATGTGTATAATGTTCTTCATGCTGTTGCCTAGCTATTTAAATCCAAGTCAACTAAAGAAGCAAGCTCACATTAAGAAATTCTGTCTGCTTAACCAAAAAGCTATATACGGTATGCAAAAGTAAACTGTTTTTGGAAATTCCTTGGAGGTCCTCCTGGGTGACCATGCCATGTGGCTTCTGTGTGCCCTCTAAGATACAGTGTACTTGTGCTGGTGGCTCCACAGTTCAAATAGGTATCAGATTTTTCTCAAACAAGTGTCTGTGCAGCTCTCCATGGGCATGGGGTTTAAGGCTGACCTACACAGGCCCCATTTGATGGCAAATGGAGACATCTGATTTAGAAGATGAATGCTTGCTTGATCTGACCAAGTCTAAAACATAGTCAAAGTCATGGGCCACACAGACTTGCAGGAACCATGAATTCTGGGATAAAATGACTGCGGATGCTCTGCTGTGGGGCAGGGGCTCCCTTAAGTGAGAGGGCACAGGAATAATCTTGTGGGAGGCTGGGAAATCCAGCCCCCTTCAGGATGGGAGAAAATTTAATAAGTTTGCTTTTACATAAAGGTCCATAATAAGACAAGACCCAACAGCTGCACACAGTTCAAGATCTCAGATTAAAAATCAAGACCTGAACACATCATTGTTAGGGATGGGGGATTTATGGTATAGTTTGTCAAAATTTATGCCCATAAAGCCATGGAAAGGAAAAGACTATCTTTCCTGACTTTGACTGGCTGTTTGCAGCAACCTGACATGTCAAGACCCATTTGCAGAGAGAGGCCCAGCCTCTGGGGCCTCAGGCAGAATTCTTCTGGATTAGTGTCTGCACAAAGCAAAAGTCAAAGCAGGGTCAGACCCAAGCCCTGCGGAGCTCTGCTTCGCACACAGACCTACAGTGCCTGGATCCTCTCAGCTGACAAAACCCGAAGGCCTTCTGCTCGGTGGCTATCCAGATACTACTGCCAAGGCAGACCCAGGAGAACCACTGGGCCTTTCCAGGGCCAGCCTTCGCCTTAAACCCTCTGCCATCCCCCTGCCCCTGTTCCAGGTTCCAGGCGTGGCCCTTCAGCAGACAACTTAATGCAGAGCAAGGGCACCAAGCACTCGCAGGCTCATCAACAAACATGATGGGGGTCAGGTTTGTGCTACAAATGGCCACTTGCGATCCAGTGGTCTTGCTGTCACCAAGGGAGCCCAGAATGACAGCGATCAAATCCTCAGCAAAAAGATAATCAGACAGAAGGAGAGCAAGGCTGTGGCCTCTCAAGTCTAAACATAAAATCTAAAATTCATGATCCTCTTTAAATTCCTCAGAGGACCAACAGAAGACATGCACAAAAACATTTTTTCTCAGTCATTCATGTTTAAGTTCTTTTATATACTTTATTTGCTCAAGAATATACATTTAAGGAGATTTTCAGAACCAGGCAAGAAATGTTTTCCAATGGATTGTAGGTCATGGTCAATGCCTGAGTGAGAAAAATGAGGGATTCTGTGTAATTTGTTGGGCTGTCAACTTTAATGACTCTTCTGCCAAAACGATTTTGGTCAGTGAAGACAAAAACTAACCAGATGTATGACAAATGTTTATGACCAGGGTCAAGAGTGTTTACTCTTCAGCAGTTAGCTTTTAAAACAAAAGAGTTTTGACTAAAGATGAACAGAACAGAGCCAGAGCTGGTGTTTAATGCTCCCTGGAAGAGTCCCAAAGTCACAGCCACTGTTTACAAAGCCCACCGATTTGCAGGACTTGGCTATGAGTATAGAGGACGAAGCCCATCACTTTGTGGCAGTATCTATTTTTAAAGGCCAGCGCACACACACATACAATATGATATGGTTTCCCTCAGAAAGCCAGAACTGCCAAATAGTTACCACATTTCTAATTTTAAATTTGAGTTAACAAAACACCAAAGCAGAAGCTGAGGTTTGATTTTCATTTTTGCTTTACTAAAATTAAACTAGGATGTCTTGTACTCACTTTCTTCTTATAACCTGTAGCAAACTATACTTAAAAAAAAAAAGTAAGTAGATATTTTTTGGGTGTTATTCACAAATACTCACACATACATGCAGATAGTACACATAGAAACATAGCTAACAGTGGAGGAAAGATGACGAATTTGGCCCTCACAAGAAATGAGAGCCATTCCCCGTAAAATATAATGATGCCTAAAAGTCCGATTCCATGTTGCAGTAACAATTATTTTTAAAAGATAACCTACAGTATTAACAGCATTTCAAAAGCCATCAGAACTGTGTAACAGATTTGATGTCTACATAAAAATATTTTGTATGTATATATAAATATATGTATATATATATACACACATCTTTTTAATTTCATACATTAAAATTAGTAAAACTTACAGATATCCATGGCTATGCTGCTTAGGTCTTGATTTAGCTGAAGATGAAAGAGGAGAAGCATCAAGAAAAAAGAAAATACAAGAAAACAGAAGTAAAACATGAAGTAAAAAGTGAAAAGGAAACAGAAGAGGAAGAGAAAAAAGGAGAAAAGTAAGTGAGGAGAGGGGAGGGGAGGGGAGGGTGCATGGGATGGAGGAGGATCAGGCAGAGGCTGCCTCTCCTTATATTGCCCCTGCTTTTTCACCCACCCCTTTGACAAGCCACAGGTCAGGTGGTAACAAGGGGAGTCAACTATGTTGGTTATTTTAAACATGTCCTTTCAGCTCAACAGCTGAGCTGAATTGCTTTTGATATACAGTCACCCAATCCAATTAAAAACATTTATTCACCCATGTTTGATGTAAGGGTTAAATAGGGGAGGTGAGGAATTATCCCACTTCTTTATTCCATGCATTTAATAATGGATTACTATTTTCTTTTAAGAAACAGGGAAGTCTGTTGCACTTGTAGAGTGAAAAATCTCACCAGTCTACTTTGATTCTGGATGAAAAGCAGCACAGTGGGAAGTCTTGCCTGTCTTGTTAGTCTGTACTTAATGAACACAGTGCTTCCTCCCATCCCACTCAGACTGGCTGATTGCTGTGGCAGTTGAAGGGAGGGAACCAGAGAGCTTCCCAAGAAAGGCAGCAAGTTTCCTGAAGCTGGAAGGCCCAGTAGTGGGGGAGGCACCCACTGCAGACAACAGGGATGCAGAGATGGTGCAAGGAGGCCCACGGTACCCAGGGACAGGGGCTGCTGCCCCTGCAGTCTGAGTGCAGACGGGAGGGTCACTGTCTCCAGAGCAACTCACCAGGCCTCCAAAGCACATCTCACCAACCAAAGGATATTATGACACCTGGGTGGTGGGCTCACCGTGAGGGTGTGGGCCAGGACCTTGGACCTGGGCAGGCCCCTTCCCCACCCCATCACATCCTCCATCCCTACACTTCCCACACTGCCCAAGAGTTCCCATCCCCTTCTGTTATGGGTTTATTTTAATAATCAAGGCTCTGCAGAAAAGACACCCCCCCCACCCCCCACCCCCACCCCCAGGGGCTCAAGAGCACAGACAGCCTTGGAGATGGTGTGGGTCAATACCTCATCTTTCAGAAGAGAGGTGAAATGACTTCTAGGTTCCCAGAGCAGCCTTTGTTCTTCCCACCACGCACCCAACTCTGCCATCTAAACTGTCAGAGGTTTTACAAGTCAGAGACACTTGGGGAAAAATACAGTATTGTTAGTTGCCACAGTAGGTACTCAGAAATAGTTAGGATGACTGAATACACGACAAGCATTTTGCATGGTTCGCTTGGTAAATACAAGATCTCACACAAACCATCCTTACAGGAAAGTCTCCTCACACATATTACACCCCTGGTTCCCAAAAGACATCTTTAGTTTGTATCTGTAAGTATACAGAAAAGCTTAAAGCAAGAAGAAAATATCAGTACACTAATTTCTCACAAAACCCCATGACCTTAAGCCAAAACACAGACTTAGGCAACAAAAGTAAGGCATTCAAAGGACATGTTGGCAGCCTATTAAATCACAACCCCTCCTTAACCCCTTTGTTGCCAAATTCACAACACTTCTATCCACATATTAGCTTGAAGGACGCAACTCCAATGTTATTAGTCATGGTGAGACTGTAGGCACTTATCTTTGGATACATAATTCAAAATGTGGAAATGAACATCTAATGTGTTCAGAGCCACAGATAACCTAGAAAACCGCACAGTGAGTATTCATGTTTACTTGGGGGGTGTGGATTTGCAGACTGCTGGGAGGGATGAAGAATCCATGGAAAAGTTTCCTCTGATAGCATAAGCTTCAGTTTCTTTGAAAAGCACACTATTTTATATTTTTCCTCTGCAAACCAAGTGTCAAAGCCAAGGTCAACAGGTGAGGTCCTAGAGTATCAGCAGGTGCATAAAGTACCAGTCCATTTCCTCTGGACCCGCATGGTCCAACACAGAATAGGGCAATTGCAGTTTGAACATATTAAGAGTAAATCAAGTTAAAAGTTCCATTCTTCAGCTGTACTTGGCCACGTTCTCAAGTGCTCAACAGCCAACCATGGCCAGTGGCCACCCTACAGAATGGCACCAACTAGAGAACATTTCCATCAACACAGAAAGTTCTATGAGACTATGATAACCCAGACTGTGGGCTGCCCTGACCTTGTTTCAGTGGGTGGGCAGGCCCTCCAGAGCTGTGCCCTCTGGATGAGGTCACCTACAGACCTCCAGGTACTTCTAAGATTCCCACTTCTGTACCAATCATCAGAATGGGATGGTAGTGTCTCACGTATTTGTTCTTAATTTGGGGGGAGTCAATGCCACTTCAAGAAAAATGCTGAAAATAACAGATCTGCTCTATTAAAAGAGATTTCTAAAAAGGAACATTTTTCATACAGCTTTTGGGAGATAGTCTAACCTTCTAAAGACTGTTCATGGAACAGTTTAAAAATACCTGTTGGGCAAAGCCATTTTTCACAGTGGTCATCTGATACACAACTTCTCCACAATAAGGATTTTGCCTTCCCTGTTCTAAGTTACCTACCTGTCAAGTTTTTTAAATTTGACTCATTAATTATGGAAATCATTATTAGCTCTCACATTAGAGAGATGCTATGAATAAATTAGCTCAGAAAACTCTCTCCATTAAAATATCAAAGAAATTTGTCCTCCTAAAATCTTACAGTACCCATTTACCACCTGACAACCATTTTTATCTGTAGCTACTAAATAAATTATAATTCACTTTTAATGAAATAATTATCTTATGAAGGACCATGGTCAAAATGTTTGTAGCCCGATGAACCCACAATGCTCTTTACAACTTGTGCAAAATTAAATGTAAAAATACTAATATACAACGTAGACAGGAAGGCAGCTAAGGTACTAGTTGATATAAAATCAGTTTTGTCAGTGGTAGAAGTGGTCAGATGAATAGTCTTAAAAAGAAAAACAAAGATTATGGATTCCAAAGTTTCTGTTTTAATACAGCTTCTCTTACACCACTAATGACACACACTACTAGTTCATCTGATGTGACAAATAATAAAGCCAAATGATCATGTGTGTGTGGCTAAAATGAACATCTGGCAGAAATGAAAACTGAGCATAATTTGGGAAGCCATCTACCTCTTCACGGCAGCCCAAACATTTTTTTCTAACCTGGCTCAAACCGAGAGTCATTTGCTGTGGTAGGTATCAGAAGCAATACTTGCAAACGAATACGAGACACTGAAATGCCATCTGTCCTTGGGTTTTATAACAGTAACTGTTACAGGAATGAACTAATTGCAAAATAAATGAATGTAGCTAATGTGTGACCTAGCACATGGTAAACTGAACTATCAGTTTAAATTTAAAACAATCTTTTTCTGTAATCTCTTTCTACTAAACTCACTCCAAAAGTCTCTGGGTAAAACTACCTTTATTTTTAAATTGTTGCTAAGTTTAATAAAAATTTCAAGAGAGACAAATGTCCAAAAGTAAAAAAAAGTCAAGTTGATGCAATTATTTATTTCTTGAACACCCTGGTTGAGTGACATCAATCTGCTCAGAAAATAATTTTTGATGAAGAGTGATTGAAATATTAGCAGCAAGCTAATAAACTGAAAGGGCAGAGAAGGCTGACCACACCCCACTCCTGCAGTGAACGGGCAGAGATGCAGTCTCAGGCATCCCTACGGAGGACTGCTGTGATGGTGATGGGATTCCACATCAGGAGGAAAAGGCAGGAGCCCAAGAGAAGAATAAGTCAGGTTAGAGGAAAGAAAATTTAAGTATTCCA
The DNA here is from genome assembly GCF_030020395.1 of Manis pentadactyla. Classification (NCBI taxonomy): domain Eukaryota; kingdom Metazoa; phylum Chordata; class Mammalia; order Pholidota; family Manidae; genus Manis; species Manis pentadactyla. Next base: position 116,256,012 of record NC_080021.1, on the reverse strand, counting down.
AGGAACACAGAAGAAACAATGAGAGTTTAATCTGAAGAGATGGCAGAAATTTCCAAAGACAGAGGACTGACGGCAAAGAATGGTGCTTAAGCCAATTGAGAAGGAGGAAGTAGGCTGCACATTTCAAAAGAAGTACAGTGAGAAGACGTTTAAAAATATATATGGATTCCTGCTTCAGACATTTCTAACTTGGTCCAGATCACCTACCTTTGAGTCACTATCTTCCAGATACAGGGTTCCCTTTCCAGGGAAGGGCAGAACACTTTCAAGCTCTGAAATATCTGGATTATAGAATCCAAAGAAGTAGAAGGGACCTAAGAATCCTCCAGCCCAAAGCTCATTTTAATGAGTGAGGCTCAGAGAGGTTAAGAACTTACCCAAGGTCACACAGCTGGTTATTAATTAAGACCAGGGCTGTTCCTACTTACTCTGCCGTTGCCTCAAGCACTCCTCAGGGTCAAACACCTGCAATTTCCAAATGTAATCTCCTTCCTTCACTAAGAGCAGGGAAAACATTTCTGTGAGCTTTGGGAGGTGGGTTGAGGGTGAGTAGAGTACAAAGTTTAATTGCTATCATTGCTTTCACATTACTTTCCTCCCATTATTCCCCATTCCACTTTCCTGGAATGGGGAATACAGCACAAATACTTTTGTAATATTTAAGAACTGTTAGCTGCCTGCAAGCTCCCTGAAACCTCCAGAGAGAAGAACTGATACAAATCCAACAAAATAAATTCCATCCCAAATGGGAGGAACCTGTGTTGGGATACACACATTGCAGGAAGCTTACTCATTCTTGTCCAATGCACCACAACAGTCATTATCTAATCACACAAGTTTTCAATATTCAACACTTTCAATAAAAAATGCATGAAATAATAAAGCCAAATGATTACATGCATCTGGCTAAAATGAACATCTGGCAGAAATTAACACTGTGAGCATAATTTGGGAAGCCATCTACCTCTCCATGGAAGCCCAAGTTTTTTTCTTCTAACCTGGCTCAAACCTAGAGAGTCATTTGCTGTGGTAGGTGTCAGAGGCAATGCTTGTTAACGAATACTAGACATTAAAATACCATTTGTCCTTGGGTTTCATGATAGGAACTGTTATAGGAATGAACTAAATGCAAAACAAATGTAGCTGAATTTTGTGACCTAGCACATGATAAACAGAACCATCAATTTAAATTTTAAAAAATCTTTTTCTAAGAAAACCTGTTTACAGAAACAGTACTAAAACTTTCAAAGGTCATTTTACCTTTCATAACCTGCTAATTCAATATATTTTAAGCTACATTTAATCAACTGCTTTCCTACTGGGGTTTTAGCTGGAGTGGCTAATTTGTTCCTTTTGAGTGTATAATATGTGTGCAAGTACATGTGTAAATTTAAATTTTTGGTTAAATGGGGTAAAATCAGGTAGTGTTTTCAGAATGTATGAAAAGGCCAGGGCTTAAAATATTTAAAGTATTTGAAATCTTAAAAAATCTGAAAGTATCAATATGATTTTTCGGTACAATGACCATATGTGTCCACGCCTAAGTTATTTGCCAACTTTCCACGTTTGGAACAAAACTGAAAACCCAGAAAGAAACAAGAGGACTCTGATTAACCAAAACACAGTTCACAAGTTGTAGGCATATTACTTATAGAAACCCTTTGGGTCCTCACTCAGAAAAGAATTGTTCTTTGTGCAAAAATATATCAATACTGGTTATACAGGATACAGACCCTAAATAGCTAATTAGAAGTGAACAATTAAAAGAGAAAATAAAACCCAAATGAATGCATTCCATCTGAAATGGATAAGTCATGTAATTCACCATATAAAGAACAGCACAAATACTTTTATCTGAATGTGGACACCAAGAAGGGTGAGCTGAGCAAGTAGAGAGACAGAAAATAATTTAGAAAATAAATGTGATAGGAGAGCTCAAGAACCCAGCAGTCAGCATAGACCTTACTAGACCTGAGATGGGATCTGTACAAGGAGGGGCTCAGAGGTCAAGTTTAGGGAGGTCAAAGCGATCAGGAGATCACAAAGGTCTGGGAGGGAGAGGTGAGTTCCTGCAGAGTTGTAGACGTTCAGGAATACCAGAGAAGGAGACAGGTGATAGCTGGAGGTCACGGAGAGCTTTATTTAGGATGGAAACTTGAGTATGTTTTCAACATGAGGAGGAGAAGTCAGGAGAAAGGTAGTAATTGGGAATAAGAGAAATAAGGGGTACCACTGAGTGGGAAGAAAGAAAAGCACAAAGGAACGGCTTCACCTTGGACACCATCTCTACCCAGCGAGGGCTTCTTGAAACCCTCATCCAGTCTGCTTGCTCCCATCTCCATGGCTCTGCAAAGGAGGAGTTTAAAACAGTGCTACTCAAAGGTGGTCCTCGGACCAGAGGCAGCAGAATCATTCAGGGTCTTGTTTGCTGAATCTCTGGCCCTACACCAGACTTACCGTATCAGAAACCAAACATTAACACGAACACAGGCAATGCCTACTGAAGTTTGAGACACACTGGTGTAAAGCAGTGGTTATGAATGTGGGCACTCAAGTCAGATCTGGGTTCAAATCCAGCTCTGCTCCAACCCCCTTATATGTATCCTTGGGCAAGCCTAAGTCTCAGCTTTTTCCTCTTCAGAATCGGAATGACAGTAATATTTCTCAGGGGCCACTGCAAAAATTAAATAAGATATATAGGTAAAGAGCTTGGCAATGAGCCTGACACACACAAATAATAGACAGCATGTTATTATTGCTCATCCCTTAAGCCTACTTCATATAATAGCTTTGTACATCCATGCCTACCCCCCAAGAGAATGAGCCCACAAGGGATGGGGAATATGCTTCAGGCACCTTTGTCCTGTGGCATCCAACCCAAAGACCGGCACACAGGTCTCAATACTGACATAAAGTGCTCCATACAAACGTGAGTGCTGTGACAAGGTAAAACAGTGACCGCAAAGCAAATATTAAAGCTTTTTCTTTGACTGTATTTATACTAACGTCAGAAACAGGTTATGAACTTGTTTGAGACTGAAGGATCAACTTTCAGAAGACAATAAGCAGGTTACAAGGTGGAATACATTCCTCTTTCAAAACCTCCTGCAAGAGGGAGTGTCCTTATGAAAGTGACACAGAAATCTCTTTGAACGGACATCAAGCCACTGCACCGTGTCCAAGGCCAGCAGCGCATACCACTCCAGGATGGTTCACCTAAGCGACAACGTTTGGTGTTTGGGAAAAGTACAGAAGTCAAATCACATCACTAGCCGAGTTTCTTCATTTTAGGCAAGGTTCCAGTAATGAAGTGGCTGACCTCATCGAATACACCTTAATTTCCTGTGTTGGCAAAAGCACATATACATAAACCCCACTGGGCTGGTAATAGACAACTCTCTCCGCTTGCATTATTAGATATGGAAGAAATAGACCAGAACTTGTAACACCTACTTCTGTAGTAAATAATATACAACAATGGCAGAAGTATTTCATGGAGCACAGTTAAGCTCTGATATGCAGACTCTACAGGTCATTCGAATGAATTCGGTTCAACTGACTCACCAAATTGTGGCGCAGTGGGCCTGGGCTAGATCCTGGGGTGTAAGAGGGCTGGCGCCAGATGCCTTGTTGGGCACCCCTACAGAGCAAGAGATCTCTAAGACAGGGTTCCAGGGCCCTGCCATAGAGGCTGGAGTCAAAGCCCTAGAACCCAGAGGCAGAAAGTCAGAGGAAGCTTCCGGGGAGAATTCATTTGACATCACTTCCCAGGCAGGCAAAGGAAGGCAGGGGTGCGAGCAAAAACAGTGGCATGGAAGACCCTGAGGTGGGAGGCTGAGGAGCTGGCATTAGCCTTCAATCAGTGGGAAACCATGAAGTTTGGCTTTTGAGGAGTGATATGATCAGATCTTGGTTTAGGAACGTCATTCTCAGGATGGATTGGACAGTAGAGAACTTGGTGGCAAAAGAACCAATTGAGGGCAGTGCAGTCATTCAGATAAGGGACAGTAAGTCTCAGGAGGAGGTGGGAGCAGGAGACAGACTTTGTGGCCTTGGTGACCTACAGGGAGAGGAGCTGAGGGTCACGACGCTACTTCTGGTTCAGAGTTATAAAACAATGAAGCCTGGAACTGGAGGGAAGCTCCAGACTGGGAATTCTCCTGGTCACAAGGAGGTCCCTGTGAGTGTCCCTGCGACAAGGTCCTAAAAGCCTGGAGAGCCTAGCGAAAGGAGATGACTGCCTTTGTGTTCCAGCAACACAAGTAAGTCACTGGTGGCTCCCTCTGCACAGCTGTCTGTGTAGCCTGTGATCCCTGATCGCACCAGCTGTCTGGACATCCTTGTAGGAGCCAAGGGCCATGTTCTTTGGATATGACTCCTCAACTGCAAAAATTTAAATGACCCCAGGGAACTCACAAAGGTAGTCTGAATTGAAATTTGAAATCTTCCTGAGATGGGGTTACCAATAAACAGTGCATGTCAGTGGTGAGACGATGCAGTCCAGGCACACTACCTCGCCCACTGCTGCTTCTCCCCTGTGTTGGGGAGGGCATGCATACCTTGCAGTTTTTGTCAAAGGGGGAATACCACCACGGTTTTGGCCAGACCAACACTTTGTCCTATGGGACTGTCCTACATTGCAGGGCATTTAACATTCTTAACCACATTGCCACAAATCGTTACTGCCAGCCATTGTTATTGTGAAAACCAGAAACAGCCCCAAGCATTTCCAAATGCCCACTAGGGCTGCAGCACTACCTCTGGCTGAGAACCACTGCAGTATTCACCAATGAAGCTCATCTCTATAAATATTCTGTTTTTCTACCTGATAAAAATAATTACTGTTCCTACTGGTCCATCTGACATGGTATAAAGAAACAATTTTTTTTTAAAGGAGCAACATGTCAAATACACCATAAATGCTCTATAACTCATTGTTATTTTTCAACAGAAGCAAATCAGCAAGCCATATTACCAAGAGACCACAGCTAACCCAAAGGCTTAAAAAGAGATTTTTTATTTCTCTCTTGGAGAACTTAAAAATGAAAGAGCTCAAAATCTAGAAACTAAAGCAAGATTTAAAAAAATATATAAACTCTGGTACATCAGAGATTCTATAAATCAAGTGTGAAGAGTCAGAGCACCAAGGGAAAGAGCCCTCAAAACAAAGATTATGCGGAAGGATCACTGATGATTTATGTTTCCATATATTAATAAGAGTGAAATAAAACTTGCCCTTGTAAAACGTCACCCTCATACTTGCAGTACGATTACTGAAGCACTTTGTGTTGTGAATATTCTTTTAATTCCAAGATGCAGTGCTAACATTTAGACAGATTGTACTTCTTAAATCACATTAATCAAATTGTTAGCTTAAGATTCTCTGTATCATAAAATTCTTTTGTTTTATGAAAAAAAAATTCAATCATTCCCAGACCAAAAAACATGCCCAAGCATACCTAGAGGAATGACTTCAGTCACTAGTACATACTGGCAGGTCCATTCCAGTGCTTGGGACCAGCAAATCCTTAGGAAGCATGCTTAGGCATATGGCACTTAAAACAACAACTGCATTTAGATTTATAGGAAGATTGTTCACTTACTTCAAATCTCTGTATAATCCTTGTTCCTCTAAATTAAAGGGGGAAAAAAAATCACACTGTCATTCCTTATTTTCCTAATTAAAAAAGTAAAACAAAATATGTGATATCCTCTGATCCGGCTTTGGCTGTTCTCAAGTATTTTCTTTGACTCTCCTGTCAATGAATACTGCTTTCAAATTCTAAACAAAAAGTCAAATATCAAAAGGTTAGCCCAAGGAACACTATACAAAATCAACTATCACAAGGCAAACAAGGCAACTGCATCTACCAGAAGCAATGATTCAGAACAGGATAAATTTAGAACGGTGCTTTCCAAAAGGTGTTCGGGGGCCAAAGGCAGTAAATAGGTGAAGGCCGCATCCCAAAAGTTTCTCGGAAAAAAGATGGCCAAAATAATATTAAAAAGGATCTTCTTTTTGAAGTTGTCAGTCCCTGGGTGTCCTTGAGGCTGAAGTTCCCCAATCTGGCCCTGGTGTGGCCATCCATTACTGGGTAAATCCACGTGAAACCTGAGGACGCTTCAGCCTCTGAGGGCGCTGTCAGAAGCAGTGAGGCAACTCCACATAGGACGGGCCTTTTATGGCCTGAACCAGAGAGCCTTGATCCCAGCTAATGTACCAGAAATAGTTCTTGAAACTCAGAGGAGACCATCAGCTGTTGCAACAAGCCCCGCGCCGCCAGCAGCTACTTCAAATGCAAATAGATGGTTCACACTGTCTTTCAGCTTGATTTACGGAGAAATTAAAAAATGCAAGAGCAGTCCATGAAGCAGGATAGGACAACACAGAATTGAGTGGGTAAATTTCCTCTAATCCTTGCTTTGCAATTAAAAAAACATAGCCATTGATTAAAGCTCAGACACTGAATGCTCAAAATGTAAGTAACATACCTACATATGTACAGACATTAAACAGCATGCTATAATGGTACATGTCTAATACAAGTTTACAAATTATGTAGACATCTCTGCATTTCTCCCCACTTCCAATTGCTGTAGAATATGAGTCATCAGAAGAAAGAATTGCACTGAAGGTACTTTCTCTAAAACACACAAATATTTCGTCTTAAAAGCCAAGACAATGCTCCCAAGTGGCCAGATCTATCTCCAGATGGATCTCGTGTAGCTCACCTCACTTAAAAACCAGAGGAACCTTAAGTAATGGGAAAAAAAACAAACTTTCAAGCACAACCACTTCTTAAAAGGCTATTACATTTTTTGGACATTAAAGCTAAATATTATATTGCTGCCTAACAAAAATACTTACAATTGTAGGTGTCCTTGTTGTTACCCAGAATAATGAAGTCTTAATTGTTCATCCTCACTTCAGTATTAATGCCAAAGCCAGAACCCTTGGGCTGGAGCAAAAGCTCTGTGCTATGACACCCGGGGTGGGATGCCTTTGGGCGTCTGTCCTCAGACCACAAGCTGCATCAGTTAGGAAGGCTTCCGGAGCAGGATCTGAATTCTTGTTATTAATTAACCCTGCAGGACAACGCCTCCCCCTAAACAGACAGTCCTGTGGCCAGAAGAAATGGTGGCAGATACCCTCAACAGCCCTAATATCACACACCAGCTTTCAGGACTATTTTGTGCATTAGTTAAAAATATTTTTTTTTAAATTTGTCCAAGCCAATTTTTTTTTACCCACTTCAAGATGACAAACAAAACTTCACAGTATGACTTTTGCTTCCAAGTCTCGGTTATAGCCCTCATTTTATTTTCCCTTTGACTCATTTTGTTTTTCATTCATTTTAAATTTAATGTTACTGGTTTTATATATTTATATAAGGTGCTTTAAACTCCTCCTGGCACAAAGCAGTGTAAAAATAAATAAAAACTTATGTAAAACAACTGACTATCTAGGTCTTCTCTTTTAAGAAAGGAGGAAAAAATGAATCACTGTTATCACAACAATGCAGCAATACTATTCTTTCTAGTAACTTCATTGTATCAGCTTCATGTGTTTTAATCTGGCTTTTGTGGGCTACCTTTTTTGTAACAACAACAAACATGTAGAAACCAAAACTAAAACACAATAGCATTTACAATCATTCCAAAGAAAATTCAGTATTTAGATATAAACTTAACTAGACATAAACAGGATCTGTAAGCTAAAAGTTGCTAATCAAACATCCAAAGGACCTAAATAAGTGGACATATACTGTGCTCATGAGTTGGAAGTGTGAAAAAAGATGTCAATTCTACCCAAAATAATCTATAGATTTTATGCAATTTTTATCGACATCCCAGTTTTCATATAAAAAGATGAGTTTCTTCTAACATTTATACACAGAAGCACAGACTTAAGAATGGATAAAAACAATCTTGCAAAGCAAGAATAAAGTGAGAGTAATCATCTATCCCATTTAAGGTCTATTATGTAGCTACAGTGATGGAATAGAATAGAGAACCCAGAAACAGACCCACCCAAATGTACCTCACTGATTTCTGACAATAAGTGCCTTTTCAACAAATGATGCTGGAGCAATTGGACATCCATAGGGTACAAAAAAACGAACCTCTACCTCATCTTCACACCTGACACAAAACTGAACCAAAATGGATAACAAAGTTAAATGTAAAATATAAAACTTAAAAAAAAATAGGGGAAAATCATGATCCATAAACAGAAAAAAAACAGCTAATTAGAATCATGAAATGTGAAATGTTTGCTCCAGCAAGACACTGTGAAGAGACTGAAAAGACAAACTACTGACTGGGAGAGTATGTTCTCAAATTATATATCTAGAAAAGGACAAATACCTAAAATATATGAAAAACTCAAAATTCAACAGCAAAAAACCCAAATGGTTCAATTAGGAGACAGGCAAAAGATGTGATGAGACATTTCACCAAGAAGATACACAGATGGCAAATAAGCACACAAAATGAGTATGGTTCACCATCATTAGCCATCAGAGAAATGCAAATTAAAATGAGACAAATCTACACATGTATTGGAAGGGCAAAAATAAAAAACAGTGACAATTCCAAATGCTGGCAAAGAGAAAGTGGATCATTTACACATTGCTGGTAGGAATGTAAAATAGCACCAGTACTGCTCTGGGAAACATCTCTGCAACTTTGTAGAAAACTAAGCATGCCAAACCGAGTGATCAGGTGACCCAGCAATTACATTCCTGGACATTTATTCCAGAGAAATGAAAAGTTACTTTCATATAAAGACCTGAGTACAAATATTCATAGTAGCTTTGTCTGCAATAGCCAAAACCTAAAATAACCCAGATGTCCTTCAGTGGATGCATGGTTAATTCACACCATGAATACTACTCAGCAATACAGTAGGACAAACAATTGATACAACACCTGGATGAATATCCAGGGGACTATGCTGAGTGAGGGAAAGCCAATCCCAAAAGGTTATATGCTACGTGATTCCATTTATGTAACATTCCCCAAATGATGACACTGCAGAAATGGAGAATAGCTTGGTGGTTCTCAGTGGTTCAAATCTGGGTAAAGTGGTATAAATGGGCAACATAAGGGTTCTTTGGGATGGAACTTCACACTGTGCCCCTCCCTGGCTGTACCAATGCCAGCTGGGGATGACACTCTCTGATAGTTTGGCAAGACATTACCATCAGGGGAGACGAGGTGAAAATCAAACAGGATCTCTTTATATTACATACATATAATTATCTCAAAGCTAAAAAGCTGAATTGGATGTTGAAAAAAAAAATACTTCAGATGAACTTCCAAATGCAACCCATTTAAGTGGGCTACTTAATAGAATAATGCTCTTAAAAAACCTATATAAATGTGCCTGTACATTTTCAAATTTCAAAAATTTGCAAACATTTCCTCCCGCTCTGTAGCTCGACTTTTTAGTCTCTTGACAGTAGCTTGGTAGAGCAAACATTTCACATTTTCATTATTATAATTTGCTACTTTTTCTGTTCATGAATCATGCTTTTGCCTAGGTGCAGATTTCCTCCTTTTATTTTTCCTAAAAGATTCATAGTTTTATATTTTGTATTTAACTTTGTGACAGTTCAGTTATGTGTAAGAGATCAAAATCATCTTAAGAAATTCAGATTGGAAATGTTTCTTTTCTACAAGAATGGGAAGTCATTGGCTGAAAGAAAAATATCTGATCCAGAATAAGAAATGGAAAAAATTGCTTTCCAATTAAATGCACTTATTTGTCAGATTGAATGGGCCCTTTAATACCTAGGACCTCTCCAAAGACAGAACAGGATTCAGGGAACCTCCACACAATTTTCAGAAGTTCAGTCCAGTGCCCAAGATGATTTATTTTCAAAACCTGACCTACACTTGAGAAAACAGCAAGAAAACAACTTTAGAAAAGGAGGAGACTGGGTCATATCACATTGTAATTCTACTATAAATAGCACAGAAAACAAGATATTGAACTCTGGAGTTCTATAGTCTCAAAGGTTCCATTCTTGAAAATCAAAAGATGAGACAGAAGTTCAGTCTTCCAAGTGGTTGAATGGGCAGACTGAGAATGCTTCAGAGCGCTTTATCCCCTCAGATTCCAGAACATAAAATCTAGACCCAAACATCCTGACCTGACCCTGCTGAGGGCCAAAACCAATGTGCACAGGACTTTCACCTTCGTAAAGGCGAGCTCTGGGGAACACCAGAACATGCGCAGATGATCTAGACAAAGCTTCTTTTCAGTTCATTGAAGGAGAGCAGCTCAAGTCCAAGAATATGTGGCAGTTTCTTTCCTCTCCCACCTCCAAACTTGTTCAGCCCACCTCCCCTTCAAGCACTTGCCCACCTGCTCTCTTATCACCACTAAAATCCCACCACCACTGGCTCCCCCCTCCCACTCCCATTTGCACCCTTATTGGTTTTACAATGGATTCCAGCTCCCCCTACAAGGGGCTCTCCTACTGCCTCATTGGACTTGGCCACTGCCATTGGACACTTTCTGACCACTTCCACCTTCGTGGAACATCCTTTTTTAAATGTTGTCCTTGACACCACTTTCTTTGGCTCTCACATGCCTTGCTGACTACTCTCTCCTGGGCTGTCTTTCCTCTCCTTTCTGTGTCCCAGATTCTGCCCTTAGAAGCCTTCTCACACCCACCTCTCCCACAGTGAGTTCCACTGCACCTGCAGAGTTCAGGATGTTGGGTGTTCCCAATCCCAGGGTATCTCCCAGAACAGGAAACACAGGACAAAGAGTGCTAGGCTCCTCCTCTCCTCAGGACACTTACTCTGCGTCCAGGTGGCCACAGCCTCACCACCAGCTCACTGGAGCTCCTCACTCACATCTTGGCCACCACCAAGTCCTGCTGCCTGGACCTCAGGCTTCCTGTCTGTCTCCACTTTCCTTGCATTTTGGCAGAGCTTTTGCAAGAACCTCCAAACCATTCTTCCCTCCCCAAACCATCCTCTCCACTGCTTCCAGAATGCCTTTGAAATGGGCTGCATCACCCCCACTGAAATCTCCCCTCTGGCTCCCACAGATATTCTCAAGTGCAAGCTTCCAGGTGCTGCCTCCCAGTCAGCCAGTTATTTCTCACTGATGGAAGCTCATGGCACAAACTGTTCGATGAAATGTTCTTGAAGAGTTCAGTGTAAGCATGCCCTTGCAAAAAAGTCACTTTCACCTCTTGTATTTAGATATTCATCAGTAGAAGCAAAAAGCGATCAAGTTACAAATAGTTTGGAAATTGCACTTAACCTAGAAATTACCTTATATAGACCAAGATCAGCAGTGACATACTTTTATGACTGTATTGCTAAGAGCTGTAGCACGATTATGAGGAATTTTAACGTCTTATCAGTTACAAACATCACATTTGGAAACACCCAGGAGGGGGTGTCATCCAGGACAAATGGGGTGGTGGAAAGAAGGGTGAAAATGGTGGCTGGCCTGTTGGAAAAATTTCAAAGTCCCTAGCCTCTGTGACTGGCCCCTTCCTACCTCATCAGCCATATGCCCAACCCCAACCCAAAGTAGGTGACTGTGAGAAACCTCACTGACCATCACTGCTGTGTCCAGACTGCTGTCTGCTCAGATTGCCTTTCCTTCTTACCTAGAAAACCCCTCATCATCCTTCGAGGTTCAGCTGACTGTTTCTCTTATGAGCCCTTCCCTCACATGGTCTGATTTCCAACCATGAGACAGTTACTGCCAGGAGGCAGGAACTCCCATCTTCTCTGTGTCACTGGAACCCAGCCATGTCTGCCTGCCACATGATAAATGATGTTTGTGCCAGGGAGACTGACAACCAGAATCAAAATAGCTTGCAGTGAGATCTCTTCTTCTCACTTCCATTCAGCTACAACGCCATCCTTGTCATTCAGGCCTGACTAACGTGTGCTTACTGCCCGGCTGAAGTCCGGGAGCAGCAGGTTGCCTCCTCAGTGTACTGGCAGAAAATAAAACAGATCCAGCTGGCTCAAGTGCTTTGGGGCAAGAGCCTCACTTTCCATTTCCCTCTCTGAACTGCCACCTATTTGTGAAATAAGGATGATGTCAGAGCATCAGCCAGACCTCAGAGCAAGGGAAGCAAGACAACAGTGTTCTCTAACTGCTTCTGCCTGCCAGAAGGTTCTGCTTTCTAAATGGCGATGAACTTGAACAATCGTTAGAAGCATTTTTTAAAATATTTTAAACTAAAGTTATTATTACATCTTTATCTTTCATTTAGTCTCTTATTATGGACAAACATGATTTCTAACTGATTTTGAAGATTTAAAATATTTGACCACAGCTACCATTATCCAGTATTACACTTACTATTTGTTCATATCCACTATTTTTATGCTTACTGTTATGTTTTAATTTTATTTATATTTTTTATTTTTTAATTTTGGTGTCATTAATATACAATACATGAGCAACATTATGGTTACTAGACTCCACCTATTATCAAGTCCCAACCACCTACCCCATTACAGTCACTGTCCACCACCGTAGTAAGATGCTATAGAGTCACTACTTGTCTTCTCTGTGTTATACTGCCTTCCCCATGTCCCCCTCACCTATATTATGTGCGCTAATCGTAATGCCCCTTTTTCCCCCTTGTCCCTCTCTTCCCACCCATTCTCCCCAGTCCTTTCCCTTTGGTGACTGTTAGTTCATTCTTGGGTTCTGTGAGTCTGCTGCTGTTTTGTTCCTTCAGTTTTTTCTTTGTTCTTATACTACACAAATGAGTGAAATCATTTGATACTTGTTTTTCTCCACCTGGCTTATTTCACTGAGCATAATACCCTCTAGCTCCATCCATGTTGTTGCAAATGATAGGATTGTTTTCTTCTTATGGCTGAATAATATTTCATTGTGTATATGTACCACATCTTCTTTATCCATTCATCTACTGATGGACACTTAGGTTGCTTCCATTTCTTGGCTATTGTAAATAGTGCTGTGATAAACATAGGGGTGAACATGTCTTTTCAAAATGGGCTGCTGCATTCTTAGGGTAAATTCCTAGGAATGGAATTCCTGGATCAAATGGTATTTCTATTTTTAGTTTTTTGAGGACCCTCCATACTGCTTTCCACAATGGTCGAACTAATTTACATTCCCACCAGCAGTGTAGGAGGGTTCCCCTTTCTCCACAACCTCACCAACATTTGTTGTTGTTTGTCTTTTGGATGTTGGCCATCTTAACAGGTGTGAGGTGATATCTCATTGTGGTTTTAATTTGCATTTCTCTGATGATTAGCTATGTGGAGCATCTTTTCATGCGTCTGTCAGCCATCTGAATTTCTTTTTTGGAGAAGTGTCTGTTCAGAGCCTCTGCCCATTTTTTAATTGGCTTATATGTCAACCCCTTATCGGATATGTCATTTATGAATGTATTCTCCCATACTGTAGGATGTCTTTTTGTTCTGATGGTGTCCTTTGCTGTACAGAAGCTTTTTAGTTTGATAGAGTCCCACTTGTTCATTTTTGCTTTTGTTTCCCTTCCCTGGGATGATATGTTCATGAAGAACTTGCTCATGTTTATGTCCAAGAGATTTTTGCTTATGTTTTTTTCTAAGAGTTTTATGGTTTCATGACTTACACTCAGGTCTTTGATCTGTTTTGAGTTTACTTTTGCATATGGGGTTAGACCATGATCCAGTTTCATTCTCTTACATGTACCTGTCCAGTTTTGCCAACACCAGCTGTTGAAGAGGCTTTCATTTCCCCACTGTATGTCCATGGCTCCTTTATTGTATATTAACTGACCATATATGCCTGGGTTTATATCTGGACTCTCTACTCTGTTCTATTGGTCTATGGGTCTGTTCTTGTGCTAGTACCAAATCGTCTTGTTTACTGTGGCTTTGTAGTACAGCTTGAAGTCAGGGAGCGTAATTCCCCCTGGTTTATTCTTACTTCTCAGCATTGTTTTGGCTATTTGGGGTCTTCTGTGGTTCCATAAGAATTTTAGAACTATTTGCTCTAGTTTGTTGAAGAATGCTGTTGGTATTTTGATAGGGATTGCACTGAATCTGTAGAATGCTTTAGGCAGGATGGCCATTTTGACAGTATTATTTCTTCCTATCCATGAGCATGGGATGTGTTTCCATTTATTGGTATCTTCTTTAATTTCTCTCATGAGTGTCTTGTAGTTTTTAGAGTATAGGTCTTTCACTTCCTTTGTTAGGTTTATTCCTAGGTATTTTATTCTTTTTGATGCAATTGTGAATGGAATTGTTTTCCTAGAAGCATTTTAAAAAACTGCTCACTTCCAGAGAATGAAAAGTCAACCAGGATCTGTACTCTGTCCCAATTTCTGCTATGACAGGACCAGAATTGGAATCATTTTTTCCCCATTTTTTCAGTAAGTTTAGAAGTTTGATATCTATGAGTGAAGACAGGGACATGCCTTAGTCTCCCAACATCTACAACAGAGTAAGTCACAGATCATGGCCTTCTTACCATGAATAAGTAATTTTATTTTTGGGTAGATTTAAAAGATTGATATTGTTTCTAGTTAACAAAATTTTTCAACCAACAAATCTCCTCCCAGATAATCTAAACCAATCAATCAATCAATCAATCAATCAAGGAGTCTCTCTCTCTCTCCCCCCGCCCAAAGCTTATGGAGAACGTCACTGGCATGGATGAGAATTTTTAAAGCTCCAAGGTCATGTGTATGTCACCAGCTTGCACAACACAGAAGCAAGCCAACTCTTCTCTCCCCGGCTGCTGCTTCAAGAGCATTGGGTGTAGAGCAATGCTTAGCATGCAAAGAACTTCTGGCCTCACTGTCAAAATGAAATGTGAGTTTGCCAGTGGGGAGCCTGGAACAGGTATGATGAGTCCTGACTCCAGGGCCACAGCTGCTCACACGGCTGGACCAACATCACATTCCTGGACATCAGGCTCAGAGTCTTAAGAGTAATCAGAGATGTACAGAGTGTGACATGCTCCATTCAGGTTGCTATTTATAAAAAATTATGGGATTTCTGTCCATTCTTTGTACAGCAAAACCCCAGAGGTGGCTTCTCCAGAAGAACACCAGCATGAAGCAGCACAGCTGGGGGCATAAGGCTCACCTGCACCAGAACAGACCCGAGGGCTCTTCCCTTTGCATGCTGCTATTGCTAGCACACAGCTTAGCACCATGACTGGTTTTCTTTGCTGACCCGAAATATAAGAACGAATGGGCAATTCTTACTTCTGAAGGAAAACTATGGCTCTTCTTAGGGAGCAGTGCAAGAAGGTGAACATCACACTGTGTGAGCAGGGAGGGTCAGAAGCCAGAGATACACAGAACAGGGGGTACTGGACAGTGTTCTCTGTGACCGCTGTTTCCCCACCTCCACAGACCAAGAAACCCCCAAGCATCCCTGGTTGGAAGCACAGTGCATGAATCTCCAGACCAATCAAGTTCATCTCATTTTTCTTCAGAATCAGTTGTAAGTGATGGCTATACACTTGACCAACCCACAGACACCTGATAAACTCATAATAAAGTGAGAACCACACTACCAATGAGTTCACAAAACTGAACCACTATGTGTTATGACTAAAAATCTATCTGTGGTTCTAACTGGGAATCCCAAAACACAGCTCTCCAGCAGCAGGGTGGTGACTCCAGCCCTCAGGTCTAGGCAGTGGTTCTTGCTTTGGGGACAGGGGCTACAAATTAAGGACGGCACTGTCTGAAACTGGAGGATGGGAGGATGAAGTAGGGGTGGGAGTCAACCATGGGGACAGCATGGGGAGGAGTGGAGGGCTGAGTTCAGCAGGGTGAGTCAGTTCTGGGATAAGTGGAGGACACTAAAACCTGGAAAATTCAAGAAAAAATAATTGAAAGATACAGAATCAATTGATCATGTTTAGCATTATGAAACATTTACCTCATTTTCTTATATTTCTTATTTTCCTCTATCAGAAGAACTCTTGGCGGCAGCCCAGGGACCAAAAATCACTGGTCTAGATTAAGACTCGTACAGTCCCATCCAGCTCCAAAATACACTGAGATTCTGTACTTCTGAGGCCAAGTGCTGTCTCTCTCAGTCACACCATGTTAAGAGAAGAGAAGGAAGTGAAGAAAGGAAGGGGATACAAGGAGACAGAAGTATGTTAATGCAAGGCCTTCTGGATGAGAACTGTTAGTATTACAGTAAACAAAAAAAAAAAAATGGAGACTCGGTCTACAGCAGACAATCCTTCAAGACCCTGAACTTCTCTGTTAGACTCGTCCTACTAGAGTGAATAAATGAACAATTCCCTTTACCAGGCCCACTGAAAGTGTCTGGTGACCTTATTAGTGGGATCGATGGTGCACGTTGTGTAGAGAGGTAAGAGGAAATATACAGACAAGTCTGTCTCCCAGACACACTGAGTTCTGCTAGGTATCCTGAACTCCTCGCCGCGGTTCTCTTCAGCCAGCCTTCTTTCCCCCCAGGGGAATGTGAGCTCCCTGAGGACGGAGATTGCTGCCTGTTTTGTAGGCTGGTGTTAATCCTCAGTGCCCAGAGTCGTGCTCAGGATACAGTAAGTGTTCAATAAATATTGTTGAAGGAATAGAAAGAGGAACACCTATTTTATGGGTAGAGAGCCAAAACAGTTTTCTCAAAGGCTGCTCTATCCTTCATTCCTCTGCCCGCTCCCCACTCTGGGATCACTGTGCAGTGATAAACCATTAGCTGTGCTGGTTTTGGGGAGACTGTTCCACAAGCTTGAATTGGTTTACCTTGTTCCCAAACCTCTACCTGGGCAGGATTCTCCTCATTAAGCAGTATCTGATTTCCACAGAGGATGCCCTTGCAGAAAACCCCCACACATTCTGATGCCTTAAGCATGACATGCCTTACCCCAAGCCACTGCTCCTGCACCAAGTACTCGCCTAGGCCCTGCCTGTGTGGGGTAAACCCTTAAGGTAGGACTACTTGCCCGGGTCAGGTTCACAAAGGGCCTCACTAAACGTTTTCTGATGATGGCCAACTGGACAAGTTCAGGCCTTTCTCCCCAGAAACACAATACTGTTCACTATACCAACAAGGATGTAATTAAAATCCCAAGTGGGCAGTCCAGGATATGAAAATTACAGTAATCTAATCTTGTGGAGGAAGAGGTATGAATCATCATTACATGGTCTGACAAAGAGCAAAGTGATTTATCCCAGGCTTCCCAGAGGTTACAGTCCCTGGTGATGGCTCCTCACAGCCTACAGACCAAACAGCAGGACCCACCGGGAAACATCAGAGGGGCACTGCCATGGTTTTCATCCCAGGGGAGGAGAAACAAGGCACCACAGTGCCGTGTTCTCAGGACCAGGCTTTCAAGTTATTTATTTGCAGGAAAATTCTAGGATTGAGGGGTAGGGCAGCAGATCTTGGGGACTAAAAAACACTGTGCGTTCCATCTTCTGATTCTGCTGCTTACTTACATGAGTAGCAACTGTAAGGTTTGCAGAATTATGTCACCTTGAAAATGGTTAGAAATCCCAAACCTCTCCAGGGGAAAAGAGAATATGCAGAGGACAAGCAGGACAAATAACAATACAATCAGAATGTTCTCTTAACTACATCACAGAAACATACAGTTCTGAAGGAAGATCTTTTCCTGAAACTTTCAAAAAGAACACCAAAACTCCCTATCATGAAACCACAGCCCCAGGGCACTGGGAAAGCTGGTGAGGGCATCCACAGGTCTGAAACATCCCTGGCTTCAGTTTTCTTTTTTCTTTTGCACAGCTGTGTTCAATTTTCTGTCCTTGGGGTTTTTAAAGGAACATTTATTCTAGGGCCAGGATTCTCAAGTTTTATGGTTACACAACTCTCTCCCAGGGCCAAAGAATGTTTTAAAAGCCTAAACCCAGCAAAGCGAATTAGTCAATGTATACAAATGAAAGTGAAATGAAAAGTTAAGTGTTACATTCAGCTTCTTACTTGCTTTTGTCTCTCCTATGCTCTGTTTGCTGTGCAAGACATTTGCTACCTATTTCTCATGCAAATAAAGGTAGAAGTGTGTGCATGTGTGTTTGGGAGCAGGTAAGGAACAGAGAAGTCCCAATGTGTATTTATATACTCCCATAGTTTCTGTTTCTGGTTCTATGGTAAATTTTATTCTAAAAGGCCTACATGTTACACTGGATTTAATAAAAGATCATAAAGAAAAAGACTCCTTTAGGATGGTATGTGTTTGCTTGTTTTTCCTACTTAAAGAGCTGAATACCCCTGGTTTTTGGTAGTAGGACATCAGTTTTTAAAAACCCTATATTTTTACATAAAAGTCTAATTAGTACATTATCAATATCCAAAAAAACACTGCCCTCCCACACACACTCCCACAAACAGAGCATGAGCTCCCACCAGCCAGGCATGAAATGCTAACCACACAGCCAAACAGAGTATTTCAGAAAATCCAGAGGTCCATTACCTGCCCCCATCTGTTCTCTCTTCAAGTCACCTAGATTTCCACATCTCAAAGAAATCTGCCTGAAGGCACACAGACATCTGGTCCTGGATTCTCCCAAAGGCTAGTGGCCTGTTTCATACACAACTCTGATCTGACAGACAAAGCGAAGTTCAGGATTGGGGCCTGAGCACACACCACTCATATTAGAGGTCTGGCTAGATCCCAAGACAAACAAGATGTTTTTGAGAAACAAAGTAATTTGTTTAGATCCACCCTGAGCAGAAAACACTGAATCAGTACTCCTCCATAAAGTGACCTGAAATATTGTCAGTATTTCCTGCTTAATACAGTCCACCTCTCTGGAAACACTTTGAAGACACTGTAGGCTGACCTTGTCCAACTCTTGGACTGAGCACCTTCAGGAGGTTTCTCTCAAGAAGCAGTCGAGCAGAGAGCAGACCAGACCAGGCCTTTTCGCTTTGCAACCACTTTCTCTGGCTCTTTCAAAATCAAGATCTTAAAAGTACCCTTTAGCATGGCCCTGTAGTCAAAATAACAGGTGGAGGTTTAAATGATTCCCTCCAGATAACCACTCCAATTCTCCTAGGATTGTAAATCATCAAAAATTAGTAAAATCTCTAAAACTAGGGCAGAGGACAGGAGAAAACCGGGATTCTAGAGTCAGGGTTTCTTTTCCACAGTGGTTTCCTCATGGTTCTAACCAAGCAGGAAACACTACTAATACCCTTTTCTTATAATAATAAATTTAAAACTCCATAGAGCAGGGCTCTAGAACAAATTAAGATGCTTCCTTTCAGAAGAATGTTTTAATGAAAGTAATACTGAAAAATTATTCCCTCAAAACATCTAAAAACATGCTCCCTACATATTGTAAGGCTGGAGGTACCAGAGAGAGGAAAGCAAGGACAGTGCAAGCGGAACAAAGACAGCACCAAATAGCTCTGTGCCACATAAGGAAGGAACGGACAGCTCTTCCTGGGTTCCAGTCCGCTGAGGGTGCCGACAAACCCCGGATGCAGACCCCCTCCATCCTGAAGGAGGAGACCTCTGGCTGTCCATCACCCGACCCTGAGCCAATAAAAATTCCCCACATACCCCTGGCATGGTCCACTCCCCACTCCCTTCCCTGTGCTTATAAAAACTCCCTGCCTGCCCTGCTGAGGGCGACTTCTCCAGCCTGTGTTTTGGACTGGTGAACCTCGCCCAGGATTGCACTCAAATAAACTGCCTGGCCCTTTGTTGCCTCTCATCACCTGCTTATTTTGGTTAGAATTTATCTTAGATATACAATGAAACACAAGCAAACAACAATAACCACATACATTTTTTTCCAAAAAAATCACACACACAAGAAGAATCCTTACTAGGACCATTTAACCAGGGCTTAAGGATGTTATATAATTTCATGCCAAGCCAACTAGAAAACACTGGATTTAAAAAATATTGTTTCATAATGTTTACGTTCCATATAAAAGGCAGAAATTTGAGCTAAGAACACTCAGATATAACTTTAAAAACTAACTCCACATAGGACGAGCATGCACGCACATATATATATACACACACACCTTATAAAAGAAAAACACCAACTTTACTCCTCCAAAATAAGTAGTTCATAGTCACGTGCTCAAAACACAATGTTTGCTCAAAACATCATATGGTTTTACAACCCAAGCAGCAGTCCAATTTCTCAAGAAAAGGTAGAGACTGGGTTGTTACTTGGAGAACATTTACTAAATTTAACTTACTAAAGAAGCATGGAGAAAGAACACATTCACGCAAATGGTAACATGCATGGTTGACAAATTCGAGGTTTATGAAATGCATCTTCCTCAAGCATTTGTATGTCTGACTTTTAAGAAAGCTACCACTTCTCCCTCCACCTTGCCTCATCTCAGTGGTCCTAATACTGGGTTCTACCCAAGTCTGAAGAAATGTGAAGTAGCATTGTGTGTATAGCCAGGACTTTGCTTTATAAAGACCTTCACTGAATTTAAGGATGGAATGCTTTTTCTCCTTATTCTGATTTCAAATGAAGATTTTTAAACAATTATACCTGAACTTCAAAAAAGCACAAAATCTTCCAGTCAGCTTTCTCCCAATCAAAATAACAGAAGAAAATCAAAGCCATCAGAGAACAAAGCAAAGAATGACACTCACTGATGACAAAGAATGACCCCAGCCAGGCACTACCTTGCTGCTCCACACCTACCTACAAGTTGGCAGCTCCACAGGTGCAGGATTTACACCCAAGGGGCTGGCGCCTAGGGAAGGGATGGCCTTCAAATCAACCAGTCTTGAGTGTTTCAGCAGAGAGGCAAGGATCCTAGAGAATTTTGTCACCAGAATGTGGTTCCAGCAAAACTGAAGAAACAGTTGCCTAAATATCTCCACACTAGCACTTCACATTCCCTCTTTCATCCACTGATCTGGAGTCCTCACTAAGGGACCACTCTATGTCAAGGTCATGAACAACATCCATCTTGGCAATTCCAATGGACACTTGCTTCTGTTTCTCCTCTTACTGACTTCCCAGCAGCCCCGCTCTGTGGATCCCTGCCTCCTGAAATCACCTGGGCTCAGTGATTCCCCTCTTCTACTTCTCCCTGGCTGGCCAATCCTTCTTGCCTTTGTGGTTCTGCTGTTCTATTCCATCCACTCCTGAGCCTCAGTAGCACATACTCTTTCTCTGTTTTCATTCTTTTCTATGGATTTATCTATCACAACAATTAGGTTTCCATCTAGGATTGCTCCTCTGAGTTCCAGACTCACATTCAGCTATTGACCTAAAATCTCCATTTGGGTATTTAATAGGTACCTCCAACACAATTTAAGTCCACAACAGAACTCTTGATTCTCAAAGCTGGCCCTCTCTATTAAAACAAAACCACAACAAAACCTTCTCCCCCAGGCTTTCCTCTCTTTCTCAGAAGTTGCCAAGGCCAAAATGTAGGAATCATTCTTAATTCCTCCCTTGTCTGACTCCCTACATCTTATCTACCACCAAGTGCTGACAGTTACACCTCAAAGACATCCTTCTTTATAGACACAACAGCTTTATTAATATACGATTCATGTACTATATAATCCACCAATTTAAAGCATATAATTCAATAATTTCATAGAGTTGTGTGGCTATTATCAGATCAATTTTAGGCATTTTCATCACCCCAAAAGAAACCAGTACCCATTAGGAGTCACTTTCACTTTCCCCCTAAATACTCTAGTCCTAGGCAACCATTAATCTTTCTGTCTCTATAGATTTGCCTCTTCTGGAAATTTCACGTAAGTGGAATTACACAGTATATGATCTTTGTGCCTGGCTTTTCTCCCTTAGCATATTTTCAAGATCCATCCATATTGTAGCATGTATCAGTACTCCACTCCCTTTTATAGCTGGAGAACATCTTATCATATGGATGTACAATATTTTATTTGTCCATTCATAGTTAATAAATATTTGGGTTGTTTCCATGCTTTGATAATAATGAATAATACTGCCAAAAACATTTGTGTTTTTATAAGACATATGTTTCCATATATTTGTCCACTATGAATGGATATGCTGCATCATAACCTAACTCTGTTTAATTGTATAAAGAACAGTCAGACTTTTTTACAAAGCACCTGCATTGGAAAGATTTTGCATTTCCACCAACAGTGTATGAGAGTTCCAATTTCTCCACATCCTCACCTACACTTGATACTGTCTTTCTTTCAAAGTGGGTACAAAGCAGTATCTCATTGGAGTTCTGATTTGTATTTCCTTGATGGCTGGTGATGTTGAGAATCTTCTCATGTGCTTTATTGGCCATCTGCCTGTCTTCTTTGGAGAAGTGTCTATTCTGGTCCATGCCTATTTTTCAGTTGGGCATTATTTTTATTGAGTTGTAACAGTTTTTTTAATATGCTACATAAAATCCCTTATCAGATATATAGTTTGCAAACATTTTCTCCCATTCTATGGGTTTTTCCATCCTCTATTTGTGTCTTTTGATACACAAAAGTTTTTAATATTATTCAAGTTCAATTTATCTACTTTCTTTTTTCACTTATGTTTTTGGTGTTCTATCTTTAAAAAGATAATGACTTCATGACTATCTTAGGTCATGAAGATGAATACCCATGTTGTTTTCTAAGAGTGTTACGGTTTTAGCTCTTACATTTAGGCCTTTGATCCATTTTGAGTTAGTTTTTATATTCAGCATAAACAGGGGTCCAACTTCATTCTTTTGCATATTGTTCATTCTTCTGCTTGTTGTCCAATATCATTTGTTGAAGAGACTATTCCTCAATTAATTGTTTCAGCACATTTGTAAGAAATCAATTACCATATGTCTTTATGTCTGGTCTGTCAATTTTATTCCAAAAATCTGTATGTCTATCCTTCTGCCGGTACCACACTACTTTCTGTTGTAGCTTTGTATTAAGCTACAACAAGTATTGTTGTAGTTTTGAAGTCAAGAAGGATAAATCTTCCAATTCTGATCTTTTTAAAGATTATTTTGGCTATTCTGGGTCCCTTAAATTTCTATGTGAACTTTAATGTCATCTTGGCAATTTCTACAAAGAACGCACCTGAGATTTTGATAGAGATTGCAGGAGTTGATAGATCTATTTAGGGAGTATTGTCATTTTAACAATAGTAAGTCTTCTGATTCATGAACATGGAATGTTTTTCCATTTACTTAGATTTTAATTTCTTACAACAATGTTTTGAAGTTTAGAGAGCATAAGTTTTACATTTCTTTGGTTATATTTATTCCTAAGTATTTCATTCTTTTTCATTCTATTGTAAAAGGAATTCCTTTCTTAATTTCAGATTGTTTATTATAAGTGTATAGCAATACAATTGTTTTTTTGTATATTGATCTTGTATCCTGCAACCTTTCTGAACTTGTTTACTAGTTCTAATAGTTTAGTGCAGTCCTTAGGATTTTCCACATCCAATCATGGGCAAATAGAGATAGTTTTACTTCTTCCTTTCCAATTAGAAGCCTCTTATTTCATATTCTTACCTAATGCCTCTGGCTAAAATTCCCATTACAATACTGAATAGAAGTGATGACAGTGAACATCCTTGTCTTCTTCTTGATCACAGGGGAAAAGCACTCAGTCCTTCATGATTAAGTATGGGGTTAGCTGTGGATTTTTCACAGATCCCCTTTTCAGGGTGAAGAAGTTCCCTTCAATTCCTAGTTTGTTGTTTAGGCTTCTTTTTTTTCTTAAAAAGGTGCTTGGATTTGTCAATGCTTTTTCTGCATAAGGCATACCTTTTTGCACTGTGTTTCCCTCTGTATACCCTCCCTATACTACCTCCATAGCTCAGTGTTTCTCATGTACAGGTCTGCAGTTCAGGGCAGTCCAGGGCCATCCTATTCAAAAGTCCCATCCACTACTATCTCTTCCCTAGTCAGTCTACCATATAACCTTCAAAATACTTGGTCATTAATATTATAAGTACAAATTTTGATAACATCTGTTTAAGGCTTAGTATTTGCCAGCACATATACAACATTTTAATCCTCACAATAATCTTACCAAGGGGATACTATTATCACCATTTTCCAGATGTAGAAATTGAAAGAGAGGGTAAGTGTCTTGTGCAAGGTCATGCAGTTTGTAAGTGGCAGACTCAGGATGAAAACCCAGGCCCACTAGCTCACAAGACCTTTCTCTTAAACGTCAGCTGTTGTGTGCCTATCAATAATTGATCTTACTTACTTTTTGCCTTATTTACTATCTTCACATATGTATGGCCAATCTCACCCACTGTGGTATTTTTAGCATCTAATATCACACATGGCTGGCACTCAGTAAATATTTAATAAACAAATGGAACACTGGTCTCCAGATGCCCTGCAAGAAAAGCGTTCCCCAGGACTCTAGTGAACACTGTCAGCTACACATGCCCATGGAGATTCACAGGGCTCATTCATTTTTGAGATCCTTCGGTAAGGAAGGCTGTTTCACTTTGATCCAATGTTTTCCAAACTTATTTGAGCACAGACCCATCTTTCCACCCCTGTTCTCACTATATTAATCGTCTAGGGAACTGTGTTTCAGGGAACACACTTTGAGAAATACTGCCACAGAGGGGCAGTTCAGATAGCACAGCCCTCAGGAGGAGGATTCCTGGCTCTGCTCTCAACTAAAAAGTTAAATATAGAGTCCCCTAAAACTCTCTTAGTCGCAGCTCAGTTCAAATGGACAAAAAAAAAAAAGCAATATTAAGTTTCCCTTTTCTCTCCTGGGGCTCCTAAAGGGCACCCATACCCACTGAGGAGATGTAAAGATTTTTCTAACTATTACAGTGGCTCATCTCCCTGTATGTGTGTGGCCCCTTATCACAGACATAGGTTAATTTTCTCAGAACTGTTTTGCTGAATGTGATTCAAACCAGTTCACCCTTCACAATGTACTTTGACCTATTCTCTGAATGCTGGCAAAACCAATGATGTATTAACCACAAAACAATTCTATTTCTTTCCTAAATACTTACCATAATGCTGATATTTAAATCATGGCTTCAGATACAGAATGACTTTAAAATCTTCCTATCTCAGCTCTCCAAGTTCTCAATGTCAACTACTCAAACTCCCTCTGAAAAAAGGAGAAAGAAAAATGTCTACTTTGAAAGCTAAGAAAGAAAACAACAACAATATAAGACACCCACATGTTTGAGCAAAGCAGGACACAGTGCTCTGAGTATTTTCTGCTTAAGAGCTTTTCCCTTTCAATTATTCATTTACATTGGTGACTACAAATTATTGGCAGTAGTTAGAGTAACTTTTTAAACTTATAAAAAATATTCAATAGTAAGTACATCTTTTTCATCTTAAAATTAGTGGATAAAATTATTTCTATCTAAATGGTTCCCCAAAGCTCCAATTTCTCTGTGGTGACTGAAATTTTGTGTATTTGGTCTAAATATGACAGTTACCTTGAGGAAACATAAGTCTTTTCTAAAATACAAATTTATATCAGATTCAAATAAGGGGCTTTGGGAAAGAAGACTTTAACAAAGGGAGACTTGAGAAAATGGGGGAATGGGTTAGAACTCATCAAGGAATTGAATGTGCATAGCAAGGAGGAACTGACAGAAGTCTGATTCCTCAGTTAAAGAGAAAACACTGGATAAAGAAGTTAGGAGGCTGGTGACCTGTGTCAGACATCCAGAGTGAAAAGCTTGGGTTGAACTTGGTCTATGCCATTAAATTAGAGGCAGAGAAAATTTTATTTATTTTTCTCAAAGGCTGGGGAACCAGGGAAAGTTCCACCTGTACTGGAAGTACAACAGAGTAAGACTAAGGCACATTACATGTTCCCATGTGATTTTCCTAGCTGCGTGTAACCTGTATGTGAGATGCTCTGCATGGGCATAGATTCATTTCTCATGCACAAAATGGTACTGCACATGGCATTCTAATGACTCAGACTGGGAGAGGGGTTCCGAGCACCAGCAAGGCTCCAGCCCTGAGAGTTGGGGCTAAGAAGAAAAGTCCCTGGGTTTATTAGTTGGTTAGTAGTTAGTGGTTAAGACAAAGGTGGCTTTAGGAAATCTTTCGTTGTAGGCTACTGAGACACTTTCTTCTATCTCCTCCCATTGTCCAATGTCTACTCAGCACTTCCTTGTTCCAGCTTTTGGAAAGGTCATCCTGGAAAAGAGTTCAGGGCGCAGAAGTAGCCAGCAGCCAGTGCCACACCTGCTGTTAAGGAGCAGCACCGGCCCCCTTTCTCGGTTTCCAGAGGCATCTAGGAGGCATGGCACCAGAGCTATCTTACCGCCTGTAGAGAGAATGGGTTTCATCTTCAGAAGCCCAGCCTGAGGCAACTTAGAAAGAAATCCTGTAGTAAGGCAGGGGCAGCGGGGTGCTACCCCATGTGAAGCTCCCACAAAGCAGAAAAACATTATTGTCACCACTGCTTGGTGAAATTCAGACAGCCATAAACTCATTACTTGAGCCACAAAGATGTTTGCAGTAAACACAGACTACTGGGTTTCAGTAGACTGTTTTTTGTTCCCAAAGAGGAAAAAAATCATTTTCCCTCCTGCTGCACAAATCTGTTTATTACTAAAAAGCTCTGAAGCCTTATGAACTGGGCTAGACCAATTTAAGCCTTTCTTTCCCCCTGGATTCCTCCTCAATACAAGAAACCAGGGAGGAATCTGGCTGCTTTAGAAAAGGACACCCACTCTCTGAACTACCCATACAGGAAGGAAAGACAAAATTGTTCAAAAACAAAAAAGGCTGAGAACCAAAAGCAGCCAAGAGGCAAGGGCAGGAGAGGAAATCCTCATCTTTTCCTCTTCTCAGAGAGCTCCTCTCTCTGCCCAGATTCATGCATCTGTCCTGGCCCACGTCCCTCAAGATCCCACTAGAGCAGAGGTTCTCACTTTGGTGCAGGGGGACCCCCGTGGAGCTCCACGATTGTGGGTCAAGAAAGAAGAAAATCTGCAGTGGTGATCATGAATCCAAAGACCAAGAAAGGGTCTGAAAGGCCCATACTTTTAACACTTTAGTTCTAAAAGACTGGTTTGCCCAAAGACAAACACCTCAGTTACTTGACAATAAAACTTCAGAATATAGTAGCTGACAGGAAAACAAAACAACAAACGAGCTACAATGCACTCAAGATAACTTGGGAAAAGGAAAAGAAGCAGACAATCAGTTAAGGGGCCAAGTTAAGTGACAGGCTGATGTTTAATAAACTAGTCAAATCTGTATAAAAGCAGAAAAAATTCCAGATGGTTCCAGCCACAGGAAGAGGGGCGCAGCTCCAGGCCTAGAAGGCCCTATTTTGTCTCTCCACTCTTCACCTTCCTAAAGTATTTGTTCCTGGTCAAAAATAAGCTTTCACTTGACTTTCAGATGATTATTAATCCCTATGCAAAAACTCTAACATGACTTTGTGACTAATTCTAAATCAACTGCATGAGCAGGGAGATACGCCAGAGAAAGGTATACTTTTATCTTAAGTTTTCAAAAGACTTAGGCTAGCCAGGAGGTACCCACAGTAAAGGGACATGTCCAGGCAGCCTTACTCACGTGCTACTTAACTACATCAGCATCAGGTGCCCCAGGGCCCACAGCATTTAGAAGGGTCTTGTCCCGTCCACCAGGCACAATGGATCTGAAGGATGAGGCTTCCCTGAGACCCAACTTTTACTCTGGCTACATTCTCCCATCTTCTCTCCTCAGAGGCCTAGAGCAAGGAAAGAAGGTTCTTCAGGACATTTTCACAGAACTACGGACACCTTCTCCCAGAGCAGGGGCTCATTCTTCCTTGGGGACCACTCTCTGTCCAGAATTCATGCCAAACATGTCATTACAAATGACCACTATAGTAAATTCTCAACCATCCAGAGCTGGATTAGTCACACCAATAATAATTTATAATAATAGTTATTTGAATATTTAGAAAATAAGTAAAATGCCTCCTAATCAACAAAATCATGTCCTCCTAATCAACAAAACCTCTTAGAAGTACTTGACTGGAATGACACAATACAGACAGCACCAGGGGTCTGTACCAGCACAGGGACGGCCCCACTCTATCACCCCTCAGACATGTACTTGCTATACTGGTGCCCAAGTTGTCATTCGGCTAGCATTAATCCAGGACCGCACAAGGTGATGGAAAAACCATTAGCAAGCAGCTGGACTGTCATGTGTAGGAGCCAAGGTTAGAGCAAATGATCAGTGACAGCACTGGGAAGGTGCCAGAGAGTGCAGCAGGGCACTGGGGGCGGGGGACTCCCTCAAAGGTCACGGAGCCCAAAGCAACACCTCGGAAAGAAGGACAGTTCTCAGTGACACAGTAAGGATGCCTCATTTCATTTTAATAAGCAGGGAGCAGGTACAGAAGTTTTGGTTAAAGAACAAGTTATAGACCATTTTAAGCTTACTAACCTTTGCCCATTTTATTTGTCTAGTAACTCATAGATTTTGTCATCCTGAACTATTATGCTTGTGATATTTTTGCATTAGGATACATAATCCACAGAACAGTGAATATTTTCCTAAATACTGGATTTTTCACTAAGTCAATGATGGTGGTCTTCAGTAAGGAAGGGTATATCAAATGTATTTCAAGCAACAATTTGACTGTAACAACCTCTTTGAGGTCTACCTCTATCAAGAGTTACCTGTATTTCATATGCATTTTTTTCTCTAAAATGAGACTATGGGTCTTTGTAAGCAGAACTCTGGTATTAATATGTTTTTTAGTATTTCATGGACACTAATATTTCAGTGCTCAACAAACAGATGCTAAAAGCCTGACAGGGGGATTAGTGGGTGCAGGGCTGCTCACTCCCCCATGGGCGCTCTGGCAGTCAGCAAGCCACCAGCTGCAGGAAGATGCTCACCATTAAAATAGCAACTGACAAGGGGACTCACGAAGGACAGGGAACTAAAATAAACATCGCAGTCCTCCCCAGTAAGATCCAGAAACTCCATCACCTTTCTGTCCTTGGGGAAACCTTCCTACGGGGACACATTTCCAATTTATGGGCTTAGGGACTGAGGAGGCTTCCCACACACACATCCCATGACAGCATAGGTTCTTAAAAGGCAGCATTAGGTTCTCATGCATTTTCAAATATGCTCCTTCAAAACCTTGGGAGATGCTCTACTTCAAAATCCAAAGAATGTGGTATTATCCAGAATTATACGTGCAAAAATTAAGTTAATGGGCAGAATTCTCAATTTTAAGTTCCATCAGGTATTTTTTTCAAAATCTTTGGTGTCTTCTAGTACTTGCCTAACAGTAGCTACAAAAATGAATAAACAATTAGCAGCAAACATTGAAGAAAAATTCATCTTGCTATTTGACAGGCATATGTACTTACAAATATGATTTTATATTATTTGATTGCATCCAAATATAGTGCTGTGGACCAGACGCTTGTGTCCCAGAGATAATAATGTTGAAGCTCTAATCCCCAGTGTGACGGTATCAGGAGGTGGGGCCTTTGGGAGGTAAATAGGTCATGAGGGTGGAAGCCTCCAGATGGCATTAATGCCTTTACCAGAAAAGACACAGATAGCTTGCTTCTTCTCTCTGCTCTCTGCCCACATGATGACACAGCAAAGAAGACAACTGTCTGCAAACCAGGAAGCTGGCCCTCACCATGAACTGAAATCAGCCAGCATCTTGGCCTTGTACTTCCCGGCCTCCAGAACTGTGAGAAATAAATGCCTGTTGTTTAAGACCCCCAGTCTATGATAGGTTTTGTTTTATTTTGTTCTAACAGTCCAAACTGACTAAGACATACCGTAAGAGCCAACTTTATACTTAATTAAATATTGTGTTTATATATACAAACATATGTGTATATATATTTGTATATAATGACAAAATACATTATGTGCTGACTTGTAAAACAGAAAAACTGAATGCAGCATCCCAACATTTCACAGTGTGCCCCAAAGAGAACCATGACTTTCTCCAAGTGTCCTTAGACTTGCACAAGTCTGAAAACTACCACATAAGTACTTTTTTTTAGCAGGCAGTGCCAGGAGGCACTCAAGATGTATGGCCGCCACAATAGAAACAGAACTGAGACATTTCAGAGAATGGAGCCCTCATTGTTTCCTCTGTCAGAGGCGAATGAGGGGCTCCCCCATGGACCTCATGGGCTCAGAGCAACCATAGTATCATGTCCCCTCCTTGGACCCCTAGGCACTTACTGTGGATCCGCGCAATTTAGCACCTTTAGACAAATACTTTCTGTCACTCTCTATTGACTCCATATGTGCATACTTTCAGGAAAATAAGATTATTATGATAGGTTTTGTTTTATTTTTCCTAAGAGAGTAACATCAGATAAAAAACCTATTGATATGCAAGCTGCATGTGACCGAGGCTGGACTTCGCTCTCCCTATACTCTGCCTATCAACCCTCGTGACAGATAAGGAGGTAATGGGTCCTGACTGACTCTGGGTC
This sequence comes from Manis pentadactyla, assembly GCF_030020395.1. Classification (NCBI taxonomy): domain Eukaryota; kingdom Metazoa; phylum Chordata; class Mammalia; order Pholidota; family Manidae; genus Manis; species Manis pentadactyla. The sequence goes on along the minus strand of NC_080021.1, from coordinate 116,225,623 downwards.
ACTCTCAACAGCTTACTCCCATCCTTAAGTAACATCCTCTGGGTGTAGGTTACAGAGGTATGATTCAAGACCTTCAAGTATGAAGAGCCCTTTTTTAATGTACAAATTTTCTTGTGTCCAGACCATGCCAGCAGTTGTTTGTTTAGTAAGAGTGTCGAAAGGTTACTGTGAACTCAGTAACGTGTCTCACAGATTTACATTTTAGAAGTCACAGCCCTTAGAAACATTTAAAGTGATAGTGCAATTTGAGACATGATTTAGTCTGCAGACAATGCTTAGAAGATAAATTCCTTCACCCCCTATGATAGGTCTGAAGTGCATGAGTGAAGTGGCACTGTGTCAAAGCCACAGTGCACACATGGGCAGGCCTTCCCCGGCCTTGAGCGAGTATCGACGGCCTGCTTGCTGGTTGTGTACATGCTCACTGGTCTCCAGGAACACTTGCTCCAGCACTGAGGCGGCATCCTTAAAACACAGAGGCAACTTACTGGGCCCCCACAAACCACAGGTCCCAAATGGGAAAGCCAGGTCAGGGTTTGGGAGAGATGGCCACTATATGGCAGCATCCAGGAAAAAGGTAAAAGGTGGCACCACTGACCGGTTTAATTTGGTTTACTGCAACCAAATCAAACAGACGTGTGAACTTAGTATCTACCTTGGAATGCAGAGAAGGAAAAAAGAAACTCAGGCAACAGTGAGGGGTTGAAAGACTTTTAAATAAAAGTAATTTTAAGGTCCAAGAGACAGGAATACAAAATTGGGGTAGAAGAGGGGAGGAAGGATGAGATAAATCCTGAGATTTCTCTTCAAGGAGGAAACCCACTCTGCGCATTAGTACTTAAGGACTAAAAAGTAGCCTATGACATTCTCATACCTTATTGGTGGGAACAGAAAATGGTGCAGCCCCTTTGAAAATCAGTTGGCAGTTTTTTGTGAAGCCAACATATACTTACCGTTATGCTCAGCAACCCCACTCCTACATATTTAATCAAGAGAAATGAAAACACGTTCCCATAACAACCAATACATGAATGTTATGGGAGTTCTGGTCACAATCACCAAAAATTGTAAACAGCTTGAATGTCCTTCAACTGGTGAAGCAAAACCCTATATCCATAAAATGGAATACGACTCAGCAATAAAAGCACCAACCTATGGATAACATATAACACACAGGTGAATCTCAAGGGCACTAAGCTAAGTGAAAGGAACCAGGTCCAAAAGCTATATACTGTGTGACTCCATGTATATGACATTTCAGAAAAGAGAAAAGGGTAGCAGACAGATTAGTTGCTGGGGTCAGAACTGAACGGAGGGATTGATAACAAAGAAGCATGATGGACATTTTAAGGTGATGAAAATTTATATTTTGGTTATGATGGTTACATGACTATAACATACTTACCAAAACTCATGGCTGTACAATTTTAAAAAGTGAATTTTACTATATATAAATTATATTATCAATAAATCTGAGTTTTTAAAAGCAGCTCATAGCAACTATACCAACAAATTAACTCATGGAATGGAGCTGTTATCTCCTACAAGGTTCTATAAACCACCTATCCAACTTCCTCTACTGACTCCCACCCCCAATTTCTTCTCATACAGTATTTACAGGAAGATTATTGGTTTCTCATTTTTTGAGGAAGAAGCTTCTTTAGTTATACAAAGTTGCTTAAAGCAACCTCTGAGTCTTTAGATAATTTTGGAAACTCTCCTATATTAAAAATAGACTTGAGTCTGTGCCTCTTTATCCTCATGCTAATCACTGAGAAAGTAAGCATCTAAGACTCCAAAGGCTGTCTTCTACACAGGTCACCACTGTAAACCATTAATTAAGTCACTGAGAAGTTCATTACATGAACCCTATGTTGAACTACATCAAAGGTAAACCAAGGTTATTGCTAAAATTTTTAGGCAAGAAATAAATTCAAGATAAACCTTGACTGTTGAAATAAAAACTTTTAGTAGGGTAGGAAAATCAAAACCATCACTTGAACAGCAGAGCTGCACTGATTTGGTCTACCTATGCAGACCAAGAACAATGTGAAAGATTCTGGTTCTTTCCTTCATTCAGTGCAACAGCAGATATGTCTTGATTGCCTATGTGTGCTAGGCAGGAAAGGTACAATGATAAACGAAAATCCCTATTTTGGAGCTCCAATTCTCTTGAGAGTGATAGACAAATTATAAATAAATGAATGAACAAATAAACAAACCAATCAATCAATAACAAACCGAATGCCAGTTATGAGCGGGGAAGGAAAAGCACAGTAAGTGAATGAGGGAGGCTCTGACTGTACAGAAAGTGGTCAGGAATCTCTGAGTAGGCAATAGTTGAGCAGAGACCTGGAGGAACTGGGGAAGAAAGCTGGTACATATTGTGGGTAAAATTGCAGTATTTCCAGAATCTCTCTCCTGGCCTTAGTGTATCTCCATATCAGTAGGTGTTTCAAAGGAGTGGAGAGAAGTAGTCCCTCTCTGTATCAGTAGGTAATTACAAGGGCAAGGGAGGGCTTATCTGCCAGAGAGGTTGGGTGAAGCTCTCTCTTCTGAAGCCTGGTCGAGAAAGACGTGGGACAACTGCTTGTAAGAAATAAATGGGTTTCTGCCACTTTATTTCTCCCTTTGCCTGATTTCGGTTTCAAAGGTATTTTGCCCTGGATTTTCTCCCCAGAGTTACACACATGTGGAGACAGGGTGCTCCGGTAGAGGAAAGAAGAACAAATACAAATTCTCAAGTCTTGAGAAGGGAGTGTGTCTGGTATGCCCAAGGGGCACAAGGTGGCCAGTGTGTCTAGAGCGGAGTGAGAGAAAGGAGGAGTACATGGGGAGCCAATAGGAATTCTGGTCAGAGAGAGCCGGGTACAGATCATACAGTCCCTCTGCTAAAGGACTTTGGGTTTTATGTGAAGTTACCAGAAGCCACTGTTGAGTATGGCTAAGGGAGTGACATGACCTTGATTTAGTTTTAAAGAATCACTCTAATTGTTCTGAGGAAAATAGACTTTGGGGGTAGGTAGATGGGGAAGTGGACAAGAAGCAGCAGGGAACTTTACAGGAGGCCACCACAGCCACCCAGGGGGAGACGGTAAGCCATAGGCTGGGTGGTGATAGTGGAGGAGATGAGAAGTGGCTGGTGGGCAATGGAGTGCGTCATGGTGTCTTTGACTGAGATGCAAGACGCTGAGATGGCACAGATTAGGTCCATACTGGACAGCAGCCATCCGAGGGGATGGAAAATGTCTATTATATTGCTATCAGGGGTTTAGGTGAATAAGATAAAGAAAAGGTTACCTTGACCCAAGTAACATTATACCTAAGACTTCAAAAGTTTTACATCATAATAGTTGAGTCAGGACCATTTTAGATGTTAATTTTATCTTACAATAACATCCCCCCTGATTAGGTTATTAACTATAGACAACTAAGAAACAGATTTCTGTAGCAAACTATGTACTTCATTAGTGATCTTTCCAGGAAACAAAGACTTCCAGTCTATAAAAACTTCAAAGCTTTGTCAAATACACAAACTATGCTTTGAAGATCCTCTTTATTTAACCCTTGCTAAAAGAAAAGATTATCAGCAAGATTGCAGAATATGGATATTCTTTATTTGCTTCATAAATGAGCTTTGTTTGATGGGAAAGAGAAGTCAAATTATGAGATTCTTTAATCGGTTTACACATTAAAGCCTTTTATATAAACACTGTTTGTGAGACATAATCCACATCAAAGCATTTATCTGCTTCACAGATTATTTTCTCAGCTGCTCTAATATTTCTGTGTTGAGGAAGCTCTGAGTTCTGTGAAGCTGCATCTAACCTAGAAAGAGGCCAGAAACAATACAAGTGCACAAAAGAATCAATTTGATCCCTGCAAATCAGAGTGAGATGCAATAGCAGGAGGATCAGCAAAGCTCAGCATTCACATTATGGGACTTTGCGCAATCCCAAAATCACATGTTTTATCCAAGACAAGATTCGTGCTCAGGATCTAAAACACAAGGAAAAGCTTAAGTTGTTTTGATTGGAATAACTAGCCTGCTAACATGTACAATGTCTTCCAGGAAGATATCAACTCCCATATTTTCCATTGTTTCCTCCTTCCTTCCTTCAACTGAACCTTAGAGCCACAGCACAGAGCCTGATGGGGAATCAAATTAACACATTTGGTGATGTCAAGCACAGGGACCTTGGGGACAAGAGTCATACACATTACTTTTAATCTATCCCTATTGATGAGAAAATGTTTCAATCCAGTTAGAACCAGACAAACTTGAAACCATCTTATAAAACTCATCTGCTTTTGATTTTTTAAAAGTTTTACTCAAAAGAAATTAGCTCCCCAAAGTAACCATCCTTATCCAACTCCCAATCATGAGCCGAGAGAACAATCTTTTAGTCACATAGGGCTGGAGACAGGTATCTTAAATGGCTTCAGTGTTTCCTTTTGGAAACACCTTTGAAATACTTTAATGGCTTTCCAGGTGTTTTCCTACCACACTATATCTCTTAGGATATATTCTTGGAAAGATAAATATTCTCAAACAATTCAGTGTTTTGCTCTAAATTCAAATCTTTGAATTTAGTGAATTTTCCCAAAGTATCTGCTATTAAAGACAGATTTTTATAACTTCTTGCTTTAAGATGTCAAGATGTATTCTGCTTACATAATGCGGACTTAGGACTTCCTCTCACACAGCTCCTCATTACACTAACCAGATGTCTCTGCCTTTTTCCAGAAAACAGTGGCACTGAGGCTTTACACTCTAGGCTTCTCTCAGGTCATTCCTTTAGATATTTACCTACTCCTTCCCAATGGTCTCAGACAAATCCTTTTTTTTTTTTAATCTCAGCGTTAAAATACACACACACCTGTGCAATGTCAAAATCCTCTGCCAAGACTGAATTAGTGTGGTTTTCTTTGCACTCATCTATAATGATCTAAAGATGTACTATATCTGGATTCTCAGAGGTCTGTTAAGTATTAACCATGATGATGTGAAATGTTAGAAAATTAGGTTAGTCTGAACCTTTATTATTAATCCAGTCTGCTATCATTTTTTGGTGAGATTGTCTAACACATTCTGCAACTTTCACTGAGTCACTTGAGAGGCTAAAGAAACCTATAAGCTCCTTCTCCAGAAATATTAGAAAACACAATGATAGCTATAACTACCATTTTGGAACAGGGGTTAGCAAACTGTAGCCCATGAGCCACATCTGGCGCACCAAATGTTTTCATCAATAAAGTTTTATTGGCACACAGCCATGCATATTTCCCTATTATATATAGCTGTTTACATGCTACAACAAAAACATAGTTGAATAGTTGTGACAGAGACTGTTTGGCCCATAAAACCTGAAATATTTACTATCTGATCCTTTACAGAAAAAGTGTGCCCACCTCTGCTTTAAAACCAATGACTTCTAAAACGATGATTGGAAACCCCACTCTGTGTGGTGTTGGAGTTACTTCTCTGGAATACCATTTTCCTCAGGGTAAAAATTAAATGACAAGTTACAAATAAAAGTGCCTAGCACAGAACCTGAAATTCAGTAGGCAATAATATATGTCCTCTTCTACTTGCCAGGTTCCTCTTGGCCCTTTGGTACTTGGTCCAAATGCCCCTCCTCTCCTCTGCTGTATTCTCCCTGCTGAGTTGGAAGTTCCCTGCTTTTGGCACCACATATTATTTTAACACTGGCCATCCTGTATTCTCATTATATAAACACTTGTCTTTCTTCCCATATAGAATGTGGGTTTCTCTGAAGTAAGTGTCATATCTTATTTACTTTTGTTTCCCAGGGCCTGGAACACAGCAAGTCCCCAGCAAAGATTTTTCCAGAGATAAGCAAAAAAATAGGAAATCAACACCAGAAATATCCTTAATTTTAAAAGATGTCATGCCAAGAACATTAATAATATATTAGTAAATAATACCAAGCTTCCTACATGGAGTTTCACAAATAATGAACACTTTTTGGTTTTTTTTGGTCACCAATTTCAGGTTACAACTTGCTACTTACAGCAGTTTTATTGAAAGGGCAAGTTAAAACTCCAACCACGGGGGTACAAAGAAGTTCCTAGAACCCAAGGAGGAAATAATCATTCTTGTTTAAACTCAACAACTTAAAAAACAACATCCCTACCCAAGCCTCTCATTCTTTGAATGACAATATAAAGTATGATATTCTTTGTCTATAATAAGACCTGAATGTAAGATTTCTAATATTAGTGATTCATTTTAGCATAAAATAATTACTTCAAAACTATAGTTATTTTGGTTCTTCATGGATTTAGTTAAAAGAGAATCATTCATTTAAAAATAAATGAGTCAGGCAGTGAGGATAAAATAGTGAAGAAGTAAAGTTCCTGCCCTTATCCAGTAAAATAAATGAGCTTAGAGAGCTTTTAAAATTGATTTTAACAAGAGTCTTGAGTTATTTATGTCCCCCAAATTTTCCATTATATTATATTCCATAAATAACAAAGAGGTCTTGTGCTTCCAAAATAGAGGCAGGTTTCCATACTGGATTGTTTCCTGTGCTGCTACAACAAATTACTATATACTTGGTGGCTTAAAAAAAATACAAACTGATTATCTGAGCGTCTGGAGGTCAGAAGCCTGAAATGAGTCTCACTGGGCAAGAACCAAGGCATTGGCCATGCTGCATCCCTCTGGAGGCTCTGTGTGTGTGGGGGTGGGGGGTAGGGGGCGGGAATCTATTTCCTTGCCTTTCCCAGCTCCTAGAAGTGGCCTGTCTTCCCTGGCTCACAGCCCCTCCTCCACCTTCTGAGCAGCTCAGTCAGTGTGGACTTCATCACAAGGCATCACTCTGACAGCGACTCTGTCTCCCTCTTGCACTCCAGGGGACCGCCATGACCACCTGGACCCGCCTGGATCACCCTGGATACTCTCCCCCTCTCAAGCTCAGTGGACTAGTGACCTTAGGTCCTATTTGCCACATAACCTAACATAGTCACAGCATCCAGGGATCAGCATATGAACCGTGATGCTTCAGGGAGCCATGATTCCTCCTAACACACATTTCTTTGTAGTAAGCAGGTCAGTGAGCCCAAGTCACATGTATGGCCCAGTATGGAACCTGGAATAGTTCTCCAGAAATATTGGAAAACACAATGGTAGCTATAATTGCCATTTAGAACAGGGGTCAGCAGCACACTGCAGCCCATAGGCCAGAGCTAGCCCACTGACTATTATATTGTGCCACAAAGTTTTATTGGGACACAGCCATGCTCATTCCTTTCCATGTTACCTATGGCTGTTTCCATGCTACACCAGCAAAGCTGAACAGCTGTGACAGAGGCTGGCTCGACTACTCGAAATCAGTCTTTCCACTAGCTAGGGTGCTGCTCCCACCCATGCAGGCCCCTAGCGCCCCCACAGGAGCACAGTGCTTCTGTTCTTCCAGGAAGGTAGGAAGTTGCCGTATCTTATTCATCAGAACACGTTCTATCCACACCCAATTGTTTTAATAATAAATCGAATGACTTTTCTCCCACCTGCTCTCTTTCCAAATGATGGAAAGCCACACCCTGTGTCCCATCCTTCTATTCCAGTGACTGATAAAGACCCTGGCCCAAATACTGCACAAAGATGTGTCAGTCACAGAAAATGTATATTCATCTGTGTCCTGCTGCTGGGTTTCTTCGTAGTTACCTAAACATATATGTGATCATCCATTCATCTGTTTTTAAAGTTCAAAGAATAAGGGAGTGTGTGTGTGTAGATGTGCATGTGTACGATAAAAACTCAAGAGCAAAGACTGTCTAACCTGCTAAACACAGACACTTAGTAAATACTAGTCAGCTAAGCAAAAACTAAACCATTTTTGTCTACGACAGTAAAATAAGACATGTTTCTGGGAATACACAGAGTCTTGTAGAGATGTACTCTCCTCAAAGGTAAGTGGTGTTGGGTAGCTGGCTCCAGAAGGCAAGGCAGGTCATTCTGAGCCCTCGACATCACCTTGGGGGATGGAGCAGCTGGCTCTTGGGACACCAGATGGACTGGCTTGGTGGAATTAGAGCCAGCTCTTCTGTTTTTGACAACAGCCTCTGGCCCCACATAGGGCTCCCTTTCAGCTGGCATTCGCCTAGAATGCAACACCCATTCGACTGCATGGAGCAGGTTTTCCAAGTCACTTTCCTTCTTGGCACATAGTTGTGACCCTGGGGTATTGAAAGCATGTACTCAAAATCAGCCCTGGCCACTTGTACAAACATTCCTCCTAGGTCATCTGAACCCTTCTGTCCACCAGACTAGAAAGTGCTTAAATTAGGAACATTTCAAAACAAAGATTTATATAATATGCTGATCAACTGGGCGCTTAATAATAATTGCTGTTTAATTGTGATCATTCTGAAAGTTTCAAAGTTAAAAAATTTAATTTAGACTCAGTGAGTGTCTATGTGAGTGTCCGAGACCCACAATATCCCATTCCACAAATTCTCCCTCTTCCTTCGTTCCCCTTAGTGCAGCTGCCACCCCTGGCCTGGGAATACAGGTGTCTTCTGAAAGATGAGCTCACTTTCCACCCCAAGTAATGCTACCAGGCTCTTGCTCCTTGTTCTGCTGTGCATGGCAATATCCCCAAATCAAAGAAAAATTCTATCGGGAAAGCCCTATCCAGCCCCGAGTGCTGTTAGTGCCACTAAAACAACACCTGGGACATAGATCCACTGGCTACTTATGGTCAGCCATCCAAATCCCATGAAGGCAGAGGGACAGGAACTGCCTTTGCCATCAAGCGCTGTTCTTGGTACTCAGTTGAACTCTGTCAGCTGCACATTCATGTTAGATGCGTTCCACATTCATCATTTCTCAGTGTTCTACCTGCAACCCAGAGAACCCCCAAATGTACAAGCAAGAAGCCATCACACACTCCGTCCTGCCTGGGCCCCCTCCATCTTTGGGTGATGCAATGCTTCTGAGACACAGGGAATCATCACTAGAAAGCCATTAGTCTTTGCCCTAGGACAGACTCCAGGAGTGAAGCCAGAGTCGGCCTTCTGTGAAGAACCAAAAGATTCTAGCAGGTCTAGAATCCTGCAGGAGCCCTTTGTGAATGACAGTCGCTGTCAGAGGTAAAGTTAGCACACTGTTCCCTAGAGGAGCTGTGTCCAGCACAGTGGAGCCAACTAACTTGAAGGATGAAGAACAAGCTTTTGTCCAAACAGCAATAACTACACATAGTAAGAGCTTCAAGAGTTCAGTGAATATCGAACCACTTCTGTCTTCCTTGCCCTTTGCTTCTCCTGAGACGAAGGGACCGTGAGAGGTGGTAGAGCTCAATGCATGTCCAACTCCTGCAGTGGTTCTCCTGCAGCAGCTCATGTACAAAACTGAATAACATCTGCATTTATGGCTGTTTGTAAGCAATGGAGGATTATCCTGCTCCACTAACATTTACTAAATTCTCCAACGTCATGGTGAATACACATCCTTGTGAGAATAGGAGCAGCTGATCAAGCCATTGAAGCCATGTTTTAAGAAAAAGTGGCAGCCTGAGTCTCTATATGCTCCATTCCCTCTGCATCAGATGGAACTTCTTATGAAATACTTTAGTAGAAAAACAACCTAAAACAAAGAGCATTGAGTGTAGGTTGGAAGGTCTAAGGATGAATGATCAGAAAGCCAGACATCTGAGAGAACCAAGATGGCGGCGTGAGTAGAGCAGCAGAAATCTCCTCCCAAAACCAAATACATTTTTGAAAATACAACAAATACAACTAATTCTAAAAGAGAGACCAGAAGACACAGGACAACATCCAGACCATACCCACACCTGCAAGAACCCAGCGCCTCGCAAAGGGGTAAGATACAAGCCCTGGCCCAGCGGGACCCGAGCTCCCCTCCCCCCAGCTCCGGGTGGGAGGAGAGGAGTCGGAGCGGGGAGAGAGAGGGAGCCCAGGACTGCTAAATAGCCAGCCCTAGCCATCCGCACCAGAGTGCAGACACAGTGCATGCGTGGGGTGCTGGATACTAGGGAAACAAGACAGTAAGACCTGTGAGTGGGTCCCCGCAGCCGGCACACCCGGGACAAAGAAAAGAGAGTGCTTTTTGAAGGTCTTAAAGGGACAAGGACCCCACAGCTGGACAGAAGCACCCTGGGACACTTAGCCCAACAGCTGTGAACCTCAGGGAGCTCTGGGTGCCCGAACCCCCGCAGAGCAGCTTGGAGGCCCCTCACCGCGATAAACAGCCTCCCACCTGTTGCCCCTCTGAAGCATCTCCGCCATATTGGAGCAGTAGCCTGAGGCCGGCCACGCCCACAGCAACTGCAGAGCTGAATAAACTCCATAGCGGCTGGGCAAGATCAGAAGCCTCATCTGCACGCAGCTGCCCAGCACAAGCCGCTAGAGGCCACTGTTCTCCCAGGAGAGGAAGGCCACAAACCGGCAAGAAGGGACTTTCTCTTACCCAACACATGCGCCAGCTCCCCACAAATATATCTATCGCCATGAAAAGGCAGAAGAAATTGATACAGACCAAGATCACAGAGGCAAACCCTGAGAAGGAGATAGACCTAACCAGTCTTCCTGAAAAAGAATTAAAAATAAAGCTCATAGCCACGCTGATGGAGATGCAGAGAAATATGCAAGAGCTAAGGGATGAAGTCTGGAGGGAGATTACAGATGTTCGGAGGGAGATTACAGAAATGAAACAATCTCTGGAAGGATTTATAAACAGAATGGATAAGATGCAAGAGGCCAATGACGGAATAGAAACCAGAGAACAGGAACGCATAGAAGCTGATGCAGAGAGAGATAAAAGGATCTTCAGGAATGAAACAATATTAAGAGAACTGTGTGACCAATCCAAAAGGAACAATATCCACATTATAGGGGTACCAGAAGAAGGAGAGAAAAAGGAATAGAAAGAGTATTTGAAGAAATAATTGCTGAAAACTTCCCCAAACTGGGGGAGGAAATAATCGATCAGACCATGGAAGTGTACAGAACTCCCAACAGAAAGGATCCAAGGAGGACAACACCAAGACACATAATAATAAAAATGGCAAAGATCAAGAACAAGGACAGAGTTTTAAAGGCAGCTAGAGAGAGGAAAAAGGTCACCTACAAAGGAAAACCCATCAGGCTATCATCAGACTTCTCAATAGAAACCTTACAGGCCAGAAGAGAATGGCATGATATACTTAATGCAATGAAAGAGAAGGGCCTTGAACCAAGAATACTGTATCCAGCACGACTATCATTTAAATATGAAGGAGGGATTAAACAATTCCCAGACAAGCAAAAGTTGAGGGAATTTGCCTCCCACAAACCACCTCTACAGGGTATTTTAGAGGGACTGCTCTAGATGGGAGCACTTCTAAAACTAAATAGATGTCACCAGAGAAAATAAAATCACAGCAAAGAAAGCAGACCAACCAAATACTAACTAAAGGCAAAAAATAAAATCAACTACCCACAAAAGCATTAAAGGAAGCACAAAACAGCACAGAATAAAATAACCAACATATAAAGAATGGAGGAGGAGGAATAAGAAGGGAGAAAAATAAAGAATGACCAGACAGTGTCTAAAATAGCTCAATAAGTGAGTTAAGTTAGACAGTAAGATACTAAAGAAGCTAACCTTGAACCTTTGGCAACCATGAATCTAAAGCCTGCAATGGCAATGGAACAAAACAGCAGCAGAATCATAGAGCCTAAGAATGGACTAACAGTTACCAAAGGGAAAGGGACTGGGGAGAAAGGGAGGGAAGGGAGGGATAAGGATGGGGAAAAAGAAAGGGGGCATTACGATTAGCATGTATAATGTTGGGGGGGGGCACTGGGAGGGCTGTGCAACACAGAGAAGACAAGTAGTAATTCTACAGCATCTTACTACGCTGATGGACAGTACTGTAATGGGGTTTGTGGGGGGGACTTGGTGAAGGGGGGACCCTAGTAAACATAATATTCTTCATGTAATTGTAGATTAATGACAACAAAATTAATTAATTAATTAAAAAAAAAGAAAGAAAGCCAGACATCTGAACATCTACATGTTTTTTGCAGTGCAAGAGGCCAGGGACCCAGTCCCACCTTTATATAAGTCCCTTACCTGAGGAGATCAGCATCAAAAACACACAGTCTTGCAAGTGCTTTAATATGACTTTTGTCCAGAGGTCCCAGAAGGCCTCCTTCTCCAGAAGGCGCACCTGACGCGGCTGGCTTCTTGGAGGAGGCCCGTGCGTGGTATCTTTAGGTCAGTCAGGTTCAGGTTCAGCCCATCAAGAAGGAGGGAAAGGTGTTCTAGACAGAAGGGACACATGTGCAGGGCCATAAGTTTAAGGCTGAGCCTGGCACTTTCCGAAGGCCGACTGGGACATGGCATGAGGCGGAGGCTGGAAGCCCACATCACAAGGGCCCTCTGTGTCAGGCTGAGGACTCTCACATGCCAACCCTGAGGCTACAGCCAGAGATTTAGACAATAACAAGCGCACCACGCACTTCAGAACAGTGACAGCTCCATGCGAGATCAAGAATGGCAGGGCAAGAGGGAGGAGGGAGAAGGTGGCTGCAGATGAAGCTCCTGATGGGGCCAGCATGCCAGGGCGTGATTAGCTGGACTCAGCTCCTGAGAGCTATTGGGGGGCTGCAGAAAGCGAGGGCCCAAAGAAAGCAGAGCGCTCTGCTGGGCTGCCACCAGGGGAGTCGCCTGTGGGGGTCAGGCAGGATGAGGAATAGGATTGTAGTAAAACTGGGCAGGGGACAGCATGGCGAGAAGGGAACTCTGGTGGACAGAAGAGCCTGGACAAAAGAGGGCAGGCTGGAAAGACAGACTTAGGGCATGTGTACAAGAACAAGGAAAGTAAGCTGGCAGCAATTATGAGACATGGAATGGCAGCTTCACAAAGACTTGCAATGACAACAGAGACTGGCTATCTCAGCAGAGCCTGACATGCGAAGGCATGACAGTTTCTACAGTCAGAATGGTGTGCGTATGCATGGGAGAGCAACAGAGAGACACACAGACAAGAGGACAGCAAGCCCAAGCCATAGTTTCATTAAACTGGTACCTCATGACTGCCTCAACATTATTTATCAGCTTACCAAAAGGCAACTATTACCATGCCTTCAAGTCCAGTGGTAGCTAAAATTTCCTGTCTAGACAAATCCACTTAGCATCAAGGTTCTGGAAACATCTGCCTACCTCCCACCTCCTCATGATCACCAGGGAAAGAGAAAGTCAAAATCCAAAACTTACCCTTGGGGCAACTACTCAAAGACATTATTAGGTATCAGAACTGGACTGGATTCTTCCATCAGCCAGACTTATTACCTGCTCTAAATCAGATTATGCACATGGCAGTAAAGCTCCTTTGTGCTCATTTGTTCAAACAGAAGCAGGGCTGCTTGGACAGGGCCACCCCAACCCTCTGGCGACAGACCTCCTGCATCTATGTGACTCACCCACACTTCCTCAGACCTGACCAGAGGGAAGACTCAGTTGTGACAACCAGCACACTCCCTTCCTGCTCCCCACCCCAGCCCGCAGCCCAGCAGAGGCTTCCTGGGAGGGGCTGGTGAAACAACAAGCAGGAGTCTTGGGTGGATGGCGGTGCAAGTTCTTGGCTTTTGCTTTCCTCCCATGTGTCATTCATCAGCATCTTGGGGAGGATCTCTTATGCCTTCAGTGCCAGATAGCTTCACCTATCAGCTTAAACAAAACAGTGATGACACAATGCACCCCCTCCCCAGCCTGCTGAGAAAGGGGCCAAGCATGGGTTATCACAGCCCACAGACCACTGGCCAGCGAAGGCAGCCCAGCGAGAAGGTCACGGGTGAAGCCACTGCTCCTGCCCCCAAGGAGCTCTCAGTCAGGGAGATGCGTTTTTTACCTCACTAAGCAAATGTGGACCCAGCATCTGCTATGTACCAGACACCACTTGAGGTACTTGTAAAGTAGCAAACAAAACAGAATGAGATCCTTTGCCTCATGGGGAATATTCCAGTAATGGGTAAGGAGACAACTTCTCCACAGATAATTAATAAAAGGAACCAAACCAATGACAAGGTAAGGACAAAATAATGCTGCAGTTAGAAGGAAGGGAGAAGAAATACCTCTTGCAGGAATAAAGGAGTCTTGAGGAGGAAATAGGAGCAAAATACTTTGTTTCCTTATGACTATCAATTGAGAAACTGTAGAATTTTTTTTTTTTTATTGGAATGGCCCTAGAAACCCTTCTTCCCAGGTCAGTCAAGCTCCCATTCTGACCTCAGGCAGGTATGCGGTTTCTACAGAAATATCTCCGTCAATGGAGATCTTCCTGGAGATGAGGCAACCTGTTGATTAGACAGACGTTTTTAAACTTCTCCTGGTGCTTACATTTATATCCTCAGCCCACTGGCCCTAGACTGATATGGCTAAAAAGGCAGATCAGTATCAATTTAAATATGGTTTCTTTTTAACTACAAGTACAATCATTAAGCAAAACAATTTGGAGAAGGGGGAAAAATAAATTGATACTCTGAGAATTGGTGAGAAGGAATTGTGACTGTACCTTAGAACAAAATAGTGTGAACACATTTTGCGAAGAAAATCTTTTGGGAATCAGTGAGTGAGCCAACGGTGAACCTGAGGTTTGGCTGAGAGTTCTGGGAAAGGGGGAAAGTGTGGGCATCCATCTGAGGAATGCTGACTGGAGAGGGCAGCCAGCCACAGGGTTAGGTGGCTGTGAGCAAGGGAGCTGCCCTTGGAGCGCGGCTGAAGGAGGAACTGCTCTGTCAAGGCGAGGCCATCAGATGCCCTGGGAATTCAGTGAGCTGGGGCCAGGGAAGGGAGTAAGGCAGCTAATGAAGTTTTATCAAATTCATGCATAATTAAAATTAGTCCCTACCTTTCTGTAAGATATTTCTTAGAAAATCTAACAGTCATTCTCTAAATGTGGGGCTGTCATGCAACACAGGCATGGGAGACATGACCAGGGATGTGGTAAGCAAAGGACTACTCTGCTTAGCTGGGTCACACCTTAGTCCACGGGTACACCTGCCTGGCAAAGTGTATTTACAAAGAATATGCTTAGTTTAAAAAAAAAAAGGTCACATAACTAAAACCAGAACAGTACCGGGTTTTTTTTTAAGGGAGAAAACACCCCAAATTCCCAGTTTTTCTCTGCTATTGCAGCTGATCTCCACAATAGTACTGTAAACACATTCTTAAATCATCAATAATTACCTTTCATTGATATGGACCAGTGAGATGGACAAGCTGGATGAGGGGGGCTGGATAAGGTGGGTAAGATCAGAAGCCTTTGAAGGCCTGGGTGAGGGTATGTGCAGCCACATGGAGAAAATGTGGCCACCATGTCCACTGCAGAGAAATCGCTTCAGAAAACTTATGTGAAGAGTCATAGAGAAAATAAAGGATCCAAGAAAACATGTTCAAAGCCCAGATAAATGTTTGCCCCTAATAGAGGTGGGAGCAACAGAAAGGGGAACTAGTTTGGGAAGAAGTGATGACAGGTTCCACTTGGGAGATTTCACTTCTGAGACGACAATGAGACCTAGTAGAACAAATGACTAACAGCACTTCAAGATATAGGATGAGATAATGAAGAGAAACTACACAAGTATAGATCTGTGTGTTATAAGCTTGGAATAAAAACAAAGGCCATAAAAAAATATAATTACCTTTTATCGTGTTACTCGAAACTCAATTCACCATTCCTTCATGGGCTTCTTCCTTAGTGTTAAAAAACCAGTCTCCAACGTAGCTAAAATCTGGGGGGAAAGAAAATTTTAGATTATGGGATGTAACTTCCAAAGCTGAGATTATGTGAGACGGAATAAGTCAGTATGCTTTTAAGTTCACCTCTGAAAATATCGGACTACATCCTACTTTATCAATATCCCTCATTCCCATATGACCTTGCACAGGAGAACTGGAAGCTGATGCACAATTTGTATGATTCTCTATAGTGTCTTTCTATGTGATAATTTAAGTCATGATGGAATCCAGTTTAACCTGACTTAATGTGAAACATTTGCCATTAGCTACTGCAAACAACCAAGGACCCCACATTTCAGCAACACTGAGTTCCTGTTCTTGCTTAACTCATCTGGGTACTGGGTGGCAAGTTACGTCAGACAAGCAACAGTACACCCAGCATATGCTGAGGAGGCAGCAACAACCACGGACCAAGTAGATGCTACAAGGAAGTACAGAAAAGGATTGATTATGCTTCCTTTATCTTGGTAAGAGGGAGCAAATCCAATTATAATGCATGAACAAACTATTATCCCCCAAGGATGCATTGAACATTTCCAAGATCTTGAATTAAAATGAGAAGTACTGTAATTTTTAATAATGTGGGATTAGCTAATTTAGTTTGTGGCTGCTTGACTGCTGTGGGCACATCTGCTCCTGAGATTTTCTCCCCAACAGCAATGACAATGGCTTTGTTCTCTGGGCCAGACTGAGGGCAACATCAGAAGTAACCAAACCTTAGGCGTAGTGGGCAGGGGCAGCCAGCCTCGGAAGATGCCACTCAGGATCCCAGTTTCCTGGACCTCCTTCCCCTGCCTCCTTTTTATTTAAAGCCAGACTCTCCAGATTATGATTTGCCCTGCTTGACAGCATCAAAAGACCATGTTGTTCCAGCTTTCCTTGCCTCCTCACCTTCATTTAGCCAGATGCTCTGCCTTGGTTCATTTCTTTCTGTTTACAACAGCCACAAAAGGTATGTATGTGCATTTTTAAAATGCACACACAGCTATGTTGTATGTGTGAGAAGTTCTTTTTACAAAATTGCCTTCAGAGATATCTAAGGTAACATGACCCAAAAAAATCTTCCAAAAACTAAACTACAGATGCTCAGTTGCCTAATGATCAGGGCATATTTAAGTATATTAAAACATGTTTACTCAATGGACTCTCAGGCAGTCATCAGAACTGATAAATATGAAAAACAAAAGATATTAAGATGACAGTATCTAAGCAAACACCTAGAAGACCTAACATTATTGAAAAGAGCAAAATTTAAAATTGTTCCAAAGTGCTGATCGC